>NW_023270233.1:4704531-4975664 GCF_011800145.1 Mirounga leonina
AAAGAAAGAAAGAAAGAAAGAAAGAAAGAAAGAAAGAAAGAAAGAAAAGAATCAACTGAGTCAAGTTGTCTTAGTCTTAAGAATTTCTGGATTTCGTCCTTGGAGGAGGTCAGGATCTTCCCAAGGTCTGGGTCGTTGAATATTCTTCCAGTCATCAAAAGCAGAGTCCTTTATTTTCTCATACTCTGATTCCAATGATACTTTATTCATTTTCAGTTTTTTTTCTAATTCAGGATCAATCTTAATTTTCACAGCATCAGAGTGGATTTGTGAAAATTCACAAAGACCAAAAGAACCTCCAACAATCAGCAACAGCATGGGGACTCCGTAGCAAAGCGTCTTGTTCTTGCACAAGGCGCGCATCACCATATGTACAGACATGACTGAACTCTCCCACGCGTGGACGCCTAGTCCAACAGGCCTAGCGCGGCCTCCCGAATCCAAGCTCTCTCCCCAGGAGGAAGTCCTTGACTCGCCTCCTTTCCTTGGCCTCCAACTATTGCATTTCTTGATCTTCTCTATTGCTTGCCTATTTCTATTCCATTGACTTCTGTTCTTATCTTTGTCTTCCTTCTTTCTACTCTGCATTTAATTTTTTTTATTGTGGTAAAGAACACATAAAATTTACCATCTTAACCATTTTTAAGTGTGCAGTTCGGTAGCGGTTAAGTATATTCACATTGCTGTGAGACAGATCTCCAGAACATTTCCATCTGGCAAATCTGAAACTCTATATCCATTAAATAGTAATTTCTCTTTCCCCTTTCCTCCAGCTTCTGGTAACCACCATTCTATTTTCTGTGCCTATGAATTTGACTTAGATACCTCATATAAGTGGAATCATATGGTATTTGTCTTTTTGTGACTGGCCTATTTCACTTAGCACAGTGTCCTCAAGGTTCATTTATGTTCTAGTGTGTGACAGGATTTCTTTCCTTTTGAAGATGGATTAATATTCCATTTATCTGTCCGTGCACATTTGGGTTCCTTCTACCTCTTGGCTGTTATGAATGAATATGAGTGTTCATATGGGCTATGAATGTGAATATGCAAATATTTCTGAGACCCTACTTTCAATTCTTTTGGATATATAGCCAGAAGTGAGATTGTTGGGTCATGACAGTTCTATTCTCAATTTTTTGAAGAACCTCCATACTGTTTTCCATAGGGGGCTCACCATCTTGCAATCCCACCAACAGTGCACAAAGGTTCCAATTTCTCCACATCCTCACTCACACTTGTTATTATTTTTTGTTGTTGTTGTTAATAGTAACCATCCTAATAGGTGTGAGATGCTACCTTGTGGTTTTGATTTGCATTTATCCGAATGTTGAGTATCTTTTCATATGCTTATTGGGCATTTGTATATCATCTTTGGAGAAATGTTTGTACAAGTCCTTTTCCCACTGTTTAACTGGGTTATTTGATTTTTTGTTATTGTTGTAGTCATTCTTCATCTATTCTAGATATTAAGAATATATATTGAGTTGAAGGAGTAACATATATTCTGGATATCTTATCAGATACATGATTTGCAAATATTTTCTCCCTTTCCATAGGTTTCCCTTCCACTCTGTTGTGTTCTTTGATGAAGAAAAGTTTTTTTTTTCTTAAAGATTTTATTTATTCATTTGAGACACAGAGATACAGAGAGAGAGAGAAAGCATGAGCAGGGGAGAGAGGCAGAGGGAGAGGGAGAAGCAGGCTCCTCGCTGAGCCAGGAGCCCGATGTGGGGCTCGATCCCAGGACCCTGGGATCATGACCTGAGCTGAAGGCAGACGCTTAACCATCTGAGCCACCCAGGTGCCCCAATGAAGAAAAGTTTTTAAGTTTGACACAGTTCCATTTGTCTATCTTTGCTCTTGTTGCCTGTGCTATGTCTGTCATTTTTGTTGAAATCATTGCCAAGTCCAAAGATTTTCCCCCTATGTTTTCTCCTACAAGTTTTATAGTTTTAGGTCTTAAACCCATTTTGGGTGAACTTTTGTATATGGTGTAACATAAGGGTCCAACTTCATTCTTCTGCAAGTGGATATTGTTTTCCCAACACCATTTGTTGAGAAGACTGTCCTTTCCCCATTGATTTGTCATGGCACCTTTGTTTGAAGATAATGTAACCACCTACGTGAGGGCTTTTAATTTTTTTTATTATTTTAGAGTTTTAAGTTCACAGCAAAGTTGAGTAGGAAGTACAGTTCCCATATGCCCCCTGCTCCCCTCCACATGGTAGTATGATTTTATTTCCTGATGTGAACTTACACTGCTGATTTTAAAACTCTTCTTTTCAAATATATGCATTGAAAGCTACAGATGTCCCTGTAAATACTACTTCAGCTGTATCCCATAAATTCTACTATAATTTTCTTCTAGTTCAAACTCTTTTTAAGTTTCCACTGTCTTCTTTGACATAGAGGTTTAGAACTATGTTGCTTAGTTACCATATATTTGTGGATTTTCTATCTTTTTGTTATCTCTAGGTGAATTTTATTGTGGTTAGAGACCATGCTCTAATTTCAAGCCTTTTAAAGTTTTATACGTGCTTTATGGCCCTGCCTCACAAACCTGATTTTGTTTTGTTATGATGGGATAAGGATGGTGTGTTCAGATGATCATTTTTTTCTGCTTTGGTCATGTATACATTGTGGTGGTTCAACACTGCTTTTAAAAACTAAAACAGCATCCCATTCATCTGGAGGGCCTCTAGGCTCACACCACAGTGTCTGGATGCAGTCAAAGCCAGAGTACTGGCTAGCTGCATCACCTGTTTTAGGAAGCCCCCCACCCCCCTCACGTACCGGCAGGACAGCACAACTCAGATATCCGTGTACTTTACAAAGCAACGGATGTAGCACTCTCACATTTATCCCACTGGCCGGCTCTTCAGAGGCTATAGTGCTAACAATTCTCAAAACCCAGCAGCTCTCATGGGAGAGGGAGCTGGATAGAGTTCCAGAAAGATGAAAGAAGAATGCCTCCTCCCTGGATGAAAAGAACATGTACCTTGCAAGGCCTAAGGAAGCAGCGCCTCGGGTAACAGCTCCCCTTCGCCTCGGCTGCCCAGTAACCCACCCGGGGAGAGCGCCTGCAGCGCAGAACAAACCCTCCCGCCTTCTTCCCCAGCTACTCAAACTTCCACAGGGAAGAAGAACTGGGCGTGGCAAAGAAGCCCGTCAGCGAACCGCCCCCCACGTGACCGAAGAGAGGGCGAGGAGGGCCTGAGGAGCCTGCGTCCACTCAGGCCCCTCCCACTTTACGGCATTCGGTGGCCCCGCCCCCTCGAGTATAGGGTGGAGCACGAGGCCCCGCCTCCAAACTGCCTCTCCTCGAGGGCCAGGCTGGCCAGTGGGGCGGGGCAAGAGGCCGGGAGAGGACTGGAGCAGGGGGAGGAGAGGAAAGGAAGGGAGGGGTCACGTGCGGCCAGCGGCTAGAGGTCACGTGACGGGCGCTGGGGCGGAGGGAATCTGGACTGGGAGTTCTGAGGGAAGCGGAGTGAGGTGGCGGGGACGCGGCGGCGGCGCTGACAATGGTGAGTGCGCGGCTGCCCGCGCGCTCGCCTCCAGCTCTGGCGTCAGAGCGCGCGGCGGGACGGCCAACGGCGGGCTTGGTGTCGCGGGTGGGGCGGAGGGCAACGGCAGGAGGGGGGCAGCCAGCAGGGCGGGGAGCGGGGTTGGGCCTGTCTGGCCGCCGCGGGATCGGGGAAGGGCGGGCGGCAGCGCCGCCTCTTCCCGGTCTCGCAGAGGCCCGGGCACCTGCGGGCGGCGGCGCGCTCTCCTGGCCATGTCGGAGCCTCTGCCCGCCTTCCTCGACCGGCTGTGGGGGCCCTGGCTGGGTACTCGGACCCCCCCTGTGCGGGGGCTCAGCGCCGCCTCCCCTTCCAAGGTAGCCAGTTCCTCTGCTCCTTCCGGACAGCCTTGCTTCCCTGCAGGTGGAGTGACCCGGGAGTCCCCCAGTTCCGGGCTGGGGTGGGGGGGAGGGACTGGGTCACTCTCTTCCAGTGTGTCACGGGATTGATAAACTCCGCGTTTTTCTTTTGTTTTTATCTCGATGTGGTGACATTCGGCGATATCTTGACCCCAGTTCAGCCTTGATGTTGACACTTGTAGAACGGGAGAGAAAAGGACATTGAAGTGGGGACGTCTTTAATTCAAAACACACTGGTTTTGTGCCCGCTAGTTTAAGCTCTGGCTCTCATTTCCTTCCCCAAGCCATTTTCTCGAAACTTAACGCTTTGGGATGTTGAAATGGCCTAGGGAGCAGAGAAGGGAGGGAAGTCAGAGTACTCTAACCAGTTTGTGGGAAGCACAGGCGTGGGCACGATGCGTTTAACTTTGTGTTGGCCATCTCCTCTAGATTGGATCTCATTTGGCTCACTTTATGCTATTCGTTTCATTTAGCAAGCATACGTTGAGCGCCTGCTGTGTGCTCTCCTGATACCATCAGCTTTCCCAAAACTCACCAGTTCAGTAAACTGCCTGAGACTTTTGGCTTAAGACGAAGCTAGGTTTACTTAAAAAAAAAAAAAGTTGTTTTGAATAAATGCATTTTAAACTCAGAAGGCGTGTTGATTTGATTAAAATTAGAAAAGTAAAGACAGGCATATTCATTCTTTTTTTAAAATTTTTTATTGTTATGTTAATCACCATACATTACATCATTAGTTTTTGATGTAGTGTTCCATGATTTATTGTTTGTGCATAATACCCAGTGCTCCATGCAGAATGTGCCCTCTTTAATACCCATCACCAGGCTAACCCGTCCTCACACCCAGGCATATTCATTCTTAAACTTGGGGCCTTTTTTTTTTTTTCATGCAACAAATAATTATTTAGGCGTACCCAAGGGCCACTAGCAAAACTGAAATAGCCCTTGCTCTCTTGTAGCTTACAATCTAGAGGGAGGTAAACATCTATTTGTGTAATTATTTGTTTAACGTGGAAATAACAGTTGTGATAAATCTAACAAGTATTGGGAGACCTTGCCTAGTCAGGGAGTTAGGGAAGTCTTTAATTGAATATACTTTGCCAAGAAGACTTAAAAGTTTTTTGCTTATTTTAAAAATTACTTTTAATAAGCTTTAGAATTAGTTTAAGAGCAATTTATTTTCAAGTTACTCGTCAAACATAAACTAAATTGTAAAGCTTTATAACACTGAAATGGGCATAAATGCAATCTATGCATGAAAATTTGCTGTTTCATTGCCTGTGTAAATTTTGAGAGTCTCCCTTTCCACTCACCTTGAGTTGCATTTCTTTATATCCACTGGAAGGAGTGAAATTTCTTCAGTGAGGGCTAGAAAATTTGTTGACTTTTAACATATCCACATGCAATTTTGCTGGATGGTAATGCTCAGTAGGGGTTTATGAATTATATGAAAAATCTTAAATTAACCTACAGGTGATAATGAAGGTTAGGCCACAAGTAGAAAACTGTAAAAACAATGCTATAATCTTTTCATAGTCGTGTGTATTGCAGCAGTCTAGTTATTTAAAGGCTACCTGAGTTTTGACTTGTATATTACTAATACTGCTCCTGAAAATCTCATATTCTGAGTGCTCACTTGAAGCTATCTTCGCCAGAACTGAGTAGTCTTTCGCTTTAAAATATCTCTTCTGTAATTTCAGCAAAAGTCTGTGTTAATGTTTCCTAACCTTCTTTACAGTTTTCATTCCCTTTCCACCTAGTCTTCACCATCCTGTCAATTACGTATTTTGTTTCCTCTTTACATATCAGGAGAATTATTATAATTTGTGAATAATTTTTAAAAAGATTTTAAGTTTTACATTTTCTTTGAAATGACAAAAGATGCACATCTTGCAATAAAAACTTCAAAAGCAAGACTTTTGAAAAAAGGAATCTTTTTCTTTCAACTCCTTTTAGAAGGAAAACAAAAAAGACAAACTTTTTTCTCAGATATTTTCTCTCTTTGTCGTCTACTTGTTAAATGTAAGACATCAACAGTTTTCTTGGGACTTTTAGTAAGACTAGTTCATTTTTGATGTGTCCTAGTGTGAAAAACTGGATGTTAACCTGGTGCTAAATTCTCTGTTAACCTTTTAAGGTACTGTAGCTTATTACTCAACCTATTAGGCATGTGTTGTAACTAAGCTTTTAAAAAATACCTTCTGATCTCTCCCCATCTTAGTGTTTTGATTGTGTTGAAAAGTAAGTCTGCTTTTTAAATTTTTAGTTATGAAATACTTCGTAACTTCGTGCATACAGAAAGTAATAGAGGATAACACATAGCTTTCACATATTTTTAATGCCTAGGAATTTTTCATTTTTATCTATGGTGTCAAAATAAGACTTTAATTACAATTATGTTATTGGTTAATTGTGAAGTTTTATAAGACTTCAGTCTCTTTTACACCACTTTAATTAGTGGCAATTTTGATTTTATTATTTTTGATTACTTGATCTTTTATTTTTATTTTTATTTTTTTTAAAGATTTTATTTATTTGACAGAGAGAGACACAGCGAGAGAGGGAACACAAGCAGGGGGAGTGGGAGAGGGAGAAGCAGGCTTCCCGTGGAGCAGGGAGCCTGATGTGGGGCTCCATTCCAGGACCCCGGGATCATGACCTGAGCCACCCAGGCGTCCCTGATTACTTGATCTTTTAATATCAGCTTTCAAATCCCAAGTTCAGCACTGTGTGTTAAGTATCCATATGTGGAAAAAGTTACCATAATATTTTCTTTTATCCGTAAAACAATTTTTATAGTTTTCAAATCTCATTTTTCCCAGAAGCATCTCTGGGATGTTTTAAGGGGGAATGAGAAAATTAAATTTTATTTTCCTGCTTCTATTTTTATCTTAAATGAGGCTGTTGTCTTCTACCCTTTCAGAATTGCTCTTCCCATAGTAGCTTCCCCCTACCCTGGCTGGCTCTGTAGTTTGCATATAGTTGAGAATTAGTAAATATCAGCAGCCTGATTTTGAGCTGCTGTACATTCTCATATCTGTAGCCCTTAGGAAAAAATACACCATTTTGTGCAAGTTTTGAGTATAAAACTTGGAGTATGAAAGCTAACTGGGAAGGGGCATTGCATGTGACCTATCATTGATGTTTTTCATTCTAAGTTCAGAATAGTTTTCTGATTAAAATTAATTTTCTGGTTAAAATTGACTTTGTTATTTGTAATGTTGCCAGGGAAGATTAAAACATTGTTGAAAGGAAAAAATGCTGTGTCTTTGTAGTATGTCAGAAGTACAAATCTGGCAATTCTTTGAGTTGATTTCTTGAAATTAATCTTTTTGTTAATAAAGGATTAATAATAACAAAAAAGCAAGCTCAGAATTTAAGGAAACACTGTCTACTTTGATCATAGTATCACCCTGTGCCCTGCAGAGTTTTAAGAGGATCATTAGCTTGCTTGCTGTTACTCTGCTACCTGAGGACAGAACTGAGGCTTGATGCAAGTTCTTGCTCTAGACTTAGCTACTGCGCCAAAGCTAACTTCCTCGGGGAGGTCTCGTCTTTCCAGATATTCTGGATTTAACTCATTTCTTTTGTGTATCCATTTATTTTTTATTATCAGGACAGTATGTGTTTTATTCAAAATTAATTTAACACTCAATAGGTATTTGAATGCTTTCTACTAAATGCCACACACTACCCCTAGCTACTCTCTTCAGTGATGAGCAAAGGATAAAGTATCTGTCCTCATGGAGTTTACAGTTCAGTCAGGGATTCAGGTATTGAATAATCACGTTATAACAAATGATGAAGTAATAAAACTACATGGTGTTGTGAGGCCTAAATTTGGAGACTCTGGTTTCAGTTTAGGAAGGTATGGGAGGCCTCTTTATGGAAATGAGTCAGACTGAGACTAAGAGGCTGAATTAGTTAGGTTAAGGATACTTGGTCTAGGACAAGAAGGAACCTGGCAAATTTGATTAACTTGGATAATTTGAGGCTGGTGTGGCTGGAGAGATGGATAGAGCCAGATATATGTAGGCCACGTTAGGGACTACAGTGTGTGTGTGTGTGTGTGTGTGTGCACGCGCTTGGGCACACACGTGCACATGTTTAAAATAACATTTCATTGAAGTACAAAAAAGTGCAAATAAGTATATAGCTTGATGTATTTTCACAAAGTGAACAAACCTGTGTATGAAGTGCTCAGATAGAAACAAACAACATAATTAGCACCCCAGAAACTCCCTCTATGCTTTCTTCTAACCACTTCCTGACTTCTGATGCTATAATGTATGCTACATGTTTTTGGCTTTTTAATAAATGGAATTATATAGTATGTGTGAAAGTTATCCTTGTGTATAGTTGTGTCTCATTCCTTTGCCTTTTGTATGAATATAGAATAAACTTTATGTATCCATTCTCTTGTTGATGAATGTTTGGATTGTTTCCTATTTGGGGCTTTATGAACAATGATGTTAACATTCTTACATTTGTTTCCTGGTTCATGTATGTAAGAGTTTCTCTTTAGGGTAGGTATCTAAGGGTATAATTGCTGGGTCATGGGATATGTATATCTTCAGCTTTACCAGGTAATACCAACTGTTTTCTAAAGTAGTTGTTCCAATTTATACTCTTACCAGCCCACTGAAGAATTTTAAACAAAATGATCAGATTTATGTTTTTAAGAGATTACTATGGTTGTGTAGGGCAGACTAAGAAGGGATGTAGGATGACAGTATAGAAGACTGTTGATGTAAATTTTAAAAAAGACTAGAAGACTAGCTTTCTTTAGTGACAAAAATGATCCACAACTGTATCTGATACTGGAATTGCTAATGGATTCCATATTATTACCAACTAATGTGTTTTGGCATTCACAAGCAGTTGGTCTTTGTTCCCTTATATTTCTGTCATATTCAGGATTTACATAACAAGGCTTACACATTTTCTTTGGAAGAATTCACAGAAATTTAGTCTCCTCCTTTAGAGCCAGTTTTTTTTTTTTTTTTTTTTTAAGATTTTATTTATTTGCGAGAGAGAATGAGAGACAGAGAGCGTGAGAGCATGAGAGGGAGGAGGGTCAGAGGGAGAAGCAGACTCCCTGCTGAGCAGGGAGCCTGATGTGGGACTGGATCCCGGGACTCCGGGATCATGACCTGAGCCGAAGGCAGTTGCTTAACCAACTGAGCCACCCAGGCGCCCTAGAGCCAGTTTTATTTCAAGGGTTTATACAACGTAACACATCCTGTTCAGACCTATATAGCAGTACGTTTTATAGTAAATAGTACATTGTAATAATTCATTTGGATTTGTACACATAATTTGGATTGTATGAGTTCTGCATATGAAATAACAGCATAGAAGTATAACTAAAGGTAACTTTTCAAATCCAGATGTTAAGAATTAATTTTTTAGATTTCTGGTATATGGTAGTAATTGATTATTTAGAGTGGTTACCTATGGAAATGATTGAAATTATAGCATGTTTAGGGGTGCCTGGGTGGCGGTGATGTTAAGCATCTGCCTTCGGCTCAGGTCATGATCCCAGCGTCCTGGGATCGAGCCCCGCATCGGGCTCCCTGCTCCGCGGGAAGCCTGCTTCTCCTTCTCCCACTCCCCCTGCTTGTGTTCCCTCTCTCGCTGTGTCTCTCTCTGTCAAATAAATAAAAAAATCTTAAAAAAAAAAAATTATAGCATGTTTAAATTTTAATTTTCTTTTTGTCTTTTAAAAAACTGTGGTAAAAAACATACAATATGAATTTGTCCTCTTAACAAATTTTAATGTACAGTACAGTATTAGCTGTATGTACATTGTTATACTAAATTTGTTTAGTTTTGATGTAGAATTTGATATAAGTTCTTATTTCCATGTTGTACTTACAGATTTGCAGTCTGTTTAACTGTAGGTCAGAGATAATTAGATTTGAATTACAAAATGGAGTGACTGACAAAACATAATTATGAGCATTTTCCTTTTATTTCAGAGTTTTCTTGGAGGCTTTTTTGGACCCATCTGTGAGATCGATGTTGTCCTTAATGATGGAGAAACCAGGAAAATGGCTGAAATGAAAACTGAAGATGGCAAAGTAGAAAAACACTATCTTTTTTATGATGGAGAATCTGTTTCAGGAAAGGTAAATCTTTTCTTTGTGAGAAGTACCTAGTTGTAGGATATTAGAATTAGTCATCAAAGTTGTCTGTACTCTTTCTAAATATCAATAATTTTGTTAGAGATGGAAAGTTTTTTTAGAAGGTCAGCTAAAATCCTTGATTCATTAGAGCATTTACAGGAAAGATTCTTAAACCGGAAGGGTTACAGGGGCAGAGTCTAAAATTGCAAGCAGAATTTTGTGTTTGTGACTATGCATCTGTTTTGCTTCACTTTCTCCAATGGGGCTGTGATCCACTCAGAGTTTGTTTCTCCTTTTATACATTAAGTTGAGTTAGATTGGCGATAACTCTTTAGTATACCTTTAAATGTTTCATTCTTTATAGCTTATCTCTCTGCACTACTACCATTGTGTCTGTTAATTTCATTCCTTGGTACTCTGTAGAGGACTTAATGTACGTTTGGAATGTATATGTGCATGGTCAGGTACATCTGTGATCCCTTCTGTAAGGTTTCACTTTTCCCCCTTTTCCTTATCAAGTGATGTATGAAAGTAATCTTATACCTTAGCGAATATGATTAATACTCATTAATCATAATTTTTTTTTAAGAGGCTCCAAGCCAAACGTGGGGCTTGAACTCACGACCCTGACTGAGATTAAGAGTCCAGTGCTCTAGGGGTGCCTGGATGGCTCAGTCAGTTGGGCATCCGACTCTTGACCCCAGCTCAGGTCTTGATCTAGGTGTGGTGAATTCAAGTCCTGCATTGGGCCAGGTGTGGAGCCCACTTAAAAAAAAAAAAAAGTCACGTGCTCTACTGACTGAGCCAGCCAGGCGCCCCTTTTTTGTTTGTTTTTAAGTCTAGTAGGGAACAATTACTGTCTGGTTTAAAGTGATCTTATATCATCTGGTCTAGTTAGGAGTTTGTGGCTGATGTTTTTAGGACAAATAAAGGAAGATGGGAAATAGAAGGGGAATAAGGGGAATAAAAGCTACTTCAGTGTGGTTTATAGAAAATAGTGCACCTTCAGATTACATTTTTGGAATTGCTAGACGTCATATGTAGTCCTAATCAATAACTATAGATTACATTTTAAAAAATGATAATTTATAGATAAATATTTTCTGTTGCTCAAAAGATACTGTATCTGGAATCTGATTATTTATTGACCTGAAATTTTTTTCATTTTTAACCTTTTATTGTAAAATAAAACACATATCGAAAACCACAAAACAAATAAATAATCATAAGGCATGTTTTCTTGTAATCACTATTCAAGGAGAACTTTGCCAACTACCCCTGTGTCTGATCCCAAACATAGCCTCTTCCTCACAAAAGAAATCACTATGCTGACTTTTATAATAATAAAGTTCCTTGTGTTTCTTAATTGTTTAGTCTTGCTCCCTTAAGCAGATTAATATGGCTTTTAAATCTCTTTTAATCTCACATTCCCTCTTCATGCCTTTCTTTTCCTATACTTTGAAGAACCTGAGACACTCAAACTATAGAGTTCTCTGTTATTGCATACTCATGATACAGTTGTTGCCTGTAAATTGGTAGCTGTTTCTAGAAGCTTGATCAGAGTCAAGTTCAATTCTTTTGGCAAGAGTATATGTGGTGGTGTGTTCTTTTTATCAGGGGGGTATATGATGTTTGGTTTTCTCTTTTTTGCAAGTGTTGTAACTGCTATTAATATTGATTCCTGGCATACCTTTAGAATAGGTTATTAAATAGGTGACTTATGAGTACTTTGAAAAGAAAGCTTTAAAGAAAGAGAGGAAAACAAGCATTGGTTACCTGTGACCCAGCATGTTCTCTAAGAACAAGTCTAGGCTTTCTGAAATATCTGAGTATAATAAAAAGATCATTGGGTTAGAGTTGGAAGATCTAGTCTTGACTTTACCCCTGACTTGGTAGGTAACTCTGGGCAGTCATTTAACTTTGTGGATCTCACTTTAAAATTAGGGAAGTTGGACTGAATAATTGGTTTCCAAATTTGGTTTCGCATTATAGTGTCTTTGCATAAAAATCCTTCATACCTTAGATATAATTTTGAAGTTCTGAGAGTCTGACATCCCAACCACAGCAAGGATAAATTCCTTTTATGATATTCTTTTTTTTTTTTTAATTTATTTGACAGAGAGAGAGAGAGCGAGAGCAGGAACACAAGCAGGGGAGTGGGAGAGGGAGAAGCAGGCTTCCTGCCGAGCAGGGAGCCCGATGTGGGACTCGATCCCAGGACCCTGGGATCATGACCTGAGCCGAAGGCAGACGCTTAACGACTGAGCCACCCAGGCGCCCCCCTTTTATGATATTCTTGACATGTGAATTTCTGTCTGCACACTTTTTTTTCCAGATCTTTTTTTTTTAAAGGATTATTTTTTTAGAGCAGTTTTAGGTTTATAACAAAATAGAGAGGGAAGTACAGGTATTTCCTATATGCCTCCTGCCCCTACACATGCATAGCCTCTCCCATTATCGATCTCATTCACCAGAAGGCACAGTTTTTACCAAGGGTGAACTTACATTGACACATCATAATCACCCAGTCCGTAGTTTACCTGAGGGTTCACTCTTGGTGTTGTTATTCCGTGGGTTTGGACAAATGTATAATGACATATGTTCATCATTATAATATCGTACAAAGTATTTTCATTGCCCTAAAAATCCTCTTTGTTCTGCCTGTTCATCTTTCCTGTCTTGCCTGCCAAACCACTGACCTTTATATTGTTTCCATAGTTTTGCTTTTTGCAGAATGTCATGTAGTTGGAATCATACAGTATCTAGCCTCTTCATACTGGCTTCTTTCACTTAGTAATACACATTTAAGGTTCCTCTGTGTCTTTACAGCTTTATAGCTCATTTCTCTTTAGTGTTGAATAATATTCCATTATCAAGATGTACCACAGTTTATATATCCGTTTACCTGCTGAAGGACATCTTGGTTGCTTCCAAGTTTTGGCAACTATGAATGAAGCTGCTGTAAACATCTGTGTGTAGGTTTTTGTATAGGCATAAGTTTTCAACCCGTTTGGATGAATACCTAGCAGTGTGCTTGCTGGATTGTATGGTAAGCCTATCTTTAGCTCTGTAAGAAACTGCCAAACTGTCTTCCAGTGTAATGCTACTATTTTGCATTCCTTCAGCAGTGACTGAGAGTTCCTGTTGATCCACATCCTTGCCAACATTTGGTGTTGTTAGCATTCCGGATTTGGTCCATTTTAATAGGTGTGTAGTTGGTAATACGATGTTGAACATCTTTTCTTTCTTTCTTTTTTTTTTTTTTAAAGATTTTATTTATTTATTTATTTGAGACAGAGAGAATGAGAGAGAGCACATGAGAGGGGGGAGGGCCAGAGGGAGAAGCAGACTCCCTGCTGAGCAGGGAGCCCGATGCGGGACTCGATCCCGGGACTCCAGGATCATGACCTGAGCCGAAGGCAGTCGCTTAACCAACTGAGCCACCCAGGCGCCCTGTTGAACATCTTTTCTATGTTTATTTGCCAAGTGTATATCTTCTTTAGTGAGGTGCCTGTTCAGATCTTCTGCCTACTTTTTATTTTTTTAATTTTATTTATTTTTTCCACAATTCACAGCACTCACCATAGCACATACCCTCCCCAGTGTCCGTCACCCAGCCACCCCATCCCTCCCGCCCCCCTTCACTCCAGCAACCCTCAGTTTGTTTTCTGAGTTTAAAAGTCTCTTATGGTTTATCTCCCTCTCTGGTTTCGTCTTGATTCATTTTTCCCTCCTTTCCCCTATGATCCTCTGTCTTGTTTCTCAAATTCCACATATCAGTGAGATCATATGATAATTGTCTTTCTCTGATTGACTTATTTCGCTTAGCATAATACCCTCTAGTTCTATCCACGTCATTGCAAATGGCAGGATTTCATTTTTTTGATGGCTGCATAGTGTTCCATTGTATATATATACCACCTCTTCTTTATCCATTCATCTGTTGATGGACAGCTAGGCTCTTTCCATAGTTTGGCTATTGTGGACATTGCTGCTATAAACATCGGGGTGCACGTACCCCTTTGGATCACTACATTTGTATCTTTGGGGTAAATACCCAGTACTGCAATTGCTGGGTCGTAGGGTAGCTCTATTTTCAACTTTTTTTTTTTTTTTTTTTTTTAAGATTTTATTTATTTATTTGTCAGAGAGAGAGCGAGAGCAGGGGGAGTGGTAGGCAGGGGCAAAGGAAGAAGCAGGCTCCCCGCTGAGCAAGAAGCCCGATGTGGGACTTGATCCCAGGAGCCTGGGTTCATGACCTGAGCCAAAGGCAGACGCTTAACTGACTGAGCCACCCAGGCGCCCACTGTTTTCGACTTTTTGAGGAACCTCCATGCTGTTTTCCAGAGTGGCTGCACCAGCTTCATTCCCACCAACAATGTAGGAGGGTTCCCCTTTCTCCACATCCTCGCCAACATCTGTCATTTCCTGACTTGTTAATTTTAGCCATCCTGACTGGTGTGAGGTGGTATCTCATTGAGATTTTGATTTGTATTTCCCTAATGCCGAGTGATGTTGAGCACTTTTTCACGTGTCTGTTGGCCATTTGGCTGTCTTCTTTGCAGAAATGTCTGTTCATGTCTTCTGCCCATTTCTTGATTGGATTATTTGTTCCTTGGGTGTTGAGTTTGATAAGTTCTTTATAGATTTTGGATACTAGCCCTTTATCTGATATGTCATTTGCAAATATCTTCTCCCATTCTGTCAGTTGTCTTTTGGTTGTGTTGATTGTTTCCTTTGCTGTGCAAAAGCTTTTTATCTTGATGAAGTCCCAGTAGTTCATTTTTGCCCTTGCTTCCCTTGCCTTTGGCGATGTTTCTAGGAAGAAGTTGCTGCGGCTGAGGTTGAAGAGGTTGCTGCCTGCGTTCTCCTTTAGGATTTTGATGGATTCCTGTCTCACATTTAGGTCTTTCATCCATTTTCAATCTATTTTTGTGTGTGGTGTAAGGAAATGGTCCAGTTTCATTTTTCTGCATGTGGTTGTCAAATTTTCCCAACACCGTTTGTTGAAGAGACTGTCTTTTTTCCATTGGACATTCTTTCCTGCTTTGTCGAAGATGAGTTGACCATAGAGTTGAGGGTCCATTGCTGGGCCCTCTATTCTGTTCCATTGATCTATGTGTCTGTTTTTGTGCCAGTACCATGCTGTCTTGATGATGACAGCTTTGTAATAGAGCTTGAAGTCCGGAATTGTGATGCCACCAGCTTTGCTTTTCTTTTTCAATGTTCCTCTGGCTATTTGGGGTCTTTTCTGGTTCCATACAAATTTTAGGATTATTTGTTCCATTTCTTTGAAAAAAGTTGATGGTATTTTGATTGGGATTTCTGCCTACTTTTTAATTGGATTGTTTGTTTTCTTGTTGAGTTTTTTTTTTTTTTTTTTTTTTAAGATTTTATTTATTTATTCATGAGAGACAGAGAGACAGAGGCAGAGGGAGAAGCAGGCTCCCCGCGGAGCAGGGAGCCCGGATGCGGGACTCGATCCCAGGACCCTGGGATCATGACCTGAGCCGAAGGCAGACGCTTAACCGACTGAGCCACCCAGGCGTCCCTTCTTGTTGAGTTTTAAGAGCTCTTTGTATGTTTTGGGTAACAGTCCTTTACCAGATGTGTCTTCTGCAAATATTTTTTCTTAGTCTATGGCTTTTCTTCTCATGGTATCATTCTCTTGGTTGTTACATGGTATTAATTTTGATTTCCCTGACATCCGTTGAAGTTGAGCAACCTTTCATAGACTTATTGGCCATTTTATATCTTTTATGAAGTGCCTATTCAAGTTTTTGGGGGGTGAGGAGAGCTCGTTTTTCTACTCAGTTGACTTTTTTTCTTATTGGTGTATAATAGTTTTTTGTGTGTTCTTGATAAGAGGCTTTTATGCTTCTCAGTGTAGGGTCCTTTGTATATGTGTTGTAAATATTTTCTCTCACTTTCTGGTGTGACTTTGCACTGTCTTACTGGTGTCTTGATGAATAGTTCTTAATTCTGAACTGGGTGGCTCAGTCGGTTAAGCGTCTGCCTTCAGCTCAGGTCATGATCCCAGAGTCTTGGGATCGAGCCCCGCATCGGGCTCCCTGCTTGGCGGGAAGCCTGCTTCTCCCTCTCCCACTCCCCCTGCTTGTGTTCCCTCTCTCGCTGTGTCTCTCTCTGTGAAATAAATAAATAAAATCTTTAAAAAAAAAAAAAAGTTCTTAATTTTAATACAGGGTAAATGTTATGTTTCCTTTCTGTTAGTGTGTTTTGTATCCTATTTAAGAAATCTTTGCCTACCTTATGGGCATGAAGATATTCTCCTGTTATCTTTCTCCTGTAATTTTTTTTATTTTACACTTCACATTTAGATCCTCAGTTTGCTTGGAGTTGCTTTTGTGTTTGCGACCTAGGAGTTAAGGCTAGTTTTTTTTTTTTTTTTTTTTTATACTTCCCTGTGTGGATATCTCATGAACCCAGAACATTTATCCTTTCCTTCACTGCACTGCAGTATCACCTTTGTCATAAACAGAGGTTGTGTGTTCTGTTCCATTAGTTTATTTGCAATATTTACTTTCTTTTCAAAAAAAAAAAAAGCCTATTGAGTATAATTCATATACCAAGAAATTCACCCTTATATTAAAATGTACAAGTCAGTGTTTTTACTTTGTGCAGCCATCACCACTAATCCCATAACATTTCATCACCCCAAAAGAAACACCATACCATTAGCATTTGCTTCCTTAGTGCCATAGACTGAATATTTGTGCCTTCATAAAATTTGTGTGTTGAAACCTAATCCTCAGTGTGATGGTATTTGGAGATTGGGACCTTTGGGACATGATTAGGTCATGAGGACAGAGCCCTCAAGAATGGGATTAGTGCTCTTATCTCCCTTACCTTCAGCCATGTAAGAACACAGTGAACATAGCCATCTGTGAACCAGAAAGAGAGCTCTCACCACATCTGCTGGCACACTGATCTTCAACTTCCCAGCCTCCTGAACTGTGAGCAGTAAATTTCTGTTGTTTATAAGCCACCCTGTATACAGTATTTTGTGACAGCAACCTGAATGAACTGAGACACCTAGCAACCACTAATCTACAAATCTGATTTCTTTCTGTATGGATTGGCCTATTCTGGACATTTTATATAAATGGAATCATACAATATATAGCCTTTTCTGTCTGGCTCCTTTCACTTAGCGGATGCTTTAAAGGTTCATTCCTTTCAAAAAAATTGGTAAAAAATATATATAATAAAATTTGCCATTTTAACCATTTTTAAGTGTACAGTTCAGTGGCATTAATTACATTCACAAGGTTGTACAACCATCACCACTATTTCCAAAATTTATGCATCACGCCACACAGAAACTTTGTCCCCGTTAAACAGTAACTACCCATTTCCTTTTTCTCCCAGTCCCTGGGTACCTCTGGTCCACTTTGTTTTTCTGTAAATTTGACTGTTCTAGTTATTTCTTAAAGGTGGTCATATAAGGGGCGCCTGGGTGGCTTAGTCGTTAAGCGTCTGCCTTTGGCTCAGGTCATGATCCCGGGGTCCTGGGATGGAGCCCCGCATCGGGCTCCCTGCTCCTCGGGAAGCCTGCTTCTCCCTCTCCTACTCCCCCTGCTTGTGTTCCCTCTCTCACTGTGTCTCTGTCAAATAAATAAATAAAATCTTAAAAAAAAAAAAAAGAAAGAAAAGGTGGTCATATAAGATTTGTCCTTTTGTGGCTGACTTATTTCCTTTAGCATAATGTTTTCAAGGTTTGTTCATATAGTATGTATCAAACCATCTTTTCTTATGATTAACTAATATTCCAATATATATCCATGTGGAATATGGATATACCACATTTCCTTTATCTGTTCATCAGTTGCAGACGGTTGGGTTTCTACTTTTTGACTATTATTAATAATGCTGTACACTTGTGTTTAAAACACAAAACATTTTAAAAACATTTTAAAATGTTTTTGTGTGAATATATGTTTTCATTTCTCTTGGGTGTATATGTAGGAGTGGAATTGCTGGGTCATATGTTAACTTTGTGTTTAACTTTTAGAGGAACCGCCAGTCTTATCTAAAGCAGCTGCACTATTTTACATTCTTTCCAGCAATGTATGCGGGTTCCAGTTTCTTCAGTTTCTTGGCAGCACTTAATATATATATTTTTATTATATATATATATAATATATATAATAAAAATATATATTTTTTATTATGGCCATTTTAGTGGGTGTGAAGTGGTATCTCATTATGGTTTTGGTTTGCATTTCCCTAACGACTAATACTGAGCACCTTTTCACGTGCTTATTGCTAGAGAAATCTTTGGAGAAAAGTCTGTTCATATCCTTTGACCTTTTTTTATTTGGTTGTCTTTTTATTGTGAGTTGCAAGAGTTCTTTATATATGCTGGATACAAGTCCATTATCAGTTATATTTCACAAACATTTTCTCCTGTTCTCTGAATTGCCTTCACTTTTCTTTCTTTCTTTCTTTCTTTTCTGGGGTTTTTTTTTTTGGTCTTCACTTTCTTGATGGTGTCTTTGAAGCACTAAAGGTTTAAATTTTGATGAAGTCCCAATTTATCTATTTTTTTGTTTGGTTGCTCATGCATTGGTGTTATCTAAGAAACCATTGTCCGTCCAAAGCAGTGAAGATTTACACCTCTGTTTTCTTCTGAGAATTTTGTAATTGTGCCTCTTACATTTAAGTCTTTGATCCATTTCAAGTTTGTATATGGCGTGAGGTAGGGATCCAACTTCATTCTTTTGTATGTTGATATTCAGTTGTTTCAGCACTGTTGTTAAAAAGAATATTCATTCCCCATTGAATTGTTTGGGGACTCTTGTAGCATATACATTTTAAAGTTAAAATTAATTGCTATGTGCTAAAAGTTTTTTGGAGAGTTTTTGAGGCATTTTTTTTTTTTTTTTTTAGATTTTATTTATTCATTTGAGAGAGAGAGGGAGAGAGCATGAGCAGGAGGAGGGGCCAAGGGAGAGGGAGAAGCAGACTCACCCCCTGAACAGGGAGCCTGACGCAGGGCTTGATCCCAGGACCCTGGGATCATGACCTGAGCCAAAGGCAGACACTTAACCAGCTGAGCCACCCAGGTGCCCCATTTTTGAAGCATTTCTTAAGACAAGTGGGACTATGTAGATTATTACAAGATAAATAGAGAAATTCTTAAAATGTACTTACTCAGATCTTTTTAATCCTTGGGTAGAATATTTACTGCTTTGGTTCATGTTCAAGTGACAATTCTTCCTTAAGTCTGGAACATTGGACTGTATCCTAAATTTTTTATGATATATATTTGAGCTAGGTTTCCTCTTTTTGAAATATAGCTTGTATCACTATTTACCTTCTGAATAGTTTTGAGAGAGTCTTACTGATTGCATGTTTAATTATTGAGGCACAATAGTTGTGAAAAATTTGATAGTCATTGGGTATAGTTTTGGTGGGTTCATAAGGTATAATTCCTTAAGATTCTTTAAGATTGGTCAGTGATAAGTAAATTATCTTGAAGTGGTGTTGCCAATGCCAAGCTACCTATAATGAACCCTCTATGCCTTGTTACAAAAGTGAACAAAGGTATATGTTTATTCTGAGATTGTAGGGCTTTATAGTTTAATTCTTTAAAAAAAGAATATTATCACAGTATCTTTCATCAATATGAATATGAGCCACATTCTTCTGGTAGCAGTTGGAAATTAATTTT
Source organism: Mirounga leonina (assembly GCF_011800145.1). NCBI lineage: Eukaryota > Metazoa > Chordata > Mammalia > Carnivora > Phocidae > Mirounga > Mirounga leonina. The sequence continues at coordinate 4,724,276 of NW_023270233.1, forward strand.
GGATAACCACAGTATTCAGCAACAATAAAGTGCAGATATCTCAGTAATTCACTGTAAGTGATACTATAAATGGTGTGTAGTACATTGATGGATGTATGTCTTAAACACAGTGTAGATGAATTTTACTCCTTACACAGGTCCTGAAGACAGCATTATTTGAGACATCCACAGAATATTAGATGCTGAAGAATGAGTTTGAGATTGGCTTGTTAGAGCAGTGAATATGTTTATATACAGTTTCCCTATGTTTTGTTTTCATGGCCTTTTAAAGAGGTGTATACATTGTCTCACATTTCTCAAATTACTTATAGTAAAGGGAAAAAATAGTAACTTTAAATTGGAGAAACCTGGTAGATCACCTTGATTAAGTGATCAAAGTTAAAATCACCACTTGGCATCATGTACTTTGTAATAAGATACACTGAGAAGGACACAACTTAATTTCTGTGGTATTCTTGCCAAAAATGCATAAGCTGAGTCTAACTGTGATAAAACATCAAACAGACCCAAATTGAGGGCTGTTCTACAAAATAAGTGACCTGTATTAAAAAACATCAAGGTCAAGAAAGGCAATGACTGGGGCACATGGGTGGCTCAGTTGGTTAAGCGTCCAATTCTTGATTGTGGCTCAGGTCATGATCTCTGGATCCTGAGATTCAGGATTCAGTCCCATGTTGGGCTCGGTGCTGAGCCTGGAGATTCTCTTCCTCTGCCCCTCCCCACCTGCTTGCGCATGTGCTCTCAAAAAAAAAAAAGGCAATGACTGAGGAATTTTGAGATTAAAGGAGACTAAAGAGACATAACTAAATGTAATGTGATCCTGGATTGGAGCCTGGATAGGAGGAAAAAAGGGTGTAAAGTACATTATTGGGACAGTTGTTGGAATATGAATATAATATATGGAGTTATAAGTTTCCTGATTTTGATATTTGCACTGTGATTAAAAGATTATTTTCTTAGGTACACATGAAGTGTTTATGGGTAGAGGAGAATGATGTCTCCAAATTATTCTCAACTGTGAAAAAAAAATTGTATGTGTATGCATAGACTTCTATATATAGAGAGAGAGAAGATGATAAATCATATGGGACAAAATATAAACATGATGAATCTGAATAAAGGTTATGTGGGATTTCCTTGTGCTGTTCTTGGAACTATTTTATGTTTGAAATTATAATAAAAGTTACAAAAGTGTAAGAGTTAGTATTAAAATTCTTTAACTCAGTTCACATAATTTCATTTATGTTTCTATGCTCCCTTGCAGAACAGCTTTTAAATAAAAATGCTTAATTATGCCTTCCAACCCTGGGATCCTTCAGATTCCAGAATATCTTGCATTAGGCTTAAAAGCAGTTGTTTTTTTGTTTTTTTTTTAAGATTTTATTTATTTATTTGAGAGAGAGAGAGAATGAGAGACAGAGAGCATGAAAGGGAAGAGGGTCAGAGGGAGAAGCAGACCCCCAGCTGAGCAGGGAGCCCGATGTGGGACTCGATCCCGGGACTCCAGGATCATGGCCTGAGCCGAAGGCAGTTGCTTAACCAACTGAGCCACCCAAGCGCCCCAAAAGCAGTTGTGTTTTGACATCAGTGGGAGACCAAGGACAATTTCAGAGTTTAGGCAATTTGGTAGAAAAATGGAATAACTTTAAATTTCTACCTTAATAGTATGGTTTCAAAGTGTTTTTTGAAGAACTGTAAATTTAAAAATATCAGACACAGCCATGTTTCGATGAAGACATTCCCCAAATCTGTTGCCAGATAGACATTTTAAGAAGTATTCTGTTTTTATGTGCTTTATTAGTGTGAATTAGAGAATAGCTCTAATTACTGCCTGGCTTGTGAAATAGCTGGGAGTTAGGCTTGTATTATTTGTGGTTCAAACCTAAAATTCAACTTGTTAGTGTATGTGAAGCCTCTAATATACTTTTTTCCTTTAAAATAAGTATTTTTCTGACTTAGAAAGTATTATTTGCCCATTGTAAAAAAACAAAACCTTGAAAACTTTGTACAAAGAAGAAAACAAAATTACTCATAATTATACATTCCAGAAGTAACTGCTTTAAGAGTATTTCTTTTGTGTAATTTAAAAAATATATAATTGGCATTATGCTTATATACAATTTGACCATGCTTCCTTCATGTAACATGTCATGCACATCTTCCCACATCATTAAAAATTCTTTGATCTTATTATTTTTAAACGTTAATAATATTCCATCATATGATGTACCACAATTTATTTAATTATTTGCTTCTTTCTTTGAGATATTAATTTGGAAGGCAAGTAACTAACTCATTCTGGTTACAGTATGGAAGATAAAGAAAAGTGAATATTTTAGGTAATACAGTTTACAAACAGAAGTAATTGGATCTGTTTTTATTGGCCCTTGATCACTGTTATCTTTTGAGAAGCATTAGTTAAAAAAGCTTTTAAGAGTCATGTTAACAATATTTTTTTATAGTAAAGAATAAATCTGAAAGTATGCTTTTTTGTATGTTAGCTAATCCTTAAACATTTGGAAAAGTTTTTTTAATATGTATGTACTTTATAGATATTTTGTCAAATTAAAAAATTGATAAAATTAAGGCTTCCATTTGGCAGATGTAAATTTAGGATTTCAAGGTTATATATTTTACTTCAAAAATATGTAAGATAAATCATACAAATACAAAATTTCAGTCTTTAGACATTCTGTTTTTAGAGTGAGTAGCAGATTCAGGGGAATAAACATTGCTTTTAAAGTTAGGAATTATAATAATATATTTTTGGTTACAAAGAGCTAAAGTGATCTTTTAGGTAAATTCTTGAAATTAGTGATTACCTTACATTAAAATGCTATTGTGTAGAATTGTTTAACTATTTGACCAGAAAACACATTTGATTAGTTGCAAATTTTCCCTTTTTTTGATTTGAGTCTTTATAGTTCTCCAACTTAGAAAGGATTCCTTCCTAACAAAGCAGGTGCTTTTAAGTGTATGTATAAGTGATTGTATATTGAGTAAGTTATACCTTCTCTGGTGCTGTAAAGTCATAATGATCTAGGTATGTGGTGGTGTCTCAAACTTCAGAAATGAATACCTGAAATACTTATATATTGCATTCATCTGGAAGGAATCTATTAGTAGGCCCACTCAAAGGATTGTTAACATCTTTTATAATTTCATGTTTTGGCAGGTAAACCTAGCCTTTAAGCAACCTGGAAAGAGGCTAGAGCACCAAGGAATTAGAATTGAATTTGTAGGTCAAATTGGTGAGTTTTAAAATAGTATTACTTTTTTTTTTTTTTTTAAATGATAACTGAGTTTGAAGAGGGTTGGATTTGGCACTTAAATTCTTGAATTACAAATTAGTTTTGTGGAAGGAAGGAATTGATTTTGCATAATAAAGGAGAGGATTTATTTTATAAACATTAAATCATGTTTCTTTGAATTGTGTTAAATACTTGACTCATCCTGCCTTTGTTATTAAACTTAATTACTAAAAATGAGAGGAGTTATATAAGTTACCAGCCTTGAAAAATAATTCGAGTAAATTAGTTGACTCACTGAAATTTCCATCTGCCTACATTTTTCACCAGCTTTACAATTACCAGTGTCACCTTCATCCTTCACTTTCTAATTACCCATACCATTTGTCTTCCTAACCTAGTGTGTGCCTGTAGCCAGACTCACCTGTCAGAAAATTCCATGGGAAAAGGAAAGGTGTAATTTCTTCTTGATGTAGATCAGCTTGTGTACATTTCCACACATGTATTTCAGAGGCATTCTTGGTTTAGTAGGAGTTAAACTGTATAAATCTTTTGGTATGGCAGATTGAAAAAGAGAAAAGAAAATGGATCTTTCTATTACAGTATACATAGCTAGGTTTTAAATCTAGCTTTCTAAGAGGTACTATACATGTTTAAAGTATCAAAATTGGAATTGGTAGATAGATATCTATTCCAGATGAGATTATACTTGAGGGGCAAGTTATAGTAATTCACTGATAGTTGGTAAGTCTTTTGTATATTATGGTTTTATCAAAGTAATATATTTGCCTAGCTAAAGCAAAACAATAAATGCTTTTTGCCTTGAAGGGAGGAAGTTCAAATAATTCCTGGAAATGTGTCTGTTAAAGCAGCTTCATTTTGGGCAAGCCCTAACTACATTAAAGGAATGAATACATCTTTTATAATAGAAATTTTCACTGTGCTGTGCAGCTGAATTTTTTTTATGCCTAGGTGGAGCATAATGAGGATAATGGAATTTGTATCATAGCTCTAGTATATTAAAGACAAATCCAACTAATTCTTTTGGTAAAAATTATTTGCTTTGGAGGTAGAAGTTTGGGTTTTAATGAAATAGATATTAAATGTAATTGGTCTTTTTTGCTTTTTAAAATTTTGTAGAACTTTTCAATGACAAGAGTAATACTCATGAATTTGTAAACCTAGTGAAAGAACTAGCCTTGCCTGGAGAATTAACTCAGAGCAGAAGTTATGATTTTGAATTTATGCAAGTTGAAAAGCCGTATGAATCTTACATCGGTGCCAATGTCCGCTTGAGGTATGAATATATATTAACAACCTGTAGGTGGTGTCAAAACCAGAAAGTAATGGCTACTATCGAATGTCTTATTAGAATTTCTGATTATAATTCTGGACTGATAGACTTCAGATTTTTAAGAATTCTGCCAAATATTTTGTCTAGCTAATGTTCACCTGAGGTAATAAGAGCCTTCTATCGTAGATTTAGAGACTGCCATCATGAGAAGTTTTATTCATATAATTCCTTTGTATGAATCATCCCCTAGGTACTTCCTTTTGTCTTGTAAACAGAATTACCTCAAAATCCATTAGTTTCCCAGCAAATCTCATTTGGTATATGGTAAGAAGTGATAGATTGGGAGGGAAATCGGAGGGGGAGACGAACCATGAGAGACTATGGACTCTGAGAAGCAAACTGAGGGTTCTAGAGGGGAGGAGGGGTGGGGGGATGGGTTAGCCTGGTGATGGGTATTAAAGAGGGCATGTATTGAATGGAGCACTGGGTGTTATACGCAAACAATGAATCATGGAATACTACATCAAAAACTAATGATGTAATATATGGTGATTAACATAACATAATAAAATTTTAAAAAAAAGTGATAGAGATTTCCTCAGGAAGGCATGGCCATAGCACTTCAAATGCATCTAAAAAGTACGTACACTCTTCTTAAAATTACACTTTGTATTTTTTTTTTTTTTGGTGGTGGGGGCATTTAAAGATTAGAACTCTTTCATGAAGTAAGTTGATCCCAAAGGATCAGTAAGGAGAAAGCTGAGTTGCAGTCAATGTTTGCTTATTTAAAACACTATAATTTATCATAGGAGATTTAACTTATCTCTCTGTTGGCTTTGTAGGTATTTTCTTAAAGTGACAATAGTAAGAAGACTGACAGATTTGATAAAAGAATATGATCTTATTGTTCACCAGCTTGCCACATATCCTGATGTTAACAACTCCATTAAGATGGAAGTGGGCATTGAAGATTGTCTACACATAGAATTTGAATATAATAAATCAAAGTAAGTACCTTTAACAACAGATAACTTAAATGTTCAGGGAAAATTTAAGAAATAAGCTTTTCGGGTCTTTGTAAATTGGTCACAGTAGGGATAGAATTGACATTAATTTGATGTAAACAGCCCAAAAAAATCTCTGAGCGGAAGGACTATCTTCTTGACTCAGCGTAGGTGTCTTTCATATTCAGTTCCTATTAAGTCTCTGCTTGGTCATTTTTTGTAGAGGATCTTACCATCTCAGAAGGCAACTAATCCCTTCTGTCTGTAAAAATTTTCTTTACTGGGTTGGTATAATTTTAGCCTAGTCATTTCTTTAAAACTAAACAAAAATGCTTTTTCCTGCCTACATAAGCAGTACATTTTCATTATTGAAAATTTTGGCAATGTAGGGGCGCCTGGGTGGCTCAGTTGGTTAAGCGTCTGCCTTCAGCTCACGTCATGATCCCAGAGTCCTGGTATCGAGCCCCGTGGCCAGCTCCCTGATCAGCAGGGAGCCTGCTTCTCCCTCTCCTTTCCACTTGTGTTTTATCTCTGTCTCTCTCTCTCTCTCAAATAAATAAATAAAATCTTAAAAAAATAAAAAAAATTTTGGCAATGTAAAAGATCACATTTTTAATTTTATTATTTTTTATTAATTTTACCACTTTATCACAATAGCTCTTGCATATCTTTTCACAAGAGAGGGAAAGGTATATATTATGTTTATATATGTTGTATTTTTACAGAAACAGGCTCCTGTTTTGTTTATTGTTTAATACCTTTTTAAACTTTATTATGGAAGAATTCAAGCATAGACCAAAGTGTACGAGCAGTACAGTGAATCCTCAAGTAGCCAGCGCCCAGCTCCAGTACTTGTCAGTATACGGTCAGATCTGTTTTATCTGGATCCAGCCCCCACACTCCCAACAGATTATACTGAAGCCAATTCCAGACACAGAATTTCATCCATAAAAATTGTGTATTGTATTAAATATAATACTGTTATATCTAAAAATATTAATAATTTCTTAATATCTGTACATATCCAGTCAATGTTCACATTTCCCTGATTATCTCATAAAATGTCTTTTTTCCCCTACATGGTTTATTCACATCAGTATCCAAACAAGATTTGTTCAAATCCGGGGCATCTGGACACACTGCATTTGGTTGTTTGACTCTTAAATTTCTTTTAATTTATTGTAAGTTTCCCCCCTATTTTTTTCCCCACTAAAGTTTATTTGTTGAAGAAATGGATGTATATTATTCTTTTATCCCCTTCCTGTGTATTCTTCTGTTACATGACTTTTATTAGTTGTCACTCACCAATTTATGTTACTAAAAATGTGATATAAACATGCCTTCAGAGTCTTAAATTATATTGTTAATAAAATTATCAAATTGTTTAGGACCTATAACCTTGTCACTGGAAGCCTCCCTTCAGGCCAGCATAATTACATTGATCAACTCCTGGGATATTATTTTGAGATTCAAACCTAGGAGAAGGTTGAAAAGCCCTCCGGGGATTGTAGTAATTTCCAGATTTATTAGCACGTCATTCCAGAGTAATTGGGAAAGGACTTTGATGACTAGATATCATAGCAACAAACTCAGCCTGTGGAATGTCTCTTTGTGGGTAAGTGCTTTGTTAGCTGCACTACTCTAGCACTTAGAGTAATAAGGACACTAAACTCTTGTGTAGAGTTTTAATGTTTAGAAACATCTTTATACACCAAATAAATATTGCAAGCATAACAATCTTAATTTTCTCTGCTTAAGTTCTTTGGAATCTAACCTCTAAGTAAAGGACCCACAGTTAATCAGGCTAATTCTTCCCTTTAAGGTGTATTGATGGTCAAGTTAAAGCTTGATTCCTATTTTTATAGCAAAATGGTGAGTACTTTTTTGAAAAAAAAAAGAACATTAAATAATCTGAATAGCCAAAATGGTATTTTTTAAAAAGATTTTATTTATTTATTTGAGAGACAGAGAGCACAAGTGGAGGGAGGGACAGAGGGAGAGGAGCAGACTCCCCGCTGAATGGGGAGCCAGACACAGGGCTCGATCCCAGGACCCTGAGATCATAACCTGAGCTGAAGGCAGATGCTTAACCAACTGAGCCACCCAGTGCCCCCAAAATGGTATTCTTAAATAGTTACTGTCATAAGGATGTCTGACATAAAGATGTCTACTAAAGCCTTTCAGGACATATTTCACTCTTTTTTAAAAAATATTTATTTATTTATTTTAGAGACAGATGAGAGAGAGAGAGAGTGAGAATGAGTGGGAGGGGCAGAGGGAGAGGAAGAGAGAATCCAAAGCAGACTCCACACTGAGCATAGAGCCTGACATGGGGCTCAGTCTCACAACAGAGATTGAGACCTGAGTCGAATCCAAGTCAGACACTTAACCAGCTGCACCTCTCAGGTGCCCCTTTTTGATTGTTTTTTTAAACTGATACTTGGTAAATGAGGTATGTTCTTTCCCCAAAGGTATCATCTAAAGGATGTGATTGTTGGAAAAATTTACTTTTTATTAGTAAGAATAAAAATCCAACATATGGAGTTGCAACTGATCAAAAAAGAGATCACAGGAATTGGTAAGTTAAAAAGAGTATTTGAATTAAAATTCCTGTTTTAAAAAATTTTTAAATCTTAAAATACTGTTTAGATATACAATAATATACATATTGGATACTAACTTTGATACTTAATATTGCTTAATGTTTGTGCTTTTTTAAAAATTAATCTTTGAATAGGTTATACATTCACATGGTTCAAAAACAAAGTGTAAAAGACTATATGGTAAAAAGTGTCCTATTTGTGTACTCCAGCTACTCATAGGTCATATGTTTATAAGTTTTAAAATGCTTCTTGATATTTATACATATACAGTAACTACTTTTATATTATACCCTTTGCCCTGCTTTTAAGTTAAATGTTTATGTACAATATATATTTTGCTTTTTCACTTAATATATCTTAGAGATCTTTCCATATCAATGTGTAGAGTACTTCCTCATCTTTTTTATAGTATTCCTTTCTATGGATATACTAGAATTTAACCAGTCTGGTCCAGGTTGTTTCCAGTCACTTGCTATTCCAAACAGTGCTAAACTTAATAATGTCATTTTGCATGTGTGCAGGTATGTGTGGGAGATAAAAATCTTAAAAGTAGAATTGTTATTTCAAAGAGTATATTCATTTGTAATTTTGATACATATCAGTTTATCCTCTTTAGGGGTTGTATCAATTTGTATTATTACCAGCAAGGAATGTAGAAGAATGCCTTTTTCCTCTTATTCTTTTTTTTTTTTTAAGATTTTATTTATTTATTTGAGTGAGCTAGAGAGAGAGTATGAGGAGGGGAATGGGGCAGAGGGAGAGGGAGAAGCAGACTCCCCACTGAGCAGAGAGCCTGACAGGGACCCTGGGATCATGACCTGAGCCAAAGGCAGAGGCTTAACTGACTGAGATACCCAGTTGCCCCTTTTCCTCCTATTCTTACCAATACAACATTAGAAAATTTTTAGCTGATCTGATGAGTAGGGAGAGAAAGTTCCTCGCTGTAGTTTTAATTTAGTTTTTTCGTTCTGAATGAGGGTAAGCATCTTTTCATGTGTATAAAAGCTATTTGTATTTCTTTTCTATATATACTGCATATCTATATCCTGTGTTCCATCTCTTTTGGATTATTAGTCTTTCCTTACTGATTTGTAGAAACTCTTTATATATTAGGGAAATCAATTCCTTTTTCTGAATTAAAAGCAGCAAAAGGGGTACCTGGGTGACTCAGTTGATTAAGCATCTGCCTTCAGCTCAGGTCATGATCCAGGGGTCCTGGGATTGAGCCCTGTGTTGGGCTCCCTGCTCAGCAGGGAGCCTGCTTTTCCCTCTCCCTCTGCTGCTCCCCCTGCTTATGCTCTCTTGCTCGCTTTCTCTGTCAAATAAATAAATAAAATCTTTATAAATGAATGAATGAATGAATGCAGCAAAAATTTCCCTAGTTTGTCTTGCTAATGATGGCTTTTGCCATGTAGTTTTTTGTGTAGTCAAATTTACCAGTTTTTCCTTTTATAGACTCTAGGTTTTGTGCCAGAGAAAGGCCTTTTTCACACTGATGTTCTAAAAGTAATTTTCTGTGCTTGATTCTCCTAAAATAATATAATCTGGGGATTTTGTTTAAATTTTTAATTTCTTTGGAATTTGTCTTGATATGGATTCAACTTTAGTTTTTTCCAGATGGCTGACCAGTTGCTCCAGAATTATTTATAATTACTTTTTAATTTTAATTAGTGTATAGATTTAATTTGTCCCATTTGTTGGATTTTTGCTGAAAATAATTTTAGGCAACACTCTTTAAGAATTTATAATTGGAATCATAATTACAATCATCTGTGATTTCTTAATCTCCATTTTCACCTGCTAATAAAAGTTTTAAGGGATTTAAAGATATTAAAATCAAACGTCAGGTTCCTTTTTCTTGTTTAAAAGAAATTAAACATTTTTTCTGGTTAAAAATTGGCTGATTCTAGAAAAGTTTAAATAAAAAATAATCTGTACTCATCATTCAGAACAGAGTTTAGTTGTCTTTGCATATTATATGTTATACAGCATTGGGATCATTAATGTATGTTTTGATACACTTTTTTCATTTATCATATCATTGACTTTTTACAGATGTCTGGGGTCAAATAATCTCTTAGAAGATGAACACCCAAACTTAAAAGAACTATGTCAATCAAGTACTCAGTTTGATGTTTTCTCCAAGTTAGAGTTAACTAACTCTGAAAGAAGACAGTTTGGATGTTGCAGAGAAAACTAGCATGACAGTGGTTATTTCTTATGTGTCTAGTTTCCATTTTAGTAGATACTAGAAATGATAGAAGGAACTCTATGGAGAAGATTCTTTCTGAACTATATATATGGTAAGAAGAGAGTGAAACATTCAGTGAAGTGATAAGTATGTTAAGTGTAGATCAAGAAATAGAAAAGAATGATTTTCACAAAATGGGAAGATAAATTAGTACTAAAATAATGTAGTTGGAAAATAAGATACAAGGTTGGAAATTATATTCTGGAAATATTTAACTTAATGTCACTTACATTATTTTTTTAATGTCGTTTACATTATTGTGCTAGGACCCAGTACCACCACAGAAACAGAAACAATTGCTAAATATGAAATAATGGATGGTGCACCAGTAAAAGGTAACATACTTTTCATTTACTTCTTTTGTGTGATAGGTAGTACAAACAGCAGTGTTCATGGCAGTTTAGTTTGAAAGTATTTATGCAGTGTAAAAGTATTTGTGAATTCTTAAGTGATTCTGATAATGATGTTTTTAAGATCGTCTTTGTATAGATAGTGAAAGACTGTAATAGTACTTCCTAGTCTGAAGTAAAGTTTAATTTTTTATGCAGTTTAAATTTTAGTATTTAGGGGTGCATGGGTGGCTCAGTTGGTTAAGCCTCTGTCTCTTGATCTCAGCTCAGGTCTTGATCTCAGGGTTGTGAGTTCAAGGCTGGCGCTGGGCTCCATGCTGGGTGTGGAGCCTACTTAAAAAAAAAAAGAAAAACTTTAATTTAGTATTTAGAAGAGACATTTATATATTATCTCTTACCTAGTTCTGAATTTGTAATATTTTGATTGTCTTCTGTTATGATAGTTTATCTCGGTAAGTCTTTTTTACTCATGCTGAATATAAGGTGCTGTATAGCTAAGCATTAATGTCTGTGGGATTCTGTAATCCTTATAGCCCCCAAGAAAACAAGCAGTTCCATTATTATCTTCCGTATCCAAGATAATAAAGCCAGTATTTTTAATTTTACTTTTTTAAAGATTTTTAATTTTTTTTGAGTAATCTCTATACCCAACAAGGGTCTCGAATTTACAACCCTGAGATCAAGAGTCACATGCTCAGGACTCCTGGGTGGCTCAGTCAGTTAGTGTCTGCCTTCGGCTCAAGTCATGATCCCAGGGTTCCAGGATCCAGACTGACGTCAGGCTCTCTGCTCAGTGGGGAGCCTGCTTCCTCTCTCTCTGCCTGCCACTCTCCCTGTTTGTGTTCTCTGTCTCCCTCGTCAAATAAATAAATAAAATCTTAAAAAAAAAAAAAAAAAGTCACATGTTCTGCTTACTGAGCCAGCCAGTGCCTCAGTATTTATCATTTTACATCTACATCTTTGGCTTTTTCTCATTCGGTTAGTAATTATTTCAAAAAGTAGCTATCATTTACTGAGTGCCAACTATAGATGAGGCATTGTACTCTGAGGTGCTCCAATGTTTCCTTTGAGTTAGGTGATGGTATCTTATTCTACAGATTAAACTGAGATACAAAGAGGTTAAAAAACTTGTTAAAGGTAAAGTGTAGGGGAGGCAGAACTTTACCCATCTTAGATTTTCAGCTGGGACTCTCAAAAGGACAGATTAATAAAGGAAAAAAAGTTTATTAATGTGTGCAGTGCACATCATGCAGGAAAAACCTCAACAAAAAATAACTCAAAACAGTGGCTTAGAATTTCAGCATATATAGCATCTTCAAAAGAACAATAAATTTCAAGATCTAACTGGACAAAGGAACGTAGCTGCAGGCTTCTCCAGGGGTGTGGCAAGCTGTGTGAAGGTAAATAAATCTAAGGGAGGAAACAAATGGAGTAAGGTTTGTTTGCTGATTCCTGATCAGCCATCCCTGGGCTGAGACTGTCTTCATTAAAGGGAGAAGTTACAGCCTGCCTTTAGGCAGAAAATGGGGAGCCTTTTCTGCTCTTTGCTGCTTCGTAATTGCCTTCAGCTCAAAATAATTTTTATGTCAAAGAGGCAGATTTGTGGTGACATAATCTGGTTTCCTTTAATAGCTAATCATTGCAGAATTGGATTTGAGCCCAGGTCTTTCTAAATTCAAGACGTGTGTGTGTGTGTACACACTCCCGTTAGGCAACATTACTTTGTAAAATTTCAGCAGCCACAAAGTTTTATGTAAAGTAATGGATCATATATCTTTTAGGAAATGGATGTGCACAAGAAAAGTATTACATATAAAAGATTCAAAACAGAATATGCAAATAGTTACCCTTAGGAAAGAAACCACGAGAATCTTTTTGGTAACGAAGGAATAATCATCATTAGAAACATGTTTGTTGCTTTGGATGAATTAGTTAATAAGTATTGAAGAACTTATACACATGATTAGAAATTATGGTAAACTTCATGGAAAGAATAACAGAACTACTAAAACAGCACTTACCTGCTGGCACTATTCTAAGCTTTTTACATATATTGACTCATATAGTCCTTACAAATCTCTACAAGATGGATATTATAGCTATTTTCCATTTCACAGATAAGGAACTTGAAACAGAATGGTTAAGTGATTTGGCCAAGGTCACATGGCCAGTAAGTTGTAGAGTTGGCATCTGAATCCAGGCATTCTGACTGTAGAGCAGTGGTTCTCATCTAGGGGCCGTTTTGCTCCACCACCACCCCCTGGACATTTGTTGTGGCTTGGAGTTATTTTTGGTTGCCACACTTGGGGAATGCTGCTGATATCTAGTGAACAGAACTTAACCACAACGAAGAATTATCGGGCCCCAAATGGCAGTAGTGCTAAGGCTAAGAAACCCTGGTCTAAAGTTTTCGTTATGGGGCGCCTGGGTGGCTCAGTTGGTTAAGTGTCCACGTTCGGCTCAGGTCACGATCCCAAGGTTCCGGGATGGAGCCACGCATCTATCTGGCTTATTGCTCAGCGGGGAACCTGCTTCTCCCTCTGCCTGCAGCTCCCCTTGCTTGTGCTCACTCTCTCTCTCTTTCTCTGACAAATAAATAAAAGCTCTAAAAAAAAAATTTTTTTTTTAAATAAAGTTTTTGTTAGGCTGCCATCTCATGAAGAACTAAACTGTTAGTGTCTTCTCTATAATGCTTAGTTCTAGGTGTTATGTGACCATATTTTCATCTTTAGAATTAAATGGAAATTGTTTTTCTTTCAGGTGAATCAATTCCAATAAGACTGTTTTTAGCGGGATATGACCCAACTCCAACAATGAGAGATGTGAACAAAAAATTTTCAGTAAGGTACTTTTTGAATCTAGTCCTTGTTGATGAGGAAGACAGAAGGTACTTCAAGCAGCAGGTATGGTGCCACCAAGGCTGATGTTTTGTTCTATGGCAGTTCTAAAAACACCTGGAAAGCACTCACTTTTCTAAGCTTTACAGTACTGAGCAAGTGGGAGTTTCTATGATAAGGAATTTAGGTGTGAATGGAATAGTGTCGTGATAGATCTCTTCAGAAGCAGGACCCCAGAATGGGCTGTAATTTGGCAGAGCTTTTATTTTTCTTTTGAAAGTTTTGTTTTTTTTTTTATAAAAATAATACCTACTGTTTGTTAAAAAAAATTAGGCAATAAAGAACAAGTTAACAAAAATTCCACCATCATTGTGAGTAGTTTTCCAGACAAACTTGTATATGTGTATTTAGATCATATGTGTGTTGTTCTTTAATTTGCTTTTTCATTCAGTAGTGTCTTGAATATCTTTCCTTTATCAACAGATGTAGATTTTCGTTATCACTTTGAATGATTTCATTAATTTGATGGATTCTGGTTTTCCATTCTGTTGTAAATTTACCTGAGATGACCCAAATCTAAAATTTTTTTTTTTTTTAAGATTTTATTTATTTATTTGACAGAGACAGAGACAGCGAGAGCAGGAACACAAGCAGGGGGAGTGGGAGAGGGAGAAGCAGGCCTCCCGCCGAGCCGGGAGCCCGATGCGGGACTCGATCCCAGGACCCCGGGATCATGACCTGAGCCGAAGGCAGTTGCTTAACCAACTGAGCCACCCAGGCGCCCTAATACTTTTTTTTATATAAAATGTTTATCATAAAACTAGTTCTCATTTGAAAATCAAAAGCCTTTGGTGAATTTTCAGTGAAGATTGTGATTGGAATGGTCTTTTATATTATGAACCAGATTAATAAATATTTGAATGTCAGTTGAGTACTCAAAACTAAATTAGAAATTATTCTGCACTAAGTATTGTGAAGAATACAAAATCTACCTTTTATAAACATAGCTTGTCTTCAACGTTCTCACATTGCATATGTGTGGAAAGAGAAAAATTATAAAAAGCTAATTAACAGAAAACTTAAATTCTAGTTCGACCATAATTTAGAAGAGAGAAAACCTTTTCTTTTGATATTGCCATAATGCTGTAAGATTAAAAATAGGTAATTTGTGGGCACCTGGGTGGCTCATTTGTTAAGCGTCTGCCTTCGGCTCAGGTCATGATCCCAGGGTCCTGGGATCGAGCCCCACATCGGGCTCCCTGCTCAGCAGGAAGCCTGCTTCTCCCTCTCCCACTCCCTCTGCTTGTGATCCCTCTCTGGCTATGTCTCTCTCTGTCAAATAAATAAATAAAATCTTAAAAAAAAAAAAAAAAGGTAATTTGTAACTCAAGATAGATTATATAGGGGCACCTGGGTGGCTCCGTTAAGTGTCTTGACTCTTGATTTCAGCTCAGGTCATGATCTCAGGGTCGTGAGATCGAACCCCACATTGGGCTCTGCTCTGGGTGTAGAGCCTGCTTGGGATTCTCTCTCTTCCTCTCCCTCGGCCCCTCCCCCCTCTTAAAAAAAAAGATTATATAAACTTTACAGTTTCCAAATCAGTTACATATTGTAGCCTATTGAATGAATACGTTGCTTCCCACGGCATTCATTTGGCTGTTTGGTAACCAACATAAACAGCCTGTCATGACTTTACAGAGCAAATTTAGGATTTTTTTTTTTTTTTTAAATTTTAGGAATTTAAAAGATCTCAGGATGGATTGGTTGGAACAAGATTTGGATAGGCAGAGGAATAAGTATTTGAAAAAAATATATAGGAGAAATTGTAGGGTGGGTTTATTTGGAGTGCATTGGGAGGAGAGCGTTAACTGTTTGGCTGGTGGGGGAACAGAGTGATGTTGGTAAATTGGATAAAGGTTGTGAAGGACCTTGAATGCCTGGTCTGAGATTTATCCTAGAGGCACTGAGAACTACCGAAGTGCGGTTGAAGCAGTGTTTTAGCCAAATCGGGTAGTGATTGGAAGGGCGGGTTAGAAAGGAGCCTCAGGCACTGGAGGCCAAGCTGTCTACCAAGAAGCTCTTAGTGTCGGAGGTTGAAGTTACAGAGGTTTGAACTTGGCTAAGGGCAAAATAGCAAACCAAGGACAGATTTTAGGAATTCTTGAAATCAGTAATAGCTAGAATCTTGTGCCACATTGGATTGGCAGTGGTGGTGTACATAGGTGCTTATGAGAGGGAAGCAGGGCTGGCAGAAGGGGTGGTCCAAGATTAGAACTGGAAGAAAGTAGGTCACTCAGCAAAGAGAACAGCTTTTGTTGGGAAGAATCTAATTTTGTTATAGTTAAAATTGAAGTGGCATTATTTCCATGGTGAAGATTTAAGGCATAATATGAGAATGTTAATTTGTTGATGTCTTGCATATGTTTTACCAGGAGATCATTTTATGGAGAAAAGCTCCTGAAAAATTGAGGAAACAGAGAACAAACTTTCACCAGCGATTTGAATCACCAGAATCACAGGCATCTGCTGAACAGCCTGAAATGTGAACTGAATAGGAGAAAAAAAGAAAAACAAAAAACTCCTATATCCATTGAGATTAAGTTCAGCAGGTTAAAGATGGTTGCAGCTTGTAGTGGGGGAAAAGGCCAAAACTCCATTTATAATAGTCTTCCTTTATCTTACAGTGCTGCATTTATTTTATGATACAACTAAATGTTCTTCATGTATATACATTAAAAAAAGCGCTTTCTTTGAAACACTGGAACTTTCTTAAGCTGCCGTTTTTTCTTTCTTGTATTTTTTTTTTTTACTGCACACTTTGACCTGATAATAAGCACTCAGATATGCATAAACATAAACATTAAAGATTTTCATGTGAGTAGGCTGGTATTTGTAATTTTGCTTTTCTTAGTAATGTTGATTATAAATACTTTTCTCCTTTTTCATGCTAATAATTACCTCTTATTCTCTACATGCAAAAAATTAAGTATTTCGTGTTCAAATAAAAAAAGAAAAATTGAATGGGCCTTAAATCCTGCAAAGATTTAAAACATGGCATCTCAATATTTTTGAGGAATACATTTGTTTCTACATGTGTGTTTGAGAAATACCTATGGAGTGTTTCACTGTAGGTGCTTTTGATTCCACCATTCCATGGCTTCCTGAATTGTATCCTCTTTGAAGTCTTCTGTTTTGTGAATGTTAAAATTTTTCCCCGAGATTATGTGGCATGTCACCGTGGCCTGCTTGCTTGCCCCTTCCTTTCTTCTTTCCTTCCTTCCTCCTTGCCTTCCTCCCTCCCTCCCTCCTTCTCTTCCTTTTCTCTTTCTTTCATTCATTCTTTTCTTTCTTTCTTTTTTGCCATATTAAGTAACTATTTTGCTATTACTATCCAGCAGGTACCACTGTATGTTTTCTGCAATGTAGAGTTGACTCTGTTGGCATTTTCGAATTTGTTAAAACTATATCATTTTTCTGTAACTACTTTGAATTTTTTTTTTTTTTTTAATTTAAGACATCTTTTTACCACATACATGAAATTATAATTTTGTTGCCTTCACAAATACTCTCTTCCCTTTCCAGGGGAAAGTTTGAGGATGGGGAACTCAGGAGGACCTGTGAAGCATGTAGTTATCTAGATCTGGACAATTTCATGTTTGTTAAACTGGAACTTTGGGTAGTTCAAACTCAAATGTAATTTCACCCACTCTGTTTAAATTTTGTTAACACTAAATTCAAGCCATTTGTTCAAAGTTGTAAAAAGAAGGTTTTAGTCATCTGTTCATATGCATGGGGTCTGATCTCAGATACACTAAATGTGGAGTGTAGGAACTAAAATGAAGCCTGCTGTGTGAAACTACTTTCACTTAGGGTTCACTGGTTTTTGTACCAATATTTTTTTATACACTTCAGCGCAAGTCTTGTCAGTTAACCTTACTTTATGAGTAAGCTAAGTAACCCAAATTACATTTCTCTAAACCTGTTTACTACTATGGCACTTTGATAAAATGGTCAGTAACCAACTTCTTTACTGGCAAAAGGTTCCATGTACCATGTGCTGGAGCATCTATTTTAAATGTGGCTATCTGTGAATGGTAATGTTTTCCTTCATGTAAGTGCCTGTTCAGAGTTTCAAAATTTAAAGATGCCAGATATTTTCATGGTCACTTGCATGTAGTAATCTAGAAAATATTCGAAGAAATTTTGAAAACAATTATATTTAACCAGCCTCAAATTGTGCAACCATGATGTATAATAAAGAATTTGAAATGATACTGAGCTTGCTATTTGAATGATTAAAATGTTCTATTCTCAAATCTCACTGTCATATTTATTCATTGAGGACAGGATTGCTCATAGTTTAGGAAGCTATATTTGTTACAAGAAGTTTTTATAAATATTGTCAGTTTTAATTTCAAATAGTTATATAATGCTTTTAATTAGGTGGCTTAAAACAAACACATAAATAGGATGCTTATTCACTTAATTGTTGCATAACCAATTTGAAGAATAAAAATTTGAAATCAATATTTGGTGAATTGGGTAAAAATTTGGCCAGTTAACTAGAAATAAACTGAAAAAAATTTGTGCTTTTAGTAAGTACAGAGGCTCAGTTAGTAGAGCGTGTGACTTTTTTTAATCATTTATTTGAGAGAGAGCGTGAGTGAGCAGGGTGAGGGGTAGAGGGAAAGAGAATCCTCAAGCAGACTCCCCGCTGACCATGGAGCCCAACCTAGGAACCCTGAGATCATGACCGGAGCCAAAATCAAGAGTCAGCCGCTCAACTGACTGAGCCACCCAGGCACCCTGAGCATGTGACTCTTGATCTCAGGGTAGTGAGTTCAAGCCCCATGTTGGGTGCAGAGATTACTTAAATTAATTTTTTTAAATGCAATATCCAGTGGTTCTCAACCCTGGCTGCGTGTTCAAATCAGTTTAGCTTTTTAAAATAACCATGTTGGGGCGCCTGGGTGGCTCAGTTGGTTAAGCGACTGCCTTCGGCTCAGGTCATGATCCTGGAGTTCCGGGATCGAGTCCCACATCGGGCTCCCTGCTTCTTTCTCTGACCCTCCTCCCTCTCATGCTGTCTCTCATTCTCTCTCTCACAAATAAATAAAAAAAAATCTAAAATAACCATGTTGGGTCCTACCCAGACCATAAAATCAGAATTTCAGGGGTCAGGGTCTCAGTGTTAAAAAAAACATCCAGGGTTGAGAACCACTGTCTAAACCATGTAAATGGTTGTTTCCGTCACTAGCGAAGAGGTTTTTTTGTTGTTGTTTTTTTGTGTTTTTTTTGTAGTTTTGAACTTTAAAAAAAAAAATTATTTACTTTAGAGAACATGCAAGCAGGGGGAGAAGGAGAGAGAATCTCAAGCAGACTCCATGCTGAACTGGGAGCCGGATGCAGGGCTCCATCTCACGACCCTGAGATAATGACCTGAGCCAAAATCAAGAGTCGGATGTTTAACTGAGCCCAGGCGCCCCCTGAACTTTATTTTTTGAAGCAGAACTAAAAAAAATACAAGAGGGACACAGTTTAATCATTCTGAATTTCTGTTAGCAGAAGCTGATAGCAAGAACCTCATGAAATAAAATGAAGAGTCGGGGGAGGGGGCCGTCTCCCTCTGCCCCTCTGCAAACCCCCTCCCCCCATGCTCCTCTCTAAAAATAAATCTTACAGGCAGGTGGGTGGTTCAGTTGGTTAAGCATCTGTCCAGCTCGGGTCATGATCCCAGGGTCCTGGGATCGAGTCCCACATCGGGCTCCCTGCTCAGTGGGGAGTCTGGTTCTCCCTGCCCCTCCTCCCTGCTCATGGCTCTCTCTCAAAAATATTTTTAAAAATTGAAAAAAATTAAAAATCTTTTTAAAAACATCAACAGGGTGCCTGGGTAGCTCAGTCAGTTAAGCATCTGCCTTCAGCTCAGGTCATGATCTCAGGGTCCTGGGATCCAGCCGCACGTCAGGCTCCCTGCTCAGTGGGGACTTTGCTTCTCCCTCTCCCTCTGCCCCTACCTCCCCCTGCCCCACTTGTGCACTCTCTCTCAAAATCTTAAAAAAGAAAAACAAACCAGGAACAATCAAATCAGTTTTTAGAAAAACTAGAATTTTAGCAATTCTTAACCCTTCCGATCAGGCAGTCCTGGTCAGTTTACACCCTCTTAAGTTTTCTTTCAAGAATGATTGGTAAATTATCAACTACTTTCCCTACTCACACATTTCCTATCTACTTTACCTTTCAATTCTCAATTCTAAAGACCAAAAAGCATTAATTTGTCATACTTATGGTTTTTCAGTTATACGTAAACATGGAGGTTAACATCTAAAAGATGTTAATTCTAAACAAGCACCTAAATGAAGGTTTTTAGAGTTTGTAAATCCAGCACCCTGGGCTTTTAAAGAAACCACAGTGACAAATTACAGAAATCAAGAATCACAGTTCCTTTTAAATGTAATCATCAGATTAAAAACTAGAACACTTAGCCGATTCTACGTTAGGCTCTATTAAATTTGAGAAGCAGCTCCCAAAGGAGTTTTATTATTTTGAAATCATAAAAGGGGGAAAGTACATAATTAGAAATAAGTGGCTGGCAGGCACTGTTTTGAATTGTTGGGGAGGAAGAACTTTTCCTCTACTTTCTTAGATTCTGTGTTTGGGAGCGTGCTGATTAAACTGACAAAAGACAAGCAAGAGAAAAGACTGACTGAATGAGTATGAGGGAGTTCACAAAAATGAAACTTAAAGGGGTAGTTAGAATTTGGGACCTTATACATGATCCTGGAGTCCCAGGATCGAGTCCCGCATCGGGCTCCCTGCTCAGCAGGGAGTCTGCTTCTCCCTCTGACCCTCCCCCCTCTCATGTGCTCTCTCATTCTCTCTCTCAAATAAATAAATAAAATCTTTAAAAAAAAAAAAAAAAAGAATTTGGGACCTTATATATCATCTTGATAGGGGAAAGGGGGTGAAGGACACTTATACATGACTTCTTCATAGGGGAAGTTGGGGGTAGAAAGGGCACTTATGGGAAAACAAATGACTTAAGAAAGATAAATGGGCCCTTAGGAGAATTGACGGAAGATAAAATAGTTTTGTGACAAAGTCTGTTTAGGCGTGGTGCCAACTTTCACTGTACCTGGTGATGAGATCATCTTCCCTGGTTGCTCCCTGAGAGGGGATTTATGATAATTGAGTTCCTTTGGGAGGCTTGGCTTTGAGGCAGAGGATTTCAGGAACTCAAATGCCTTCTCCTCAAAATTCTTATGCCACAGTGGCATATTGCAGACTCCTTCATCAGTATGGATCAAGTAATTGGAATACTCAATCCTAAGTACTGGGTGAGTCAGTAACATCTTAATTTCATTCCTTTTGTGTTCAACGGAATCTGTTGAACAGACATAAAGGCACCAGGGGCTTCTACTAGCCTGAATTGGAATACAACATATTTTAAGTTTCAAATAAAGGCATAATGAGGAAACTGTGCACCTTTTAATAGATCCTTTTTAAGGCTTCGGGCCTTCCATGAGCATAATTCCTAGTCACTCCCCTATCCAAAATCTTTAGTGACTCCATTCCAGGAGAAAGCTTAAACTCCATACTACATAACCGCTCCCGTTTTTCTAAGCCCCTTGGAGGATGACCGCTCTCCCGTCTGCACTCCAGCTAGCTTTTTGCAAGCTCTGCTGGCCGGTCTTGCCAGACACCATTTCCATCTCCAAGTCAAAGAGCTAGATGTTCTCTCTTGTGCTGTCAAGGCCTGCTGTGCACACCTCCGGGACTCTGCTCACCACACTTTTATAAAAGACTTTGATTTTATGGATTTTAAGCCTCTTGGCTCAGTCTTGTTTTAGTGTACTTTGTGCTTATGACATAATATACTTTCAATATCTGAATAAATTAGTGAACCTTATTTTCCTAGTGATTATAAAATTAGGTGTTCTCCTCTAGAAAAAAATCTGATGAGGGACAGAAACAGAAAAATGTTCACTGTTAGCCCAGAAGCATGCCCTATAGCCTGCACAGTTTCAATAAGGGTCAAATATGCACTGGTTGCTACATTCTTAAAAGGTCTCATGACAGGGGCACCTTGGTGGCTCAGTTGGTTAAGCAACTGACCCTGGATTTCGGCTCAGGTCATGATCTCAGGGTCCTGGGATGGAGCCTAGTGTTGGGCTCCCTGCTTGGCAGGGAGCCTGCTTCCCCCTCTCCCACTCCCCCTGCTCACTCTCTCTCTTTGAATTAATAAATAAATCTTTATTTTTAAAAAATATTTTATTTATTTGACAGAGCGAGTGAGAGAGCACAAGCAGGGGGAGCAGTAGAAGGAGAGGGAGAAGCAGGCTCCCCGCCAAGCAGGGAGCCCCATGTGGGTGGGGCTCAATCACAGGACCCCGGGATCATGATTTGAGCTGAAAGCAGATGCTTAACCATCTGAGCCACCCAGGTGCCCCAATAAATAAATCTTAAAAGTCTCGTGAGTGCCTGTACATCTCACTGAGTTAATATCGAGCTGAATGATAAGCACCAGAGAAATCTTATGGAAGTAGTTTTATGAGAAGAAATTTGAAGAAAACCCTTATGATCTAATGCCCCCTGCTCGTCCCGTCCCCCTTGAACACTAAGCATGTAACCACCACCAGCTTCATACAGCAAAAGTGCAGCACTTTCTGCCCAGGGGTCCTGTCCCTGTGCTACTGAAACTTACTAAGTTGCACCATAAAATGTCTCCAGAATTACTTCTTGACTGGCAAGCTCAGCGATGCCACAATTTTGGTGGTCTGTACAGGAATTATGAATGAATCCAAGAGCCCTGATGTGGCTTGGTAAGTCTTCTTTATCCCCGGTCTTTGTTTTTAACTTGTTCCTTTTCAGAGATGTCCTGAATAGTACAACCCTCTGGAACAGGTCTTGCTGAGTGCTCAGGAGAGAACCTTCTGCCCATGCCCAAACTACAGGGAGGGACAAACTCCTGCCACCTGGCTGGATGGACATCAGTACCTTGGTCGTAATGGTGTTGGGCTCAGAAATCAGGCTCTTCCTGTTTTACCTGTTAATACTTGTATTCTTCTCAGGCATGGGACAGCCATTCATGGCATTTGGATGGCTGCCAATCTTAAGACTCCTGTGTAAGGTTTCTTCCTAAATAACCCAGTGTGATCCCTCAATGAGCATAAAGTCTAAGACATGTCTGACCGTTTTCTTCCTGAAAGGGACCGGAGCTATTACCCAGTTGGGGCACTCACCCAATGGGGGACCACTCCCTTGGGACTGGATCATGGATAAAGCTCACGAGAAAGTTGCCTGGATTAGACAGGGGTTCCACACTTTCATTTCTTCATGTCTCTCGTTTGTCCTTACCCATGGGCAACAGTCCTGCTCTTAGAATGAAAGTACTTCTAGCTTAGATACATGACAATATGATATAAAATAGCTGTCCCTTCTTAACAAAGGCCAGGACCTCTACCCCATCCATTAATACTAGATCCAGAGGCTTTCAAAGGGTATTAATATTGGTGGCCAAATATATTGGCTTCCCCAGAATGGAAAGAGGCAGCCCCAGTCTCTGCGTGTTTTAGTCCATTCACCAGCCTTTGTGGTCTAGGGTGCAATGGGGAAGGGAAGGGAGGTCAACATCACTTCTCAGGTAGTACCAAGGTGTCAGAGCGGTTGAGAAGAGGGATGCCTCCCACCACCCTGAACCTCAGGAACCTTTGGCAATATTCCTGATGGGATGCCATTCAGAAGCCGAAGGGGATTTGGGGTAAAGTACTCTCTTCGTTTTATAGGAATGGACTAGGACATCAGCTTTCTCGATCCTAAAGGATTCCCTCTTGGGCTGTTTCCTAGCATATTAGAGTCCATTTGGATTTTAAAAAAAGCACCCCATGCTGTTGGGCTATAAAATAAATCTAACCCCCAAGATGTGCAACTCTTTTGTAAACAGGTTGCTGTCAAGATCCTTACATGCCTGCCTGTTTTTCCTAAGTCATTAGCCTCCTCTTTGTTTGCTTCTTCTTTTGTGTGTCAGATCTGGAATATACTCTTGAGAGGACTGAATGAATGTTGTCTGACTCTTGTTGTATGTGGGGTTTTCTCCATCATTCGTTTCCCAGGTTAATGGTTAGGATAATTGGAACCAATTATCTGGTTAGTTCACCTTGGGACAGGGACTTTAAGGAATACCCAAACAGCTGCCAAAACCCCCTTTGTTTTGGGGAGGTTCCTTGTCTTCTCTGGTCCAACATGGACTGCCCATTTTCACTTTTTTAAAAGAAATATTTTATTTATTTATTTGAGAAAGAGAGAGAGAGAGAGAGCAGGGGTGGGGTGGGGAGGGAGAAGCAGGCTCCCCGTTGAGTGGGGCTCGATCCCAGGACCCCGGGATCATGACCTGAGCTGAAGGCAGACGCTTAACCAACTGAGCCACCCAGGCGCCCCTCACTTTTTTTTTTTTTTTAAGATTTTATTTATTTATTTGAGACAGAGAGAATGAGAGAGAGAGCACATGAGAGGGGGCAGGGTCAGAGGGAGAAGCAGGCTCCCTGCCGAGCAGGGAGCCCGATGCGGGACTCGATGCGGGACTCGATGCGGGACTCGATCCCGGGACTCCAGGATCATGACCTGAGCCGAAGGCAGTCGCTTAACCAACTGAGCCACCCAGGCGCCCCAGGCGCCCCTCACTTTTTGTGGGTGGAAAAAAGAAAATGTCCGTCTGCTCATCTGTCAGAGCTGAAGATCTTTCTGACCAGGAGTCCTCTTTCTCTGCCCTCTGGGCTTTTATCCGCTTCCAGGCTTCCTGGCAGCACCTCACCTACTCTGTGCCCCTCTCTCCCTCCTGTTCCTGCACCACCGGGAGCCGCCTTACATAAGCAGCTCCTGTACCATCCCCCGGGCTCCTGGCGTTACTGGTCCCTGCTCCTCCTACCCTCCCCATCAAGGAGCCAAGAGCGCCCCACTTCTGCCCCCTTCAGATTTCCCCACGGGAGCCCCAGGTAAAAATTGACAGTGGGGAACAAATTGATTGACTTTTAGTGGACCCAGTGTAACATATTCGGTATTTAAGCTAATTTAAATTTGTTAGTTTCATTAAGGTAGACATGGGGCGCCTGGGTGGCTCAGTCGTTAAGCGTCTGCCTTCGGCTCAGGTCATGATCCCAGGGTCCTGGGATCGAGCCCCACATTGGGCTCCCTGCTCGGTGGGAAGCCTGCTTCTCCCTCTCCCACTACCCCCTGCTTGTGTTCCCTCTCTCGCTGTCTCTCTCTGTCAAATAAATAAAATCTTTAAAAAATAATAATAATAATTAAGGTAGACATGTCTTTAGAATTATCAGCATTAAATATAAAACTTGTATTCTACCAAGGTTTACTACAGGTCAAATAAGCTCATGTTACCTCTGCTGCCAGTTGTCAGCAAAAAATGACTTAACATGAGGGTTAATTGTGTTCATCTCATCAGAGTTTTATGGGTAATTATTAAAAACCAAGTAGGCTAAATAAAACGGTTTATAGGTAAAACTTCTAAATAGCTTTCAAAATCTTTGGTAACTTAAAATTTTGAAGTTTTGCTAAGTTAAATGAGAAATCGAATTCATTGGATATCTAAGTCTTTTCCAGATAAGATAAAATATTAAAGCAAAAAAAAAAAAGATAAAATACTAAAGCATTGGTTACTTACTGAACATAGGTTTGTCTGCTTTTGGCTTCTCATTGCAGAGAAACTGAGGATACTTGGGTCTGTAGTAAATTGCTTCATGCTTTAGTAGTAAATGTACTATGGGAAAACCTATGTTTTTAGAAATTATGAAATGTATTCATGAATTTCAGCTTTAAAAGAATCCTGGTGTAACAGACACTTCACAATTGGTTACTACTCAATTTTCATTGGGGGCAAAGGTTTCTAAAAGTTAAAATTCTGCTAAATGTAATTAAGACTGGTGGAAATAAGGAAATCAACTTTACTTATAAGAAAGTAGGAGATACATGAGAAAGTTATAAGGGATGGGACTACCTTTTGTTGAGGGAAAAATAAAGTAATTTTGTCCTAAAATGAGATGGGTTGTTTAGAGAAAAAAGGCTTAGGACAAAATATAAATAAAAAAGAAAATTGTAGAAGGTTTGTGAAGGGAAATCTTTGGAAAAGAATTTTATGTGTGGTCAGAATTAAAGTCAAGGGGCGCCTGGGTGGCTCAGTCAGTTAAGTGTCTGCCTTTGGCTCGGATCATGATCCCAGAGTCCTGGGATCGAGCCCCGTGTTGGGCTCCCTGCTCAGCGGGAAACCCGCTTCTCCCTCTCCCTCCGCTGCTGCCCCTGTTTGTGCTCTCTCTTTCTGTCAAATGAATAAATAAAATCTTAAAAAAAAAGAATTGATTTTATTTATTTATTTTATTTTTAAGGAGGCCCCACACCAACATGGGGCTTGAACTCACAACCTCAAGATCAGAAGTCACATCCTCCACCGACGGAGCCAGCTAGGCACCTCGAAATGAATGGGTTTTATTTATTTATTTTTTAAAGATTTTATTTATTTCTTTGACAGAGAGAGACACAGCGAGAGAGGGAACACAAGCAGGAGGAGTGGGAGAGGGAGAAGCAGGCCTCCCGCTGAGCAGGGAGCCCAATGCGGGGCTCAATCCCAGGACCCTGGGATCATGACCTGAGCCGCTTAATGACTGAGCCACCCAGGCGCCCCTCAAAATGAATGGATTTTAAAAGTACACTGGTATAAAACTGAAATTCTCCTTTTCTGTATGTTAAGAAGACAAAGTTTTCTTGGATTGTTGGTCTGTTTTTGATAAGAAAATGTAAGTGAAGTTTTTCTTTATCTGCCCAGAAAACCAAAGCTTCGATGTTTTGTCTGTATGAGGTCTTTGATTACTTAAAGTTAAAACTTTTCAATATTAAAGGACCTAAGTTTTGCTAACAACTATATAACTTCCCATAGAATCCCTTATCGTCACCTTGGTTAAATATAAATATTAAATTTATAATGATCTGTAATCCTATTTAAGTATGTGCTTTATTTTTTTTTAAAGATTTTATTTATTTGAGAGAGAGAGATCACAAGCAGGGCGTAGGACAGAGAGTGAGGGAAAAGCAGACTCCCTGCTGAGCAGGGAACCTGATGCAGGGCTGGTTCCCAGGACCTCATGACCTGAGCTGAGGGCAGATATTTAACCGACTGAGCCACCCAGGCACCCCTAAGTATGTGCTTTAGAACTTTCTAAGGTTTTTAACAAACTTCTCGAGATTTAAATGGTAAATGACATCTTTTGACTTATTAAGGCTTGTTCATTTGGTATGTTAAATTACATGGGATGCATTGTCGAACCAGTGATGATAAGCCTTAGGTTGTGTTCTACAGGTAAATGCTATAACCATTTTAAAATATATATAAAATTCTTTGGGACGCCTGGGTGGCTCAGATGGTTAAGCATCTGCCTTTGGCTCAGGTCATGATCGCAGGGTCCTGGGATCGAGTCCCGCTTGGGGCTCCCTGCTCAGCGGGGAGCCTGCTTCTCTTCTCCCTCTGCTGCTTCCCCTGCATGTGTGCTCTCTCTCTCTCTGACAAATAAATAAAATCTAAATAAAATAAAAAATAAAATATATATAAAATTCTTTTAGTTTTAATATGTCCTGGGATAAGGTCATTACTTCAACTATTGAAATGTTGTGTGTCATAGAAATAAGTGGATTTCCTTGTCAATTGCATTATGATTAATTCTTATATTGGATCTTTCTGAAGGGTTTTTTTTGGTTATTTATAGTTATTGTTCTGATGCTCTTGCAAGTATGTTTTATCTTCAAATAGATTCATAAAAAGGACTTTTAACAAATGCAGGTTTTTGAGGCGCCTGGGTGGCTCAGATGGTTAAGCATCTGCCTTCAGCTCAGAGCCCTGCATCTGGCTCCCAACTCAGCAGGGAGTCTGCTTCTCCCTCTCCCACTCCCCCTGCTTGTGTTCTCTCTGTCTCTGTCTCTGTCTCAAAGGATTAAATAAAAAATCTTTAAAAAAAATGCAGGTTTTTGATATCTTTAAAATGATAAAACTTAACTGGGAAAAAAATAAAAAAATAAAACTAAATTGGGTAAGAATTTCCAGAACTAACCAAAAAAAGCTGCATCCAAACAACTAGAATTAGTAATATGGGACTAAATGAATTGAGGAAGATGATTATAGTTTTTGTGACTCTTGCTTTTTTAAAGATTTATTTGAAGGGGGAGGGGCAAAGGGAGAGGGAGAGAGGAAATCTCAAGCAGACTTCCTGCTGAGCATGGAGCCCGACATGGGGCTTCATCCAGGACCCTGAGATCATGACCTGAGCCGAAATCAAGTCGGATGCTTAACCAGTTGAACCACCCAGTCACCCTGAGCATGTGACTCTTGTTTGAAACATTGCTGATTCTCTATCATTTGCTCTTCCAGATTTAAGGAAATTTTCTCTTAAGATACCCATGACTTACAGAAATGTGAAAAAGTATTTCTTTGTGAACAAACTGAAGCATTTAACTTTTCTCCCTACCTGAACCCTCTAGAATTTAGAAATTCTCAGTGAGTATTCTTTCTTTCATGGCAACTACAGTTATTTGCATAAGTTCAGTAAGAATCTGTTCCCCTTCTAACAGGACACCATTGGAAACATTGGTTATATTACCAAGACTTTGACTGGAATGTCATATTAGAGAGAGATATGCATAGACTCAGATATGACCAGACAGCTTTAAGGAATTAAGGTAGACTTTATGGAGCCCATGGAGCCCCTTGAAAATACTGGCTTGATATCTTGCTTAGAGTTCCCAGCAGCCTTACCAGGTGAGTAAAGAATGTCACTTCCTGGCAGGTGCGGGAACTTCAGGATATTCTGGGGACCTCGAGAAGAGGAATATCCTAATCTACAGGTATTACAGGCAAGTCTGATGACAAGTATTTGGCTTGGCTTTGGTTTGAGAGGCTATTAAAAGTTCAGTCTAGAGATTCCTTATGAAAAGTTCCAGCAAAGCAGATTTAAAGGATCTACACGATCAATCACTCTCCTTGAGGAGCTTATGTAAATAAAACTGGACTTGTTTTACAAATGAATTAGTCTTGATTTGGCTATCTCTGGAAATAAGGGTGAATTTAGAGATAATGGATGGCCCCACCTTCCTTATAACTGGATCAGAGACTATACTTGGGATGCCCTTATTTCCCCAGACAGGTCATCTCTCACTTTCTAGCATTTCCTCATAGTTAGGATATTGTTAAGGCTAAACATCAGGCAAAGAAGGATTCTTCTTTTTTTTTTTTTTTTTTAAGATTTTATTTATTTGTCAGACAGACAGAACACAAGCAGAGGGAGAGGCAGGCAGAGGGAGAAGCAGGCTCCCCGCCGAGCAAGGAGCCCGATATGGGACTCGATCCCAGGACCCTGGGATCATGACCTGAGCCGAAGGCAGCCGCTTAACTGACTGAGCCACCCAGGCATCCCTTTTTTTGTTTGTTTGTTTGTTTATTGATTTGTCAGAGAGAGAGAGCAAGCAAGCACAAGCAGGGGCAAGAGGGGCAGAAGGAGAAGCAGGCTCCCTGCTGAGCAAGCAGCCCAATGCAGGATTCAATCCCAGGACCCTGGGATCATGACCTGAGCCGAAGGCAGACACTTTACCGACTGAGCCACCCAGGTGTCCCAAAGAAGGCTTCTTAATGGTGTATCCCTTAGCCATATTTGTCCTGGGAGCCACCTCTATCGATGTAAAATTACCAACGAGGCTTTAGCCAAGCCTAAAGCTTCCACCTTTAACTAAACCCAACACGAAGTCACCCACAAATTTGAAACGTGACCCTCCAAAACCTAATGGCCCTTGATGACTGCAAGTCAAAGAAAAAGTTATTATTGCTAATATTGAGACTAAATGTTTTGTGTATATCCCAGATGACTCTGCTAATGTATCCAAAGTTTTAGCAGACATGCACACTGTACCTAAATGTTAACTTTTTTTTTTTTTTTTTTACAATGGGCACAACATTACACTGAGCTACAAAACCAATCTTTGCCTTGGATTTGTGGCTTACTGCCCATATCAAGCACTTCAGGCCTCCCTTGGTGGGTTTCTCCATCATAAGGTACAGATTGGCATTATTTACATCAATACATAGCCAATATGATACATCACCCCAATAGGGATATTCCTACTACTAAATCAAATTGGTGCTCTTAAAGACTCTACAATGTCATTTAATGACTGATTAAATTCCTGGTCAGGAGGTGGACTAAGGTCTACTTTAAAGGATCTTCTTATCACACTTCTTATTTTTATTATATTAATCTTAATATGTTGTCTTTCACTTTGTTCTCTCCTATTGTTGAGATACATACAAGCAGTTCCTGACTCCTTCGCCCAGCTGACAGAAGATCCTTACTACTTGAAACAAATTTACCCAGTGTCACCTCTGGACTCTACAACAATTGCCTTCTGTAATAGTAACTTGTAGACACAGACAGTGATCAATTTCGATCCGTGGATAGGGACATCTCTATGACCCCTGTCAGCTTGAAGAAGTTACAGAAGATAAGCCCTTTGTCCTTCAACAACCTTAAAGATTTAAGTACTGAAAATTCATCAGGAGGGAAATGATGACGGACAGAAACAGAAAAATGTTCACCTTTAGTCCAGAAGCCTGACCTATAGTCTGCAGTGTTGATAAGGATCAAATGGTTGCTACGTTTTTAAAGGGTCTCATGACTACCGGTATATCTCACCAGTAGTTAATATCAAGCTGAATGATAAGCACCAGAGAAATCTCCAGTAGTTTTACAAGTCGAAATTTGAAGAAAACACTTACGATCTAATGCTCCCTGCTCGTCCCATCCCCCTTGAACACTAAGCATATGTAACCACCACCAGCTTCATACAGCAAAAGTGCAGCACTTTCTGCCCAGGGGTCCTGCCCCCGCACTACTTAAATAAATTTACAAAGTTGTACTGTAAAACATCTCAAGAACTCTTTTTTGACCATCATGTTCAACAATCCTGCAGCAAGTCCAAATGTAATAAAATTATGGATAAGAATTATTATGCACCTCAGCATTAGAATAAAGAAACAGACTAGGTTCTCTAGGAGTTTTAATGGCCTGGGAGGGAAAACAAGAAAGAGCAGAGCAGGACCATGATGGTGCTATTTACAAGTCCCACAAATGCATCTTAAAAAATTCACTTAGGATAAACAATTTAGTATTTAGGTCACGATAACCTTGTTTTGGAAAAATACTAGAAACTACAGAATTTGGTAGGCAAGATGTGAGGGGAGAGATATACAAGGATGTGCTTTTGTGAAACCCTCTATACCAGGTTTTAATAGCAAAGGCAAAGTAGAGAGAAGAACTTGCTTACTTTATTCCCTATCACCTGGGGTATTTTTACTTCCTCCACTTCTTTCCCTCTCCCCATTTATTTTGTTATTTATGCATATATTCAGCATGTTTTCTGAACGTATGTGCTGTTTCATTGGCCCTACCCTGATGGAACTATAATCCAGGGTACTTCTCAAAGTGTGGCTCCCACACCAGCAGGGTCAACATCACCTGGAAACAAGTTAGAAATGAAAACTCTTGGGCCCCCCCAGACCTACTGCATCAAACTCTGGGGGTAGGACCCCAACAGTTTCGTTTTGTTTTTTTAAAGATTTATTTATCTGAGAGAGAAAGAGAGGAAGGGAGGGACTGAGGGAGAGGAAGAGAGAATCTCAAGGACTCCCCATTGAGCCCAATGTGGGGCTCAATCCCAGGACCCTGAGATCATGATCTGAGCAGAAATCAAGTCAGATGCTCAACTGACTGAGCCACCCAGGTACCCCCCAACAATTTTGTTTTTAACAAGCTTTCCAGATGATTCTGATGCACCCAAGGTTTGAAAACTACACTTCAGGGCGCCTGGGTGGCTCAGTCTTTAAGTGTCTGCCTTTGGCTCAGGTCATGATCCCAGGGTTCTGGGATTGAGTCCCACATTGGGCTCCCTGCTCAGAGGGAAGCCTGCTTCTCCCTCTCCCACTGCTTGTGTTCCGTCTCTCTCTGTCTCTCTCTCTGCCAAATAAATAAATAAAATCTTGAAAAAAAAAAAAAAAAGAAAACTACACTTCACCCTTGAACAAAGCAGGAGTTAGGGGCACTGATCCCTGTGGAGTAGAAAATCTGTAACTTCTGACTTCCCCAAAACTAATGACTGGGAAGCCTTACTGATAACATAAACAGTAGATTAACACATATTTTGCATGTTATATGTATTACTGTATTTGTACAATAAAGTAAGCTAGAGAAAGTGTTAGGAAAATCATGAGAAAATACATGTACAATATCGTACTTATCAAAAAAATCCATGTATTAGTAGACCCACAAAGTTCAAACCTGTGTTGTTCAACTGTACTAGAGACACAGTTATGACACAATTCTAGTGCTAGATAGCAGTTGTCCTAGGTCCCATGGCACACAAGAGAGGCACCCAATGTGTTCAGAGGTACGGAGGTGAGAAGTGAGGACATAATAAGTGGTGTGTAGTTCTGGCATGAATAGAATAATAGATATGGGGAATAGAGATGATATAAGGAGGGCAAATTTTGAAGGGCCTTGGACGCCATACAAATGAATGGAGTATGGGCTTTATCTCAACACTTACTCAGAATACACTAAAAGATTTTAAGCAGGAATTAATCAGATTTGTGTTTTTTTTAAAATTTAAATTAAATTTAATTTGAAAGAGAGTGTGTGTGCGCATGCATGCACATGAGGAGGGGGAGAAGCAGAGGGAGAGAGAGAATCCCAAGCTCACACTGAACGTGGAGCCTGACTTAGGGCTCCATCTCATGACCCTGAGATCAAGACCTGAGCCAAAATCAAGAGTCAGATGTTTAAGCGACTGAGCCACCCAGGCACCCCCAGATTTGTGTTTTCGAAAGATCCTTATGGTGACTGTGCAAAGTATGGATGGAGGCTTGAGAGCAGGCAAGGATACCAGTTATGGTTATCACATTCATTCACGCAAACAAAACACTTATGGAGGCTTTAATATGTACTAGGTGCTGATAAACTTAAAAAATTTTTTAAAAAGATTTTATTTATTTGACAGAGAGAGACAGAGAGGGAACACAAGCAGGGGGAGCTGGAGAGGGAGAAGCAGGCTCCCCGCTGAGCAGGGAGCCCGACCTGGGGCTCGATCCCAGGACGCTGGGATCATGACCTGAGCCCAACGACTGAGACACCCAGGGGCCCCCATTTAAAACTGTTTTAAGATTTTTTTTCCTGTAAAACTGTATTAGAGTACATTACTACATCCCTAAGATTATTAACAACTGCTG
Source organism: Mirounga leonina (assembly GCF_011800145.1). NCBI lineage: Eukaryota > Metazoa > Chordata > Mammalia > Carnivora > Phocidae > Mirounga > Mirounga leonina. Next base: position 4,757,181 of record NW_023270233.1, read on the forward strand.
ATTCTGGCCCAATAATTATAAACGGTTGTCAGGCATATTAACAAAAGGAATAACATCAGCCTCATTGCATATTAAGTATTTGGCTCATTCATTCTCCCAGTTTCATGGCATTTTCTGTCATATTTAAATTATCTAAGGATTTCTTTGTTAAGTCTCTCCATTCCATATACATGGGGTCTACCATAATTCAGACACACTAATCCACCAGCTTCAGCTAGAAATTTTGCTATAGTTATAATTGGTTTTCCTCCCTGTTTTTTTTTTTGTGTGTGTGTGTGGGGGGGGGGTTGTTCCAGTCTATCCTAGACACTAATTGATTGCTCAAACATTTAAACTATTTGCCAAACACAGAAAGAAGCCTGCCTTAATTCTGGTATTTAAACTTTTTCAGTATGCCTTTTCCATAGTTAAGCCTCTGCTTATATTCTTTCCTCTGACTAGAATTTCCTTACAACTTCCCTATTTGTCTTGTTTGTTTGCTTGTAAGTCTGGCAGAAACTTCCTTAAGGATCTGAAATTGCTCCTTTCTTTGAACTCTCATTAGCCTAAGATTAACATGTATTTGCATTACTTAACTTGTACAGTTAGTATCACCAAAACCAGATCCGAAACTTTTGGAGAATAAGGGGTTATCTACTTATATTCTGATGTTTGAAATATATTCTGTGGGAGTGCCTGGCTGGCTCAGTCGTGGAGCACGCAAACACTTGATTTAGGGGTCCTAAGTTCCAGCCTTAGCTTGGGGGTAGAATTTACTTAAAAAATATATCTATAGGGCGCCTGGGTGGCTCAGTCATTAAGCGTCTGCCTTCGGCTCAGGTCATGATCCCAGGGTCCTGGGATTGAGCCCCACATCGGGCTCCCTGCTCCGCGGGAAGCCCTCTCCCCTCCCCCTGCTTGTGTCTCTCTCTGACAAATAAATAAATAAAGCCTTTAAAAAAATTAAAAAATCTATATATCTATATCTATATATTACCTTTACTTAAAAAAATATATACATATATAGAAAGGCACATTGCCTGTGAATGAAAGGCACACTGCCTATTAGCAAATGGTTACTGGTATACTATTTGACACGCGATATTACCTATTACGTGACACGTCCTTTCAAGTTGCAAGATATTAATGTTTTAGATATAATGAAAGAGATGTGGAAAATATAACAGCGTATTTTGAATTAACATGTTGCAAGCTCCTATGACAGTATTCAACTTATGCAAATGAAACTAAACTTGGCTGGGATACAGAGGACTTATTTTTGTTATGCGGTTGTGACATCTCAGCTGCTTAGATGATGTACACAAACTGCTCACGTTAAAGAACAAGTACTTACACAAGTGTCACACAGGGGGTTTACCTAAGAACTTGCAGAAAAAAATTCCTTAGCTACGTTCTGAAGGCCAGATCAAGTTATGTTCTCTAACGCTACTCTATCAGAAAACGGAAGTTAATAATCCAATAAACTTGAGAAACGCTCTTTAGAGAGTCAGCAAGCCTCGCTGGTGTCCACAACAGAGATAGATACTCGCGCGCCCGTCCCCGAGTCTTGCCCGGCACCGCTGACCGCGCTGCCCACGTGCTTCTGAGCTCGCGCGCACCTACCATGCTAGCTCGCGTCACGTGACACAACTCGCAGGGCCCCCTCCCCATCTAGTGACATCTGCAACGGTGCCTGATTAGTTTCTTATCTTTAGAGAAAGCTAGCCCAATAAATAATGAAAAAGAGAAAGAGAACAAGAAATAACATTTTTCTGGTTTTTATTTCTAAGCTTTTCCTCTTCTTTATGAGCAATCTCACCACACTACCTTTGTTTTTTGATCGGGCGTTATCCTGGGCAGCTCCCCTGCTCGGACTGGGGCTTTCTGAACAGTAGGCGCTGGCAGGATGCGTCATTGTCCACCGCCAAGTCCCAGGCAGCTCCAGCCAGCCTCCTTTAAGGCTTGTGGCCTCGATGTCCTTCCCCCGGTGTGCCCTTTTGTGGGCTCGGCTCCCGGCGGGGCGCTGGGCTGGCCACCGGGCAGCGGTCTGCTCTGTCCTTCGCGCCCGCGGTGAACCCCTGCCTGGGGCTCTGGGGCGCGTGTCTACCGCTGCCTCCGCCTCCTCCTCCTCTTCTGCCTCAGGAGGTTCTAAAGCCCCGAACACATCCTTGTTCGTGCCTCTGACTGTGAAACCTCAGGGCCCCAGCGCGGATGGCGACGTCGGGGCCGAGCTAACCCGCCCTCTGGATAAGAGTGAGTGCGGGAGCTAGCGAGGGCGGCGGGGGTGTCTGCGGGCTTGATGCGTGGCCGCGAGGACGCTGCACCCTGTTCCCCTGGAGACCCGCGGTCCCCTCGAGTGTTGTCATCGTGCCTGTCAGTGTCTGCGTATCGCGCTGGTTTGTGAGCCCCTCAAGGCTTGGGACTGCGTCTTACTCAGTCTTTAATATGCCGCCCCAGAAGTGGTCTTTTCCCTTTCACTGCGCTCCTCTCGGAATGGTTTAAACCCTCTTCTGGTGGCACGATTCACCTTTCTTGCGTCGTTACGTGGACGACCGCTTTTTCGAGCATCCTTTGTTTCTCCTCCGCTGCCTAGAACTATTGTCCTTGAAAAGGGGCAAGGGGATGGTCAGTGAAAAGCCAGAGGAGGATTTCTTTCAGGATTCTTTCTCATTTATTGGCATCTATGCAAACCTGGCACGGTTAGGCATTGTATGGTAGTTGCCAAGAGGAACCAGACTCAGATTCAGATCTCTTGCGCTCCAGAAACTTACAGTCTCGCGGGGAGGAAGGATGTATGGATAACCAACTCTAATACAAGTTAGAACATGATACGGGTTCTTTGGCAAAGGTGGTGTGTATCCTTGATCATCCAGGACTCCAGAGAGAAAGGAATCGCTCAGTATCAGCAAGTGGCAGCAACTAACTTTGAATGGGTTTGACAGCTAGGCGTGCAAATGGTCTTAAGGGGAATTTCAGATTATAGGGCTGCACCTCTTTAGTTTCTGGATGATTAGGGAGGCAGGGGATTTCCTCTGACCAAATGAAGCTCTGGCAGGGTGAGGGAATGGTATAGCTCCACAGGGCACTAGCTCTCCAGGAGTTACCTGAGGCAGTTCACTTCAACGAGCAACATTGATGACTCCTATTGTAATTTAAAAATACAGAACTACCACATATTATGGGCCAAATCTTGTTTTTTGGGGTAGAAGTACAATACTTTCACTGCCTGAATGCCCCTGTGATTCCTTTCTTTCTTTCTTTTTTTTTTAAAAGATTTTATTTATTTGACAGAGAGAGAGATAGCGAGAGCAGGCGAGAGCAGGAACACAAGCAGTGGGAGAGAGAGAAGGAGGCTTCCTGCCGAGCTCCTTTTTTTTTTTTTTTTAAACAGTGGCTAATATTGAGTGTTTGCTAGAGAACAGGTACCATTGTAAGCATGTGACTCAATTTTCCTAAGAACCCTTATGAGTTAGTGTTTTTATCCCCCCCAAAACCTACTTGTATGTCTACTATGTGCCAAGCACTGTTGTAGTCACACGGTAGGTGCTGAATATCTACCTGTCTATATTTCTTGGTTGATTATAACGAATTTAGCCATGTGAATATAGATTGACTGCGTGTAGAAAGATGGTGCATATTTGTGATAGTCACGCAGCACTTAAGTTACCCGTCTGATTTACAATTTACTTACCTTTTGTCCATTTCCTAGTTGGTAACATGAGCATAATATTTTCTCTGCCTGCATCTCTGGATTGTGAAAATCATCAGAACGTGTTAGGAAAAGCACTTTGGAAAACGTAAAGGGATGAACAAATGTAAACTAACATTATTTGTACTAAACATTTGCTATTTGAGAAATGGAATTAAAAGTTGGGTTGCCGGGGAGCCTGGGTGGCTCAGTCGGCTAAGCATCTGCCTTCGGCACGGGTCATAATCCCAGGGTCCTGGGATCGAGCCCTGCATTGGGCTCTCTGCTCGATGGGGAGCCTGCTTCTCCTTCTCCCTCTGCCTGCCACTCTGCCTACTTGTGCGCGCGCGCTCTCTCTCTCTCTGTCAAATTAAAAAAAAAAACAACAAAAAACAATAAAAGTTGGGATGACACCCTGCAGTAAGAATCTGATACATGGAAACTGGGAATACTATTCCCCTAGAAGCCCACATAATCTACCTATAAATCTAGGTTGATGTGAGGATTTAATAAAATAATGTATTTTTAGGTTAGTGTATCAACAAGGGCTTTTTTCCTTAGCTTTTTCCCTTTAGGCTATAATAGCTGGTGTAAAATTCCTTATACATATTTCTACTTAGAATCAGCTGGTTCCACCAGAGTAGTATTTTTAAGAACTTTGGGCACTACTATGAATTTTTAAGTGTTTAGAAGTTCTAGCAATGAAGTACAACTACCTTTGATGGCAGAGTAGCCCTCCTCTTTCTGGGAAAGGTGACTAGGCTGGAAGCTTTGGGCAGTCTCAAGTGGAGCAGCGAAGGAGGAAAGTAGTAGCATCCAGACATTGACATAGCTACGTGAGCCCTGGCTGACCACGGGTGGCAGATGTACCTGCAGAGCATGATCTCCTTTTAATTTTTGTTTTTTAAAGATTTTGCTTATTTATTTATTTGACAGAGAGAGACACAGTGAGAGCGGGAACACAAGCAGGGGGAGTGGGAGAGGGAGAAGCAGGCTTCCCGCAGAGCAGGGAGCCCGATGTGGAACTCGATCCCAGGACCCCGGGATCATGACTTGAGCCAAAGGCAGACGCTTAACGACTGAGCCACCCAGGCGCCCCTCCTTTTGATTTTTGATTAATCACTGGCTTGTTTACAGGAGGTGGCAGCAAAAATAATATTCTTGGTGGATTTTATTAGCAGTTGTCACTCCCGGGGAGAGTATCAGATTAATTGAGGCAGGTTGTGTGGTAGTTTCCTTAGAGATCCTAGTAGTGGAAGTTTCCCACTGAGCAGGGAGCCAGTAGATGCACATTGGAACTTGGATTTGTAGAGCTGTTGCAAGAGCGTTGAAGCCCCTCGCCTCCCTATTAGTAGAGTGAACTGGAGTCAGAGTTTGGGGGAAGCTTGTCAAAACACCTGGATGGATTTGTTCTGGCATACCACTTATGAAGTAGGGAATTCAGGTATGATACTAAGGGGGTCAAGATTATGGAGACAGTCCCTGTATAGACGTTAGGTGACACTTTTCAGAGCACATCTAGCTTTCGGGATGAGAATCATGGTTGCAGGAGGGACCTTATGAAGGAGGAGAGGCTTAATAAAGTCATTGTAATTTGATGCAGGATATCAGGCACAGACACGTTTGGGCATGTAGAGGATAGCTGAGCCTTCTCCGTTTCAGTGCTGATGTCACACCTGTCACCTGAGAGTGAGGCAGAAGGGTCTGAGGCATTTGGTCTGATGCACCTGTCTGCTGCAGTAGTTACCCTTGGAGCAGATCTAGGGTTTTTCATTCCCTTTGTGATGATATGAAAGGTTCGGCATGTTCTACATCTGAAATTTATTTTATACTGTATGTTGCCTAACTGGAATTTAAATAAAAACTTGGAAAGGGAAAAAAAAAAAAAAGGTTCAGCATGAGTTCTGGCCACTACTAGAACAATATTCCAGCACATCTTCATATTCAATGACAGTGGTAGTAATACTAGTTGTAATATTAGAGGGAAAGGAGCTAAATGCCACCACTGAGGAATGATGCTGCCTTTCCTTTATGGATCCTAGAGATTTTCTAACCTATTCTGATCACTTCTCTCCACCTGCATTTCCACTGTGGCTTTGGCCTTCCCAACTCTGTTATGAAGAGAGGTTGAGTTGTATACTTTTCCATCTGCTTCTCCAGCGCTCGAATGAGCTGTAGCTTTGGTGTCCTGAAGTGGGATTCTCTTTAATGATGGATGCTTACAGTGAAACGAGGGAATTAAAACATTTTAACAAAATGGATAAATCATATGGTTTAAGCAACCCCAGTTGGTAACGGCTACTTTGTTCTTCATCACAATGTAGGTGGAGTAAAGTGGACTGTTATTTTGTGTAACACTCCCGGTGAGGTAGATTCACATTTTGGAAGTCCTGATGGACTATCTTGAACATTTTGTTTTCTCTTCAAAAGAAAATGTAACCATTTAAAAGGATGCAGCTGGCTTAGAGTTTGTAGTGGGCCTCTTAATTTTAGCAAATGTAACTGAGTCCCAGTGTAGCTGTATTAAGTCCCAGGCTCCGTTGCAGGAGGCTAGAAGAAAGCTATGTGTTGTTACCTGGTGAAAGTTGTAGTGACTGAGTCATTTCTACTGTGGCTGAAATCCAGAGGGTGTCTCCTTTAATCACTGTTAATTTTAATGAGAAGTAATTATGATAAAAAATCAGATCATTCTGTTAAGAATAGTGAAACTGTTACAGCTTAATTTTTTTAAAAAAGATTTTATTTATTTATTTGACAGAGAGAGACACAGCGAGAGAGGGAACACAAGCAGGGGGAGTGGGAGAGGGAGAAGCAGGTTTCCCACTGAGCAGGGAGCCAGGTGACCTGAGCCGAAGGAAGATGCTTAACTGATTGAGTACTGCAAGGAGCAGATCACCATGCTTTTACTCAAATGACTAAAGAGGTCAGGGATGATCTGTAGTTTGAAGATGATGATTTTAAGAACAGACTACGCTTATTTTGTTCTAGATGGCATAACTACAGTCAGTGGGAAGTGAGGGATGCAGATTTCAGTGGAATTTATACAAGAACTTAGAACAGTGGAAAGGGGCTGCCTCAAAAAAGTGCCAGCTCCTTGTCACTGTAAGTGTCAAGCAAGGCTGAGAAGACTGTATTTCAAGGGTGATGGAGGGGAGGGCGAGTCAGATGTCTGATGAAGCAACAGGCCAGTATGAATCAATAATTTCATAAATGAAAATATTTTAGTCAATCAAGCTGCAAATGTATTAACATTGTACATAATGTTAATTATGTAAAGCTTAATTATCTAAAGCTTAATTTTTATGAAAAGCAAAACATGTTTTCATATACTTTTGTAGTAAATTAAAAAATATTTAGTGTTATTTCCATTAATTTTTTTTGCAGTTTTTTTTTAAAAAGTTGGGAGTGGATTTGGAGCATGCTTTTAGATAAAGTGTTGATACAGAGATTTTTGTGTAGGTAATATTCTTTTTTTACAACAGCTTTAAAAAATAACATATATGCCATAAAATTCATCCATTTAAAGTGTAATGGTATGTTTGCAGGGTTGTAGACTATCACCATAATCTTAATTTTAGAACATTTTCATGACCCCCAAAAGAAATCCCATACCTAGTAGTAGTCACTCTACATTCCGCTAGCCCCACTTCCCTTCACCCAGCCCATGGCAACCACTAATTCACATTACGATATTTCATATAAATAATATCACACAGGATATGGTCTTTCTTGACTAGCGTCATTCACTTAGCACAAGAAACCTTATGCTTGAGTAAAGTATCCTTGAGTATCTTGATTCTTGCATAACACTCGAGTGTTAGTTATGGAAAGTGGGTTAATTCTAAACAAATGTGATGTCTTCAGTTTGTATGGAGTCTGTAGTTCTGCAGAATTTCCCCAAGCAGTTGCATGTGCTTTTTTCCAGTCTTTTATTTGTCACTGATTTTTCCACTATTGATGGAAAGAGATGATCGCCCCCACTGGGTACAAAGTCACAGATACCCAGAAATATCAGGATAGCTGCCCGTGATAAGTGATATATATGTATGTATCTCACATTTCATTGTGGGCAAATCTAGTGCCTAAGCCACTGATTTTAAAATTCCTCATTATGGAAAACAAATTTTTATTAGTGGGATGCTTTATTCAGGCTTAATTTCTTAAGTATTGTGTGTATTGTCATTGCATGAAAATGCGGTTGGTACTTGGGCAGGAGGTAAAAATACAGGCCACTTGGCCTTTCAGTGTTTCGTGGGCAAAGACTATCCTCCATTTTGGCCTGTCTTCCCAGAAATACAGTGTGTGTGGCTGGATCAGTAGAACGTTTATCTCTGGAATAATGCAGTGGTATTTAAAATGTACAATGTTAATACATTTGCAGCTTGATTGACTAAAATATTTTCATTTATGAAATTATTGATTCATACTGGCCTGTTGCTTCATCAGACATCTGACTCGCCCTCCCCTCCATCACCCTTGAAATACAGTCTTCTCAGCCTTGCTTGACACTTACAGTGACAAGGAGCTGGCACTTTTTTGAGGCAGCCCCTTTCCACTGTTCTAAGTTCTTGTATAAATTCCACTGAAATCTGCATCCCTCACTTCCCACTGACTGTAGTTATGCCATCTAGAACAAAATAAGCGTAGTCTGTTCTTAAAATCATCATCTTCAAACTACAGATCATCCCTGACCTCTTTAGTCATTTGAGTAAAAGCATGGTGATCTGCTCCTTGCAGTTCTGGTTGTCTTTCTAGATACCTTTTAACTGCTCACTATTAGATGTTTAGAAAGGATGTAAGTAAATGAAACAGAATATGGTCATCTAAGAGTGCCCTGATGGAGGCTAAGGGCAATGTCTAATCCTATGGCACCTTGCTTATTCCTCTGCAGTATAACAGGAATATTCTATTATTTGAATTTATAATTTTTCTAGACACTCGGTTGCACTATTAAACCATAAAAAGCATGTGGTCAACTAAAACCTTTAAATACTTGGAACTCTCAGTAAGCTGCTGCCATGAGTGTTATGACTTCAAGTTTCTTTTGTTCTTTGGGCATTTCTCCATCTAGAAATCCAATGTTAAGCACATCTTTCTTTCAGATGAAGTAAAGAAGATCTTAGACAAGTTTTACAAGAGGAAAGAAATTCAGAAACTGGGTGCTGATTATGGACTCGATGGTAAGGCTAATAGCATTTCCATTAGAGATATTTTATTACTTCATAGATTACAGCTTTGTCATTCTTGTGTGAGACCTCGCGTACCCAGGAAACAAGTACATACGTGTTGTCTGGAGGATGTCCCTGACCTTTGCTTCTGTCTTGACAGGAGTTTGGCAAGATGCACCCGGTGAGCTGGACACACGGCAAAGGAGCTGTGTGTTAATTTTTCCTTCATGTGGTGCTAGGATTTCACTGTAGGCCAGATCATAATAATCCAGCTGTAGGACCCTCCTCTGACCCCAAAGAAAGAGGACACTTTGATGAGTTAGGTGTAACGTGTATATGTACCTTTTAAATGAGAAATGAAATGAAAACTAAGCCTTACCTATTTTGGTTTTGTGTTTCCCACAGCTCGTCTCTTCCATCAAGCTTTCGTTAGCTTTAGAAATTATATCATGCAGTCTCATTCTCTGGATGTGGACATTCACATTATTTTGAATGATATTTGCTTCAGTGCAGGTAAGTGTTTAGAGATTTTTAAAAATCTCTTTTAAAATGTGTTGAGCATACTTTGTATTTCTTCTTGTGCTTCATGTCTATTTCTCTGGTCAGAGCTTGTTTGTTATAGAGTGGGCCCATTCACACCGTCTGTAAATAATTGTGTGCTTTCATAGGAGGCCTTCTAGGTCATTTTGCTTCTATAGTGGATCTCTGAGCTGGTCATTAAATCCACCATATATCTTAGACTAGAGGAAGACTGGGGTCTTGATCTATCACCTTCTGCTCTCGGCTATGTGTTATGTATAGGCAACAGTGAAGTGAACTCTCATAGAAGATAGAATCAATATGTGGCAGATTCCATCTGTTTCTGCCACTGACTTTTTTTCTCCCTCATATCAGGACAGAGTTTTTGCGAGAAAAGAAAAAATGTAAGAACATCACTGTTGTGTTCCCATCGACAGTTTGGCTTTGGTTATGTTTTTTAAATGTAAAGTGTTTGTACCTGCATTTCTCTTCAGTAACCATAGGTCTTCTTGCTAATGTATATTTCCAGGTTTTTTAATTTAACTTTCACCAATGCTGATCTTTACCTGTTTTTATCAGAAGAGTAGAACATGGTGGTTGACAGCCAATTTGCTATTTTCCTAGAAAACGTAAGTGAAATTAAAAAGAAAACACAAGACGAAGCAGGATCTGAGAAAAGGATAGAGTTCCTTGCTCCAGAATTTTTCTTTTTATCCTGGTATCCTCCCCTTGACTACCTCGCTAAGAAGGAAAGTTTCGCTAAGTCTGGTTATGGATAACATGTAGATTGCACCTGTTAATGCAGTGTTTTATTTTTCAGCTCATGTGGATGATTTATTTCCATTTTTCTTGAGACACGCAAAACAGATATTTCCTGTGTTGGAATGTAAGGATGACCTTCGTAAAATCAGTGACTTAAGAATACCACCAAACTGGTTAGTTTCTTTACTTGTGGGTTTGATACTAGTGTCTAATCTTGGGAGATTGGTGATCATTACATTTTTTTATTGTAGGGTGGATGATAAATCATAAGGAGTCTAGGAGTTGTTTTCCCTTGAAAAACAGGCAATTAATTCTGGTGTCTCCCCTTGATTCTGATCAAGCTAGGTAGTAGGTTTTACTAGGACAAATCTAGAGTAGCCCTTACTTTAGGGTTTCGGCCTTACAATTAAAGTGTGGCCTAGTGTCAGCTAAATGCCTGGGTGTTAACGAGCTCTCATCACTACCGCCATTGTGGCTGGAGCTCGCAACATCTAGCGCTTTGCCACCTCTTTGAGACTTTCTGCTAAAACCCTTAGCAAGCTGCTTTCTGCTAGACCCTGCACATGTGCAGCCCAGCCCTTGGCCAGAGACCCAAGGGAAGCCTCACATAGACTTGAAGGCACTTCCTCCACTGAACCCTTTCTTCTCTTCCACACTATGCCCTTCAAATCCCACCTGCTTTAGCATCTCTGACTTTGATCTCTACTGCTCAGCTCATTGGGACTGTCATACTTTGCTTGGGTTCCACCTCCCTGTGCCCTGCTGGAGTGCAGTAGGGCTCATCTCAAGTGTTCCTTTGTTTCAGGGCTGTAGTCCTCCACTGCCTGTTGTTTATGTCCCCAAGCAGCTGTGGCATGTATTTTGTCCAGTTTTGTACTTGTTTGTGGTGGGCGGGCAAGTCCCGTACCATTCATCATGGCTGGAGACAGAAGACTCAGTCATTACATTATATATGTTGAAATTCAGAAGCCTAGGAATATTTACTTATAGGGTCATGTATTTAGAGCTGTGGAAGTGAAATCAGCATGTCTGTGGAGCTGATAGCAGTTTAAACTTACTTTAAGTTAAACTCCTGAAGAGAAGGGACTTGGACAATGGCAAAAATATCCAAGAAATTAATTTGCATTTAGATTTTTCTGTCCTTTAGTTAGTAAGTGCCAATCTTGGAAAACAGTCAATATTTTTTTTTTGGGGGGGGGGGTTTAAGATTTTATTTATTTATTTGAGAGAGACAGAACACAAACGAGGGGGAGAGGGACAGAAGGAGCAGCAGACTCTCCACTGAGCAGGGAGCCTGATGCGAGGCCTGATCCCAGGACCCTGGAATCATGACCTGAGCCAAAGGCAAACAAAAACAGTCAATATTTTTTAATTTTTTTATTTATTTGGCAGAGAGAGCGTGCAAGAGCAAGTGAGCACAAGCGGGGGGAGCGGCAGGTAGAGGGAGAGGGAGAAGCAGGCTCCCCACTGAGCAGAGAGCCCGACGGGCTTGATCCCAGGATCCTGGGATTATGACCTGAGCCAAAGGCAGAAGCTTAACTGACCAAGCCACCCAGGTGCCCCAAAAGTCATTATTTTAGTGTGGATCTGAAACTCATCATTTTATTTAGTTTCCCAAAAGATCCTGTCAAGTGAATATTAACAGGATGTTTCATTGGAATCATTTTCGGTTGATAACTTTTACCAGGATGGACTTTCAGGTTAATGGGAATAAGCTGTTTACCTACTTATGTTTTAGGTACCCAGAAGCCAGAGCCATACAGCGGAAGATAATATTCCATTCAGGCCCCACAAACAGTGGAAAGACTTATCATGCAATCCAGAAATACTTGTCAGCAAAATCTGGAGTGTATTGTGGCCCTTTAAAATTACTGGCACATGAGATCTTCGAAAAGAGTAATGCTGCTGTCAGTATATTACCAAATATTTGCTCTTTTTCTTGTTAATTTGGGAGGGCTGGGCAGGGTAAAGGTGGAAGGTGGGGAAGGGCATATGTAGTAATTTACCACTAATAAAAGTTGCTGTAGTTCATTGTACTTTGTAAGATGTACGATTATTTTATGTACAACTGAGAAAGAAAAAGAAGCTGCCAACTGAACTCTGACCTGCCATTAGGCTACCTCCTGATTTCAGAGATACTAAAATGTGAAAAGTGTATTGGAATGAATGAAATACAGTATCACAGAATATTTCACCACTACAGAGAAATGCAGAGAATTACATGCAAATAACTTGAATCCACACTACCCAACTCCCATCGGATTCTAACATTTCACCATACTTCTTGTTTTATTTATTTTTTTAAGAAGTAAACTATTGATACAGTTGAAACTCCCTCTGAGGCCCTCTTTTGCTTCCTCAGAGTTAACCTACTCTGTTATTGTATTTAACTTACCTTTTTTTCAATTAGACCTCTGATGCTATGAACTAGAACTAATGATAAAGACTGAAGCCACTTGTTTAGACCTGCAAAGGACTGAACGCCCTGTCGTCTGAGGCATCGTTTCACTAAACGGGCCACGTTCTGGTTCATTGTCTTATGACTTTATAATGTGAGATGAACAGGTTTGGGAAGATAATTTGTATTCTCTGTTTTTTGTTCTGGATGACTTGTGTAATTTGACATACATCCTGCCTCCTTATCCATAAATAAGAAGGTATTTCCTCAGAACAGAGACTTTCTTTGACATAACCACGTGGTATTTCTCGAAAGCAGGGTATTTAATATTGATAGAATACTATTATTTAATCCACAGTCTATATTTAAATTGCCAGTTGTCGATAACACCACCACCACTGTCTTCCAACCCCTTAGGATTCTGTCCACAGTCTCAACGCTGTATTTTGTTATCATGTCTCTAGTTTCCATTAATCTGGGACAACTCCTCAGGAACCTTCTTTTATCTTTCAAAACCTTTACATTTGGAAAACTACCAGTCATTTGTGTTGTAAACTGTCACTCAGTTTGGATATATCAGATGTTTCTTCATGATTAGTTCAGGCCTCTAGGGAGACTAGCTGTCCCGGATTGCCTGAACTTTCCCAGATTTAGCACCTAAAGCCCTTCGTCCTGAGGAGCCCCTCAGTCCTGGGCAAACTATTATACCATACTATTAATGCTGCTCCTTCTCAAGGAATTCTATTAGGGGGTCTTTACGTTCTTAAATATTATTTATAATATTCTTCTTGAATATAGAAACAATCCATGTTCATTTTAATAAACCAAAATAGTACAGAAACATACAAAGTTAAAAAGTGAAACTGCTATGATTTCTCATGTTTGTGTTACCTGAGAATTAAGCTGATTTGAGATGTTTCCAAGTTTATGTAGGTTATGTAAGCGAGCCACTTTTATTTTTCATAAAAATTTTCTTTACAGGATTGGGAATAAATTTGATGGTAATGGCGAAAATACTCAAACATCCAAAACTTCTTTTTCTGTTATTTTAAAGGTGGTGATAACTCCGGATTTCTTTTTGTCATCCTAGGGTGTTCCGTGTGACTTGGTAACAGGGGAAGAGCGTGTGACCATAGAGCCAGATGGGAAACAGGCTGCCCACGTTGCTTGTACCGTTGAGATGTGCAGTGTTACAACTCCTTGTATGTACATGCCATTTAAAACACTATGGTTTAGTAATTTTTTATTTGAAAAGACAGATGAACATACGAAATTGTTTTTATTGTAAAAAATTTTTTTAATTGAGATGACTAGGACAACAGATAGCCAGTGCTCACCACCGCTGATAAATGCCAAACTCTATGGTGTTTGCTTTTGAATGTTCCTTTCCCTTTTTCTCTCCAAGGAACTAAAATGTTAACAAGTATGATGTTTCCTTTGTACCACTCCCCGATTCAATTCCTCTTTTGATCCAGCTGCTGTCAAGTATTTGGTATATATCTTTCCTGTCTTTTTTCATATCACCAATACGTATAAAATAAATAAATAAGATTTATTTATTTTAAAGAATTTTTTTTTTTTAAAGATTTTATTTATTTATTTGACAGAGACACAGTGAGAGAAGGAACACAAGCAGGGGGAATAGGAGAGGGAGAAGCAGGCTTCCCTCTGAGCAGGGAGCCCGATGCGGGGCTCGATCCCAGGACTCTGGGATCATGACCTGAGCCGAAGGCAGCCGCTTAACGACTGAGCCACCCAGGTGCCCCTAAAGAATTTTTTAAAAAGATTTGTTTATTTGAGAGAGAGAGTGTGTGTGAGCAGGGGGAGGGAGAGGGGAAACAGACTCCCCACTGAGCACGGACCCTGAGATCATGACCTGAGCCAAAATCAAGAGTCAGATGCTTAACCAACTGAGCCACGCAGGTGCCCCAAGAATTTTTTTAAAGTTTATTTATTATGGGGCATCTGGGTGGCTCAGTCAGTCAAGTGGCTCCCTTCAGCTCAGGTCATGATCTCAGGGTCCTGGGATAGAGCCCATGTTGGGTTCCCTGCTCAGCGGGGAGTCTGCTTCTCCTCCACCCCCGCCTTGTGCTCTCTCTTGCTCTCTTTAAAGTAAATAAATAAAATCTTAAAAAAAAAAATGAAGTTTATTTACACTCAGCGTGGGGCTTGAACTTACCACCCCAAGATCAAGAGTCGTGGCTCTTCCAACTGAGCCAGCCAGGCGCCCCTAGATTGTGTATTTTAAAACATTGACATGATTACCATATTGTGTTATTGTTCCACAACTTGCTTTTTTTTTTTTTTTTGGACTTTTTTAATTGTTATATTAAAGTTTTTGATGTAGTGTTCCATGATTCATTATTTGTGCATAACACCCAGTGCTCCATGCAGAACGTGCCCTCTTTAATACCCATCACCAGGCTAACCCATCCTCCCACCCCCCTCCCCTCTAGAACCCTCAGTTTGTTTTTCAGAGTCCATCGTCTCTCATGGTTCGTCTCCCCCTCCGATTTCCCCGCCTTCTTTCTCCTCCTACTATCTTCTTCTTTCCTTCTTTTTTTTTTCTTAACATATATTGCATTATTTGTTTCAGAGGTACAGATCTGTGATTCAACAGTCTTGCACAATTCACAGCGCTCACCTTAGCACATACCCTCCCCAATGTCTATCACCCAGCCACCCCATCCCTCCCACCCCACCCCCCACTCCAGCAATCCTCAGTTTGTTTCCTGAGATTCCCATATCAGTGAGGTCATATGATACGTGTCTTTCTCTCATTGACTTATTTCACTCAGCATAACACCGTCCAGTTCCATCTATGTCGTTGCAAATGGCAAGATCTCATTCCTTTTGATGGCTGCATAATATTCCATTGTATATATACACCACATCTTCTTTATGCATTCATCTGTCGATGGACATCTTGGCTCTTTCTACAGTTTGGCTATTGTGGACATCACAACTTGCTTTTTATTCTACACAGCATGTTTTTAGATCTAGTCTTGTTTTAGGTGTATCATATCGCATGTATATCGTATATATCATAAATATATATATCAAGTTTATTCATTTAAACTTATGACTAAAATTCCATCTTATGACTAAAATTCATTCCCTCCCCTACTAAAGAATATTTAGGTTGTTTAAAGTTTTTTACTAATGGGTGCCTGGATGGCTCAGTCCATTAAGCACTTGCCTTCGGCTTGGGTCGTGATATTGGAGTCCTGGGATTGAGCCCGTGTCCCGGCTCCCTGCTCAGCGGGGAGCCTGCTTCTCCCTCTCCCTCTGCCCCTCCCCTCTGCTCGTGTTCTCTCTCTCTCTTTCAAATGAATAAATCAAATCTTAAAAAAAATAAAGTTTTTCACCATTATATGTAACACTTCAGTGAACTTCTATTTAAGTAGTTTTGAAAATATTTTAAATAAAAATTAACTTCTTCTTACCAGTAAGCAATCATATCTTCATTATAGAAAATATAAAAATAAATGCAAAGAGAGAAAACCTACAACCTCTCAATTCTACCCATCTAGAATCAACAAGTGTTAACCCTGTGGTGTGTATTTTCCAGATTTCTTCTGTGTTTGTGTTGTGTATGCATATACTTATGTGTGCATTGTGGGTGTGTATAGTTAAATAGGTATATATTATGTACTTTAGTTAGCTTTTTTCATTTTAATAATTTTTCTGAGTAAATGGTTAGTTTTTAAAAGATGAGTTTATTATAAAAGTAATACACTGTAAAAATTTAGATAGCGCAGGGGCGCCTGAATGGCTCAGTTGTTAAGCGTTTGCCTTTGACTCAAGTCCCGATCCCAGGGTTCTGGGATTGAGCCCCATATCAGGTTCCTGGCTCAGCGGGGAGCCTGCTTCTCCCTCTCCCTCTGTCTCGCCCCCTGCTCATGCTCTCTCTCTCTCTGTATCTCTGTGTCTCAAATGAATAAATAAAATCTTTTAAAAAAAAAATTTAGATAGCACAGAAGTTTATAAATCAAAATTCCCTCCTGTCCCCTTTTTTCTAATCTTGTTTGTATGTACCCAATTGCAATAAGTGATTTTTAATCTGATGGTTTTTCAGTATAAAATGTGCTTTCTTTTGTTTCCTAAATGTTACTGTGGGCATATTAATTTTTTTTAAATGTGCTTTTCTCAACTCCTTGGTATTTGAGGAAGAAAATTAAAATATAATTTATTTGACTTAATAAAATAATATGGTCAAAAGCATTTTGGCATTAGAAAATAAAATGAGGTACTAATTTTTGCCATAGTGATGAGCTTAAAGCCCCTAAGAATGAGCATAGCTGGAGCTCAGGGAATGACTCTTGCTCTTCCACTTTCTGCTCCTGGCATCTGTCTGGGTTCCTGTGATAGAGAGGCTTCATTTATAGTGGGGCTGTCTACTCCTTGTTCCTGGAAGTATAGATACTTTCTCTTTTTTACTACCCCGTGGGTGTGTTTTTTTTTTTTAAAGGTTTATTTATTTTAGAGAGTGTGTGCATGCATGCACAAGCAGGGGGAGGGGCAGAGGGAGAGAGAGAATCTGAAGCAGACTACCCGCTGAGTGTGGAGCCCTATGCAGGGCTTGATTCCATGACCCCGAGATCATGACTCTGAGCTGAAATCGAGAGTCGGACACTCAACCGACAGAGCTACCCAGGCGCCCCTGGGTGTGTTAGTTCTTATTAAGCAGATTCTCCAGGCTGCCTCTGAGATTGCAGAAAATAGGACAAAGGGACCTACTACATGCTAGATGGCCTGGGTTTGAATTTCATGTTTTTAGATCTTAACACTTACTAACTGCACATGCTGTGTAACCTTGGGCCAGTGACTTCTCTGGGCTTTAGTTAATTCTTCTGTACAATAGCTAGAATGATGATACTTATTGTATAGGCTCGTTGTCGGGATTAAATGAGATATATAATTGTAAATAAAGCACTTAGAACAAGCCTGCCAGAAAAGAAGTGCTTAGTGAGTGACGATTGTGATGATGGTGGTGACAAAAACTTGAGTTGTGGTGCTATAATTTGTTCATGACGCTATTTAAGTAGATTGTGTTGCTCATGAGAACTTCTTATTGTAGATGAAGTGGCCGTGATTGATGAAATTCAAATGATCAAAGATCCAGCCAGAGGATGGGCCTGGACCAGAGCGCTTCTAGGTTGGTGGTCTGAATGCTAAGACCTGTGCTTTGTGTCATCTGCATGGAGATGCATTTCTCTGCTTGACAGTGCCAGATAGAATCATTAGGATCCTCTCTCTTTGACACAAATCAAACAAAAGAGTCAGCCTAGTGTGAGTTCTTATTTCCTAAACATTATTTGAATAATGGAAAGTCCAGTTTTCCTACTCTAAAGTTAGCATAACCAGTTAATTAAAGTTAAAATTCAAATCTTGCCATCTTTACACAACCAGGATTAACATTTTGGTGTTTTCATGCCAGTCTTTTTCCTTGGGAATACGGTGTCTTGTGAATTATTTTGTATCTTGCTTTTTTTTTTTCTTTCCAGTTTGTTGTTTCATAGACTTTTTTTCACCCCACATATTAATATCGTATATTCTCCGTTGAAGAGCTGCACTGTTTTTTTTTTCCACAGAGTTGAACATTTTTTCCTATTACTGATAGTGCTACAGTAAAAATTTTTGTGGCCATAGCTTTTCATTTGTTTATTTAGTTATTACTTTAGGATAGGCTCCTGGAATTGGAGTTTTTGAGATCCATGGACATGAATGAACATTTCCACTGCTTGATTGGAGTGGATTTTTGATCAGCCCGTGTTGTAGGGCAGGTGTTTTCAAATTTAAAAACAAATAGCTGAACTCCTTCAAACAAAGTGTATACATTAAAGTCTGTAATTTAAAATGGATGAGAGTGGATCTGCTCAGCGATAAGGAGCTTGGAGTTTCATTTACCCTCCAGCCCTCAGCCTCTGAGGCACCTTAGTGATTCCATGGAGCCTAATTTGAAAAATGCAAGTATAAGATTCAGTGCTAACCATCAGAATGCAAGGTTCTCTAGTCCTGGCTGGTTTCACCCTCTAATAGACTCAAAACCTTGGCCAAAGCAGTTTAAAAACTCTGAGAGTCATAAAAATAGAATCTTTGCCCACTAGAATGTTGTTAATTTGAGGTTTGCATCAAAGAGATAATATTGATGAAAACGCTTGGTAAAGTTGTAAAGCAATAGGTAAGCAAACTTAAAGTACTTTTGCTATATAAGGTATTACAATATTTAATTTCATATCTTTAAAAAACTACTGATTTTGCATTTAACAGGACTCTGTGCTGAAGAAGTCCATTTGTGTGGAGAATCTGCTGCTATTGACCTGGTTACTGAGCTTATGTACACGACTGGGGAGGAAGTAGAGGTACTAGATTATATGCTTTGTCTCAAGGTGGCGTAGCAAATAGCCTAGAGTACCCCAGCAGTGGCTTCGTAGGTCCCACATAGTGGCAAAATCAGAACTTAACTAAAAAGAATGCTTCATTTTCTCACAGTTGACTAGATCATACATACTTGGTTGAATATCATGATCCGAAATCCTGGCAGAATGTCCATCATACCCTAAGCCTTCCAGAAGTACAGGAGACTTTTCATCTTTTCTTGACAAAACCTTTTGGAGTTTGAGCAGATCTCTTTAGAATTAACTAAGTCAGGAATGTTCGAAGTTTGAGGCTTAGCAAAAGTTCATGGTTTTCTGAGCCTCAGATGTCCAGTATTAGGACTTTTGATATACATCTAATTGCTAGAGATAGTTTGTATCCCTTTCTGAAATTCATAGAATAGAAAGTAACTGGTTTCCTTTTAATCCTACATTTGTTTTGTTTTTTACTATAGTTCTTGAGTAAGATGAAGACATTTTTAAAAATGGGCCCATTTGTTTTGTGTTCAGCTTTCAGGGAGAGGCTGGAATGTAGTGGAAGAAATTCTGGGTTCTAGGCTTTGCTTTTATTAGCTTTGCGTTCTTAGGCAAATCACAGAAGGCCAGAACGGAAAGAATCCTTATCAGACCTGATCTTTTCTATGGGCTCTATTTTACCTTTTCATAAAATGGAACTAATAGTTAATAAGCATTCTGAAGTTACCAAGTTGCCATGAAAATTGAATATATATGAAAGTGCTTTGAAAATTTGTGAAATGCTATATGACATTTTATGGATTTAGAAATACCAATGAGAACTGATGGTATCATTTATAATATGAAAATGTTTTTCTGTATTTTCCTTTGAAAAATGTTGGAACTTGTCAGTTATGTTTTTTTGTTAAGATTTTATTTATTTATTTATTTATTTATTTATTTAGAGACAACACAAGCAGGGAGGAGGGGCAGAGGATGAGGGAAAAGCAGACACCCCCCCCACCCCCACATTCCCCGTTGAGCAAGGAGCCTGATGCAGGGCTCGATCCCAGCATCCTGGGATCATGACCTGAGCCAAAGGCAGATGCTTAACTGAGCCACCCAGGGGCCCCTTAGCTACATTTCATTGCAAGTTTTTCACTTAGTTATTAGTCATAAGAAGTTAAATGTGTTATTTTACAATATCATGTCTTTATTGTAGGTTCGAAACTATAAGAGGCTTACCCCCATTTCCGTGCTGGATCATGCATTAGAATCGTTAGACAACCTTCGGCCTGGGGACTGCATTGTCTGTTTTAGCAAGAATGATATTTATTCTGTGAGTCGACAGATTGAAATTCGGGGATTGGAATCAGCTGTTATATATGGCAGTCTCCCACCTGGTAATTATTGGCTTTCATCATGACAGGGATATGAAGTCTCTTATTTTTGCCATTTATGTCGAGCTGTGTATAGAAGATGCAGTAAAAGATACTGAATTAACTTGATACATTAATAATTTATTGTGGGTTGTATAAAATTTCTCTGGTTCATCTTGGTAGGGATAGAAGTTTTTAAATTCATAGTTCTTGCTGCTATTGTTGGACTGTATTTTAAATGTTGAGTTGATGATTTTCTTACAGAAAGTCATTAAAGGGGCACCTGGGTGTCTCAGTCAGTTAGGCATCTGGCACTTGATTTTGGCTCAGGTCATGATCTCAGGGTTGTGAGATCGAGCCCCATGTTGGGCTCTGTGCTGGGCGTGGAGCCTGCTTAGGATTCTTTCTCTCCCTCTCCTTCTGCCCTTCCTGGCTCTCTCTCTAAAAACAAAACAAAACAAAAATATTAAAATGTGAAATATGAGCTTGGTAATTATGTTGAAGTTGTAGTCCTGAAATCTCTCTCTCTCTTTTTTTTCCCTAGGGGGAGAGAGAGCAAGTGTGAGTGGGGTGGGGGGGGCAGAGGGAGAGGGAGAGAGAGAATCCCAAGCAGGCTCTAAGCTCAGTGTGGAGCCCAATGCGGGCTCGATCCCAGGACCCTGAGATCATGACCTGAGTTGAAATCAAGAGTTGGACGCTTAACTGAGCCACCCAGGCACCCAGAAACAATGAGTTTTATTGATAAAAATGGAGAGTAAGAGGTGAGGGGTGAGATATACTTGGTGTGATGTGGCAGATTGGAGAGTAAGAGGTGAGGGGTGAGATATACTTGGTGTGATGTGGCAGATTGAGAATGCTGAACTAACATAAACTCTTCTTATTTTAGGGACCAAACTTGCTCAAGCAAAAAAGTTTAATGATCCTGATGATC
The DNA here is from genome assembly GCF_011800145.1 of Mirounga leonina. NCBI lineage: Eukaryota > Metazoa > Chordata > Mammalia > Carnivora > Phocidae > Mirounga > Mirounga leonina. The sequence continues at coordinate 4,778,340 of NW_023270233.1, forward strand.
CATGCAAAATCCTGGTTGCTACAGATGCAATTGGCATGGGACTTAATTTGTAAGTAATTTGTTTTAAATAATCATGGATATTCAATGGGTTTGATGGCAGTTAAATATTTTCTAATTGGCAATAGAATGGCCAAACATTTAGGTTTAGGAGAATGGGTATTATAATACAGATCTGAGTTTTATCTTGTTTACATCTTTTGAGGGAATAAAAAGAAAATAGCACACAGTACTAGGAGTTTTGAGTGAACTCCCTACCACTAACCTGTTATGTTATTTTACTGTATTTTCAGTTTCTCAGCAAGTGTGTGAGTGCCCATTATGAATGTGGAACTAGGCATTAGGTTTTATGCCTAAATATTCTTCTCTGGGTAATCAAGGCAATTATACCTTTATGAATTAAAGAACTATTCAAAGCTATTAATAGCAGCCAACTTTTGTTTTTGTTTTGTTTTTTTGTTAGACCATGTGAGAGGGGAGGGGTAGAGGGAGAAGGAGAGAGACTCTCAAGCTGACTCTCTGCTGAGCACAGAGATCTCCATGGGGCTCGATCTCACAACCCTGAGATCATGACCTGAGCTGAAATCAAAGAGTCTGACACTTAACCCACTGAGCCACCCAGGGATAGCAGCCAACTTTTAAAAGCAGTCTGAGAGCACTTTATGTGGTTTATTTGTTTAAAAAAAAAAAAAGTTATTTTCAGGGCGCCTGGGTGGCTCAGTCGGTGGTGTCTGACTCTTGATTTCAACTCAGGTCATGATCTCAGGGTCCTGGGATGGAGCCCTGAGTCAGGCTCTGTACTCAGAATGGAATCTGCTTGGCCTCTCCCTCTGCTCCTCCCCCTGCTCGTGCTCTTGCTCTCTCATACATACATAACATACATCAATCAATCAATCTTAAAAAAGAAAATTATTTCTGTACCTTATTGAAGGATAATTTACATCCTCCACAGTTTACCCCTTGTAAATGTACAACTTAATGATTTTTAGTAAATTTACACATTTGTTAAAAAATAACTATTTAATGGGAAGAAAAAGAATTACTAACAAACCTCTTTTCCTTATTTTGTAAACAGTGGACAAGATTGTAAGCAGGCCTAAACTAGAATTGCAGTGAGCATTTCTACAATGACCCAAAATGATGGAGAGTCTTTTATTCAGCAGTCTGAGCGAGTACTTTTATTTCTATTTCAGGAGCATAAGAAGAATTATTTTTTACTCCCTTATAAAGCCCACTATCAATGAAAAGGGAGAGAAAGAAATAGAACCAATTACCACCTCTCAGGCTTTGCAGATTGCTGGCAGAGCTGGTAGGTTCAGTTCAAAATATAAAGAAGGAGAAGTGACAACAATGAATCGAGAAGACCTCAGTTTATTAAAGGAAATTTTGAATAGGCATGTGGAGCCTATAAAGGTACGGTGTAACATGTTAATTACTTCTCTGTGGAGGACAGTCATTCCTTTCTTCACCTATCTTCTAGACTCTAATATAAGCAAAAGAAAGTTTTGTGCCATGAAAATCATGTTAAGGAAGCCCGACTTTACTGCTTTGGAGTGGTATAGGGACCCCTTCATCAGAGAATGGTGTGCAAGTGAAAGATCCAGATGGAACAAGTTTAATGAACCTGATTTTCCTTTAGTTCTTCCTATAGTCTAGTGATGGGTGGGGTGGGGGTATAGTTGCTTTAGGTGGACACACAGCTATGTCAGCAGACTGAAAAATTATAAGAAGCTTGAATGTAGAAGAAACCCTTGAGTGTGGGGCAAAAACAGTACTAAGCAATACAACTTTGAGCCAGTAAGGACAAGATTCAGTTTTGTGCAGTTAATGAGGCAGCAGCATATGTATTTTAAACAAACTGTTACAATTTAAGTTGCTTGGAAAATTCGCTTACAAATTAACGTGGCTCTTCGCATTTTTCAGTGGCTCTGCTGAAGGGGCATAGAAATGAGATGATGCAAGGAAACATTCCTGGAGGAAAGCTGTGGTTGAACTAATTTCTGCAACTTTTTTTTTTTTTAAAGATTTTATTTATTTATTTGAGATAGAGAGAATGAGAGAGAGAGCACATGAGAGGGGGGAGGGTCAGAGGGAGAAGCAGGCTCCCTGCCGAGCAGGGAGCCCGATGCGGGACTCCATCCAGGGACTCCAGGATCATGACCTGAGCCGAAAGCAGTCGCTTAACCAACTGAGCCACCCAGGTGCCTTGCAGCTTTTGTTAAAAGTGCAGTTGATAATGACACACTCCCACTTTTCTCCTGTGCACCTCATTTCCTGTGCTCCTATTCTTTCTCCCTCCTGTGACTCATCTCTTCTTTCCTCCATTCATCCTTTGCTCTTTTTCTTTCCCATTCCCTTTCTCTCTGCATATACTTACCTGTAGGCATTTATTAATACTGGAATACAGTTGAAGAGATCACTGGCCTCCAGTTTAGACATTCTTTCCTGGATTTGTCTGTCAGTTTTATTGCCTTGGCTAAAGCAATTGGGTTTTCCTTGTTCATTTTTGTTCAGTGAAGATAATTGAGACCGTGGAAAGCAGTTTTGGTACTCTATCAGATCATCATAGATTTTAGGCGTGTAACTAAGATGTATGTGAAAGATTGACTAATTACTCAGTTGGGTATAATTGGTTAGTTTTATCTCATCAGTTTTCTTAATTGGTAATAGATGGGAAAGTGATGTTGTTTTTTTCTTTTTTACTCAAATTCTTGGCATTTAACTCATTTGGCGAGAGCTTAGCCTGAATATAGGACTTTATTTTGAAATAACTTAAAGAAAAGTTGTCCTTTAAAAAGAAGAAAACTTGGGACGCCTGGGTGGCTCAGTCATTAAGTGTCTGCCTTCGACTCAGGTCATGATCCCAGGGTCGATCGAGCCCCGCATCAGGGTCCCTGTTCAGCGGGGAGCCTGCTTCTCCCTCTCCAACTCCTCCCTCTCTTGCTGTCTCTCTCTGTCAAATAAATAACATCTTAAAAAATAAAAAGAAGAAAACTTACAGTTTTTTTTTTAAATTTTATTCTTATGTTAATCCCCATACATTACATCATTAGTTTTAGATGAAGTGTTCCATGTTTTTTTTTTTTTTTTTTTTTACTAAAGGCAGCCGGTCTTCATCCAACTGCTGAGCAGATTGAGATGTTTGCCTACCATCTCCCTGATACAACACTTTCTAATCTCATTGTAAGTAAGAACTCATTTTTAAATCTCTTCTAAAATCTAAAATTTCTTTTCTAAAAATGTTGATATGTCAGACAATTATTAGTTAATCTCCTGGGCATCAGTGGATAGTCTGTTTTTGTGACATTGCTACTTGTGAAGTTTATCTTGAAAGTGAAAAAAATGTTCTCAGAAAATCCTCTGGGACTTTTGTCCTGAGGAATTTTCTGAGTATTTCAGGTTGGGAAGGCTATGGGGGAGGTCTTTTAGCTTGGGAAGGCAGATTAAGCAGGCCTTTCTAGAAAACTGTTACAGATTTAAAGAGATTGTCGTTTGTAGACTTGAGTTCTTTATTCATGCCCGCTTAGGCAGTCCAGTAATTTATTTCCCCCCTCCCCCCAGGATATTTTTGTAGATTTTTCACAAGTTGATGGGCAGTATTTTGTCTGCAATATGGATGATTTTAAATTTTCTGCAGAGTTGATCCAACATATTCCATTAAGTCTACGAGTGAGGTATGTTTTCTGCACAGCTCCTATCAACAAGAAGCAGCCCTTTGTCTGTTCTTCACTGTTACAAGTAAGCCTTTGTCTTTATATTTTGAGTTGTTTCAAGTCCGTGCATTTCCCCAAACAATATTTTGTTATTCAAATTAAAACAATTGGAGAGTATCTTTCTTTCTTTCTTTTTTTTTTGAAGATCTTATTTATTTGAGAGAGAGAGTGAGAGAGACCATGAAGGGGGTGAGGGTCAGAGGGAGAAGCAGGCTCCTTGCTGAGCAGGGAGCCTGATGCAGGACTCGATCCTGGGACTCTGGGATCATGACCTGGGCCGAAGGCAGTCATTTAACCGTAACTGAGCCACCCAGGCGCCCCTGGAGAGTATCTTTCGATATGGGATACTATATAAGAAGTTAAATACAAAGTGGCTCTTTTTTTCTTACAGGCAATTTTTTGGGGTAATGGGGAATTGTTGCTTTGTATTTGGGTTTGTATGGTAGCCTTTGTGAAGAAGCTAAAACAAAAACAACTGTAATTTTTTTTCAAGGGGGGTTCTTTGCCTAATGATACACTTTTTTTTTTTTGGTCTGCTTTTTAATATTTGTTCGTTTATTTATTTATTTTAAGTAGACTCCATGCCCAACGTGGGATGTGAACTCACAGCCCTGAGATCAAGAGTCACATGCTCTGGGATGTCTGGGTGGCTCAGTTGGGTACCTGCCTTTGGCTCAGGTCACGGTCCCAGGGTCCTGGGATTGAGTCCCGTATTGGGCTCCTTGCTCAGTGGGGAGCTTGCTTCTCCTTCTGCCTGCTGCTCCCCCTACTTGTGCGCGTGCTCTCGTGTGCTCTCTGTCTCTCTCTTTGTGACAAATAAATAAATAAAATCTTAAAAAAAAAAAAAAAGTCACATGCTCTATCAACTGAACCAGCCAGGCGCTCTGATACACTTCTTTCTTAATGGCATTGGTTAATATTTTTTGGAAGGAGAAGGGGAGTAGGGGTGAGCTGTGGCAATAGTATTCAGTTTTCCTAATTATAAGGCACTGAGCCAAGGATTGCTGTCTTTTATGAGTTTGGTGCCAAGCTTCAGCCCCTTTTTTTTTCATTCATTTGCATAGGGTTGCAAACCTCTGCCTTCTGAGGAGCACAGGATGCACCCAGACAAGGGTGGGCAGGGAAGGGCAGTGGAAGCTGAACTTCTAGCCCCCTGCCATGTCCTCTCACCTTGCAGTGCCCTTGCCTCTCCCCCTATTGCCTCTGCCTGGAGTTCCATCCCACTAAACCCCCACAGGCCTCCTCTCTGAATCCTCCTCGGACTTATAGTCTCACCACTGTCTTCTCTATAGAACTCAGCATTCTGCGTACTAGCTGTGTTCCTACCAAATCTGTTTCTAAATTATGTTCTAAATTACTTTGAAATCACATAAATAATACATAAATGCTTTCTCGCTGCACAAATTAAAACACTACAGATAGGTTAAATTGGGTTACCACCCCCAATCCCAGTCTTTGACAGAGCTATAGTTAACAGTTTGTGTCACTGCAGACCTCTTCCGTTGTGTTTGCCTACATATGTGTACATACAGAAATTCTAGTTTTGTTGCGTGGGTGTGTTTTCCCATAAATGTTATGATGAATTATTCTGCAGCTAGCCTTTTTCTTTTCCCATTAATATGTCTTAGAGGTATTGCAAGTCCAGGTATTTACCTAGAAAATACGTTTCTTAGAGCTGACATTTATGGGAGAGTTAGTTAGCATAGTTGAAGTTTATGGAACAAAGTCTCAAATGCTATAAACTGACCTGGATGGAGCGCGAGTTCATGGCCCTGACCCCATTTATACCATCCTTCAAACAGCTATTCTAATGAAGCAGCAGCATTTTACTAAGGAGTAAGAGGTCTGGAACGGTACAGGCCAACAGTTGCTTATATGTTCTGTTATTGGTTAGCATGTGAAATTTAGAGATTTTTCCTTTTTTCTTTTTTTTTTTTAAATATTTAATTGACAGAGAGAGACAGTGAGAAAGGGAACACAAGCAGGGGGAGTGGGAGAGGGAGAAGCAGGCTTCCCTCGGAGCAGGGAGCCCTATGTAGGACTCGATCCCAGGACCCTGGGATCATGACCTGAGCCGAAGGCAGTCGCTTAAATGAACTGAGCCACCCAGGCGCCCCTCCTTTTTTCTTGATCACCATTATTACTGAACTATAGCTCAATCCCATTGATGGCCTCTGATGCCCCCCGGGATAGTTGTTTGGAATCAGTGTTCTGGGGAGCTCCTTTAGGGCTGGCTGTTGGATGGAGGTATCTGATAGGTGTCTCTCCCTTCTCTTCTCTGGGCAGCTCCATACTTAGCTCTTTGACATACTGGGTTTCCACTAGTTTGTGGCCACAAATATTAAAGCCACTGTCTTTGTAAGAGAAATTGAGTTTGGCTTTCCTGCTTTAGCAGGTTAGTATGGTCAGATTTCCATCCTTTGTGGCTATCCTGTTTGGCATTTATTAAGCTTAGCAGAATGCACAACTGAATTTAATAAAATCATAACATTATTTTTTTCTAAGATTTTATTTATTTATTTGACAGAGAGAGAATGAGAGCACAGGCAGGTGGAACGGCAGGCAGAGGGAGAGGGAGGGGGAGAAGCAGGCTTCCCGCTCAGCAGAGAGCCCGACATGGGGCTCGATCCCAGGACTCTGGGATCATGACCTGAGCCGAAGGCAGACGCTTAATCGACTGAGCCACCCAGGCGCCCCAAATCATAACATTATTTAACCACAATTGTTCTAAAACTCCCTTGCCTCTCTGAAGTATTGACCTTGCTTAGGTTAAACATTTAGAGAGAATTTTCCCTAACCATGAAATGAACCATTTGAAATCAGCTTATTCTTGAAGCTAAAGATTTTAAACTCTTGTTCTAGAGGTCTCATATGGTTGTGGTCTGTCTTCTATAGACAGACCATATTTGGTTGTGGTCTGATGCATAATCCTGCCTAGCATTGTTGGGGAGTGGGAGCAGCCTGGTTTTCCAAGCACATTCTCCAACAGTGTCCTGTGGTTCCAGAAGGAGGTGTGGTGGTCTTATGATATTGATGAGGAAACTGAAGCACAGAGTGGTGGCTTGGCCAAAACAATACAGCTGAGTGAAGAGGCGGAGTCTCTTTACCAGTTTGACTCATATGCAGCCTTGCACCAAGCCACCCCAAAGGGTTTCTTTATGATAAGAGAGGACATTAACAAGATACAGCTCATATTTGTAGTTACAGGACTATTGGATGAAGGGATAGAAATGAGAGTCTTCGATGTCTATCCAGAACTTAGAACATTAATGTTCATAAAAGTTAACAGACTTAGGCTCTGGAAAGTTCGTTCTTGTACAACTTCTGATGCACATATTATTGCCCTGGTTTTGGAAAGTGAAGGAAACCCTCTCCCCCTTTTTTTCCTTAAAAGTATCTTTATAAAATATTACATGTTCTAAAAAATATAGAAAAGTATAAAGAAGGAAAGATACCAGCCTGCTTATTGAAACATAACCACAGTTAATGTTTTGTTGTGTTTTCTTTTTCTAATTGCAGACTTAAGTGAATTTTGATTCTTTTACCAAACTCTTTTCTTCTCTTTCAGTTTGCCAGGCAGTATAGCAGGAATCAACCACTGACCTTCTCATGGTTACGCAGATATATTAAGTGGCCATTACTTTCACCTAAGAATATTAAAGACCTCATGGATCTAGAAGCTGTCCATGATGTCTTGGATCTTTACCTCTGGCTAAGGTATCAAATTTTTCCTTTATGTACTCTCGTTTTTCTAAGTAATAGAGGAAATCAAAGATTTTATGAATATGGTCTTTTGATCTCAAGTTAGAAACATTTTTGCAGGGTGTTGTTCTATGTTATGTTTGTTGTCCATTTTGGCTGTTGAGCCTTGTTTATACCCATTCTAAAAATGACTGAGGGACTTACGATTCTAGTTAAGATAGGTAGGTGAGAAGGTTTACTAGATCCTTGCTACACAAATGGTGGTCCGTGGACCAAAAGCATTGGCATCACCCGGGAGCTTGTTAGAACTAGAGAATATCAGGCCCACCCCAGACTTAATCAAACTGCATTTTAACAAAATATCCAGGTGACTCACTTGTATATTAATATTTGAAAAGTACTGTGCTAGGTCAGTGATTTTCAAAGGTTGGGCATGTACCACCGGGGAGCATATCAGAATCACTTAAGATATGCGTGATGACCTACCCTCATAATGACAATATTTCTCAGGTGTGCTGGTGCTGAAATAAAGGTTGAGCAAATGCACTGGACAGAATTTGCAACAACAGAGTATTTGGGACCCATCAGTGTCAAGATGGAGTTATGTCAGTGAGATAAGTCCAATACTGTGAGAAGAGCTGTTGTTATAACATAATATGTCTCTTTCCCAGCTACCGGTTTATAGATATGTTTCCAGATGCCAGCCTTGTTCGAGACCTCCAGAAAGACCTAGATGGCATTATCCAAGACGGTGTACACAACATCACCAAACTGATTAAAATTTCAGAGACGCATAAGCTGTTGAATTTGGAGAGCTCGTCAGCAGAGAGCCAGCCGCGATCATCAGGAACTTTAAAGGGCCAAGCTAGAAGGGTGCGTGGCACCAAAACGTTAGGGAGTAAAGCTGCCGAGCCACCCAGCCCCAGTGCGGGAGAGAAATCCCTTGCTTCCAGATTGGTGCAGCAAGGCCTCCTCACTGCAGACATGCTGAAACAGCTAGAAAAAGAATGGTTGACACAACAAATGGAGCATGACAAAGACAGAACAGAGCCTGGGACTCACTCAAAAGGGACAAGAAGGAAGAAGAAGGAACCTGATTCAGATTAGTTTTATTTTTATTTTTGCAAATAAAAATATTTTAAAACCCTTTTTTTTCTCATATGTGTTTACTCTCTGCTATGGTATTGTGGCTATCACTTACTGTTTTGTTTTTTTTTAAACAAGTGCTTATTTGTCACCAATAAAATAGCCTGGTCTTCCTTCCACTCAGGTCATGTTCTAAAACACAACTGTTTTGTCTTCCCTTGCAGTTTTCTAGCAGGTTTTGAAGTACTTGCTTGAAAGCCCTCCTTGGATTATTGTGGATTCAGCTGTACATCAACATGAGGCTTAGATGTCCACCTCAGTTCCAGCAGACCAGAGCTAGGTAATTTAATAAAATGTGGACAGTACATAACTGGTTAGGAATAATAACCAGTGGCTTGTAATGCTTTGTACATTGTGTTTGTGGACTAGTGTAAATCTACAGAATGGAATTGGGTCCTTTGAAAAAATGACTTAACTGTGAATCACAAACATACAAAACAATCATAAAACACCAAAGTTTCATACAGCTTAGAACCAGGAGTCTGTAATTACCATGCAGTCATTCTAGGTGTGTCTGACTCAGACCTATTAGCATATAATGAAAAGTTAGGGTTTGTTAAGAGACAAGCAAATGGATAAATGAATCAGGCTATTTCCCTCCTCTATTTCAAAGCCGTATAAAGTACATAAACTTGAGCAGAGATAGCAATGTTTATAAACAGACTTCAGAGTTAATCACTGTTACCTAAAAGCCTGTCACTTAACATAGGGGGACAATTTCAGACAGAGATGATAAATAACAGTTGTCTTTATGGGCAAAAATGCCAGAGAAGAACAAAAAACTTTTGAAATAGTATTGGGCTTAGAAGACAATTCAAGAAGCTACTTTTGGTAAATTTGGGTAGAGGAGGTGTTCTTGAACTTGGGCCTTCAAGGCTACACTTTGATAGTCTACCCTAAAATTTGATATCATGTGCTTGCTATCCACTTAATGCCCTTTGAAAAGTCCCTGGTGCTTAAAGATAGAAGCTTGGGAAAGTCTAGTAACTGCTTTGAACTGCCAATTGACACACCTATAATTTGCAGTGAAATTGATAATCTCTGCCGGAAAGTCTTTCTCAAGTCCTTGTAATCAGGCTGAGACATGTATGTATGTATGTATGTGTGTGTGTGTGTACATATATATTTTTAAATTTAATTTGTAATGTTCACAAATTTCCTTGTTTCTCTTAACAGCTACATTTTCATTTTCTTAACATGTATATCACTTATTGTTATCCTTTTAAAACTGGTAAATAGGGGCACCTGGGTGGCTCAGTCCTTTAAACATTTGACTCTTGATTTTTGGCTAAGGTCACGATCACAGGGTTGTGAGATCGAGCCCCACCGTGGGGCTCCATGCTCAGCACAGAATCTGCTTAAGATTCCTCCCTCTCCCTCTGTACCCCACCTTGCTCTCTCTCTCTGTCAAAAACAAAAGCCAAAACAAAAAAACAAACCTGATGGATGGATGTTGATCACATTGTATCTATAAAATTCCCTTTGCATATAAGTATTTGAAGTATAATAAATTCAAAACAAATTCATGATATAAATTCAAAACAAAGCTTACTTGGAAATAAGAACTTTCCCCTAAGCCACACTTCTGTACTTTAACTTAGCTCTAATCTGTATACATAAGCCAAATAAGCTTAAGCTATTAAAATTTTTTTTTTTTTGTCAAAGGAATGTATACACAGCTTAAAAACCAGAGACAAGACTTTTTGACTCTTTAGTATTTACCTTATTGATGCTACATAATATGCATCTCCTACTATTTCCTGAGTTAAGACATTAGCTACTGATTTCCTGTTACTATCAGGTGAGGATTTTAGCTTCTTAAATCTTAAATTACTCATTCTCTCCATTAACCCTTTTTTAAAAATAATTAATTAAAAAAAATTTTTTTTTAAAGATTTTATTTATTTATTTGAGACAGAGAGAATGAGAGACAGAGAGCATGAGAGGGAGGAGGGTCAGAGGGAGAAGCAGACTCCCCGCCGAGCAGGGAGCCTGATGCGGAACTCGATCCTGGGACTCCAGGATCATGACCTGAGCCGAAGGCAGTCGCTTAACCAACTGAGCCACCCAGGCGCCCCCCCCCTTTTTTTTTTTTTAAAGATTTAGTTACTTGAGAGAGAGTGCACATGAGCAGGGGGAGGGGCAGAGGGAGAGGGAGAAGCAGACTCCCTGCTGAGTAGAGAGCCCGACGTGGGGCTCGATCCCAGGACCCTGAGATCATGACCTGAGCCCAAGGCAGATGCTTAACCAACTGACCCAGGTGCCCCTCCATTTCCCTTTTGATACAGCTCTTACTCCTTTTTTTGTTTTTTTACTTTTTTGGGGTTGTTAAATCAGTATTTAGAAATTATGCTTATGACTTTTGTACTACTTCATAGGTCATTTCTCTAACTTCATTTTCTAACCTATTAAAATCTTAGTTTATCATAGTGTTTCTTAGAGCTCTTTATTATTATTTGATAGTTCCTTTTTTCCTTTTGAGAGTAAGAGTAACAATATAATGTCTATGTCTTGAGAAAAAAAAGATTTTAGATATACATTTGAAAAGAAAGATTTAGATACACATCTGAATCATGGCATTCAGAAGAATAAAGGGGAGTATGGCGTTGAGGGATAAAAAAGGTAAGGGTTTTGGGCGCCTGGGTGGCTCGGTTGGGCGACTGCCTTCGGCTCGGGTCATGATCCTGGAGTCCTGGGATCGAGTCCCACATCGGGCTCCCTGCTCGGCGGGGAGTCTGCTTCTCCCTCTGACCCTCCCCCCTCTCATGCTCTCTCTATCTCAGTCTCTCTCTCAAATAAATAAATAAAATCTTTAAAAAAAAAAAAAGGTAAGGGTTTCGTTGCTTCACACGAGAATATTGGCATTCTAATAGCTGACAGTCCCCAGCTCTAAGAAAATAGATGCGTTCAGTGCTGGGCTTCTTATGGAGACTTTTGTCCATTAGAAGAGGAATCTCTACCTTGAGAGATGATGGAAGAAATACTTCCCATGACTTCGGTCTTCTAAATTCTGCACAGTGATTTAATCTCATCACCACCTGGTCCATATACCGTGACTTTACTCAGATATCTATACAAATTCATATAAATGATTTCCAGCTGAATTACCAATTCTGCCTGCTGTTATTTAATTTTTAGTAATTTTAGAATTCATGTATTTTCACGTTTTTTTGACTAAATCTTGCCCTGATCTTAAAGCTTATCTTGCCCCTTTTCCTAGGCTAATGCTCTTCTTCCCTTACTAATGTAATACATCATATCTTGTATTGTTATAGCAAAGTTTACAATGTATATGCATACATTACTTCATTTACTGACAGTCCTGGTACAGTATTTCTTAGAGGCGGTCATCTTCTTAGCTGAATTTAAACTGCCTGAAGCTAATAAAGAATGTTGTAAAATGTGGGGCGCCTGGGTGGCTCAGTCAAGCGTCTGCTTTCAGCTTAGGTCATGATCCCGGGGTCCTGGGATCGAGCCCCACATCGGGCTCCCTGCACCACTGGAAGCCTGTTTCTCCCTCTCCCACTCCCCCTGCTTGTGTTCCCTCTCACTGTGTCTCTCTCTGTCAGATAAATAAAATCTTAAAAAAAAAAAAGTAAAATGTAATCAGAGAATATAAACATTTAATACTATCAAAATAAAAAATATTGGAAAATGTGTCAGAAAGTACACCTTTAAATCATTCCCAGAAAGTCTTTTTTTTTTTTTTTTAAGATTTTATTTATTTATTTATTAGAGAGCGAGCGAGCGAGAAACAGCATGAGAGAGGAGAGGGTCAGAGGGAGAAGCAGGCTCCCCACTGAGCTGGGAGCCCGATGTGGGACTCGATCCCAGGACCCTGGGATCATGACCTGAGCTGAAGGCAGTTGCTTAACCAACTGAGCCACCCAGGCGCCCTCCCAGAAAGTCTTATTAGGAAATTCCTTAGAGATTCATATAAGCTTTTTATCAATTATGACTTTTCCTAATTAGCGCAAAGTTAAATTTCTCTTTTTGAACTTAAAACTTCTGCTAGGAAGAAAGTACTGAATTTTTTTTGAGTGTCATAAAACTCTTCCACCCCCTCCCTTCAGTTCCATTCTTTTTAGTTAACCTTATTCTTCTTTCATGGATGCAATATCTTGTTTCCCTAAAGATACTTCAGGTTTTTTTTTAAAACTTTTCTTCTGTTTTCTATATACGTATATTTTTTTCTTGTTTGGTTTGACTTTTTTTTTAAAGGTTTTATTTATTTGAGAGAGAGAGAGGGGAGGGAAGGGGAGAGGGAGAGAGAATCTGAAGCAGACTCCACACTGAGCACAGAGCCTGATGTGGGGTTTGGTCCCACGACTGCAAGATCATGACCTGAGCTGAAACCAAAAGTCAGATGCGTAACTGACTGAGACACCCAGGTGCCCCTGGTTTGATTTCTGCCTTTACTTTTGGTAACTTTTCTTGAGTGTCTAGTAATCTTTCGCTATGTTCATATTTAAAAGTGAGGAATTAAGCTAAGCTCTGTTGACATGGATAGGGCTTATTAACTTCAGGGTTTTGATGTAGGTTGATTGGATCATAAGCTGGCTTTTTTTTTTAATTAAGAAATAATTGACGTATAACATTGTATAAGTTTAAGCTGTACAAGGTGTTGGTTTGATACATTTATATATTGCACTATGATTACTACAGTAGCATTAGCTAACATACGTTATCATGTCACATATTTATCATTTCTTTTTTGTATTGAGAACAGTTGAGATTTCATCTCTTAGTAACTTTGAAGCTTATAATATAGTACTGTTGACTATAATCACTTTGTTCTACCTGAGATCTCTAGAACTTATTTATCTACTTGTTGTAAGTTTGCACCCTTAAACAACATATCCCCAAATTCCTTATTCCCTAGTCCCTGGTAACTGCCATTCTACTTTCTGTTTTTACAAATTCAATTTCTTTTTAGATTCCACCTATAAGTGATACCATACAATATTTGTTCTTTTCTGTCTGACTTATCTCACTTAGCATAATGCATTCAGAGCCCAACTATGTTGTCACAAATGGCAGGATTTCCTTGTTTCTCATGGCTGAATGATATTCCATCTTCTTTTTTAAGATTTATGTATTTATTTTAGAGAGAGTGAGTGTGTGAGATGGGGGGAAGGGGCAAAGGGAGAGGGAGAGAGAGAATCTCAAGGAGACTCCCTGTAGAGTGTGGAGCCTGACACAAGGCTTGATCTCAGGACCCTGAGACCATAACCTGAGCTGAAATCAAGAGTTGGATGTCCAACTGACTGAGCCACCCAGGTGCCCCAAAGTTAATTAAAAAAAAATTTTTTTTTTTTTTTAAAGATTTTATTTATTTATTTGAGAGAGAGAATGAGATAGAGCATGAGAGGGGGGAGGGTCAGAGGGAGAAGCAGACTCCCTGCCGAGCAGGGAGCCCGATGCGGGACTCGATCCCGGGACTCCAGGATCACGTCCTGAGCCAAAGGCAGTCGCTTAACCAACTGAGCCACCCAGGCGCCCCCAAATTTTTTTTTTTAAGTAGGCTCCATGCCCAGGGTGGAGTCCAATGTGGGGCCTGAACTCATGACCCTGAGATCAAGACCTGACCTGAGGGGCGCCTGGGTGGCTCAGTCGTTAGGCATCTGCTTTTGGCTCAGGTCATGATCCCAAGGGCCTGAGATCGAGCCCCGTGTCAGGCTCCCTGCTCAGCGGGAAGCCTGCTTCTCCCTCTCCCACTCCCCCTGCTTGTGTTCCCTCTCTTGCTGTGTCTCTCTCTGTCAAATAAATAAAATCTTAAAAAAAAAAGACCTGACCTGAGATCAAGAGTCAGATACTTAACTGACTGGCACCCCAATATTCCTTCTTTATCCATTCATCCATTGACAGGCACTCAGATTATTTCCATATTTTGGTTATTTGTGAATAGTGCTGCAGTGAAAATATGTGTGCAGATATCCCTTCGTGATATTGATTTCAGTTCCTTTGGATATATACCCAGGAGTGGGATTTCTGCAACATGTGGTTCAGTTTTTAATTTTTTGAGGAACTGCCGTACTATTTTCCATAATAACTACCAATTTACACCCTCACCAACAGTATATCGGGGTTCCCTTTTCTCCACATTCTTTTTTTTTTTTTTAAAGATTTTATTTATTTGACAGAGATAGTGAGAGCAAGAACACAAGCAGGGGGAGTGGGAGTGGGAGAAGCAGGCATCCCGCCTAGCAGCGAGCCCGATGTGGGGCTTGATCCCAGAACCCTGGGATCATGACCTGAGCTGAGGGCAGACGCCTAACCAACTGAGCCACCCAGGCGTCCCCTTTTCTCCACATTCTTGCCAACATTTGCTATCTCTTGTCTTTTTGATAAAAGCCATCCGAACAGGTGGGAGGTGATATCTCATTGTGGTTTTGATTTGCATTTCCCTGATGATTAGTGATGTTGAACACCTTTTCATATTCTTGGCCATTTGTATGTCTTCTTTGGAAAAATGTCTATTCAGGTCCTTCATTCATTTTTAAATTGGATTGTTTTCTTTTTTGCTATTATATGAGTTCTTTATATATTTTAAATATTAGTCCCTTAGCAGACGTGGTTTGCAAATATTTTCTACTATTCTGTAGATTGTCTCTTATTGATTGTTTCCTTTGCTGTGCAGAAGCTCTTTAGTTTAATGTAGTCCCACTTGTTTATTTTTGTTTCTGTTGCCAGTGCTTTTGATGACTTATCTAAGAAGTCATTGCCTAGACAAATGTCAAAGGTTGTTTTTCCTATGTTTTCTTCTAGGAGTTTTATGATTTCAGGTCTTACATTTAATCTTTGATCATTTTTGAGTTACTTTTGTGAGGGGTGTAAGGTTAAGGGTCCAGTTTTATTCTTCTGCTTGTGGACATCCAGTTTTCCCAGCACCATTTATTAAAAAGAGACCATCCTTTTCCCATTGTGTGTTCTTGGCACCCTTGTCAAAAATTAGTTAACTATATATGTGGGGGTTTATGTGTGGGCTCTCTACTGTTCTACTGATCTGTCAGCCTGTTTTTAATGCCCATACCACAGTTGGCTTAGTATACTTTTTTTTTTCAGATTTTATTTATTTATTTGAGAGAGAGAATGATCATGAGCAGGGGGGAAGGGTAGAGGGAGAAGCAGACTCCCCACGGAGCAGGGCACCCAATGCAGGACTTGAAACCAGGACCCTGGGATCATGACCTGAGCCGAAGGCAGACGCTTAACTGACTGAGCCACCCAGGCACCCGAGTATAGCTTTGTTACATAGCTTGAAATCAGATATGATACCTGTTCTTTCTCAGGATTACTTTGGCCACTGGGTTATTAGCTGGCTTTTTTAGTGTATTCCCCAAATATCAGGATTTATAGGGTTTTAAAAAAATAAACTTAAAACATTTAGAATAGTTTTAGATGTGCAGGAAGTTGCAGAGATCGTACAGAGCTCTCATATAGCCTATACCCAGTTCCGCCTGTCGTTAACATCTTACATCAGTGTGCTACGTTTGTTGTAATTAACTAAAGTCCACAAATTGTTTAGAGTTCCTTAGTTCTTAACCTAATGTCCTTTTTCTGTACCAGGATCCCATCCAGGATACATTTTCACATTTAGCTATCATGTGTCCTTGGGCTCCTCTTGGCCATGATAGTTTCTCAGACTTTTCTTGCTTTTGATGACCTCAACAGCTTTGAACTGGACTAGTCACATATTCTATAGAATGTCTCTCATTTGGGATTTGTCTGATATTTTTCTTATGATTAGACTGGAGTTTTGCTGTTTGAGGGTAAAGTGAAGGTAAAGTGCTATTCTAATCATATCATATCAAAGGTACATACTATCAACATGACATCCCTGATGATGTTGACCTTGATTATCTGACCGGTAGAGTTTTAGCAGATTCTCTTGCAAAGTTAGTCCCTTCTCTCCCCCTTTCATATTGTATTCTTTGGAAGGAAGTCACTGTGTCGTAGCCCACACTTAAGAAGGGGGGTGTTATGCTCCACTTCCTTGAGGGGGAATTATCTACATAAATTATTTGGAATTCTTCTGCATGGGAGATTTGTCTTTTCTCCCCCATTTATTTATTTATTCAATTCTCTGTATCAGTATGGATTCATGGATATTTATTTTACACTTTGAGTTATAATCCAATAATACTTTTATTGCTCAAATTGTCCTAGCTTTGGTTATTTTGAGGTCTTTTAGTTGGTCCTTTATCCCTTTGACATGTCCCTAACTTTTTTTTTAAGCATTTACTTATTTTCTGGCACAAGATGCTCTAGGCTCATTTTGTGTATACCTTGCCCCAGCTCTAGAACCAGACATTTTCCCAAGGATCCCAGGTTCCTGTGTGTGTGTGTGTAGAATGATATTAGAAACTAAGATCTGGGTACCAGATGTGCTTGTTGCTACTGAGTATCATTGCTTCTAGGGTCTTTCAGCTGACAGAGCAAGGAAACAGATGAGTACACTAACCCAGGTACATATATTTATAATTACTTATACATCCACATATGTATATATCCATATGTATCTATATTAAGCTAATCACGAGTTTATACTGATTTCTTCAATTGTACTCCAGTAACATGGATCACAGTAGCCTTCTCCCTTGCTTGTCAGTAACCTCCCACTACAACAGTAAGAAAACCACCTCCTGCCAGCCTGCCTCCATTTAATGATCCGATTCCAGTGTCCATGTATAGTGGCTTCAGAATAGTTCAGCTGTGCTCCCAGGGGAAACAGCTTTAGCAACCAGAGCACAGCACCCTTACTTCTCTAGCTACTGTACCAGGGCCTGTGGGAGGTACGGAGAATAAACAACAAACTTGCTAGGTAGACATTCTTTCTGTCATGACTTTAACTTAGTGAAACAGCAGGAGCAGGAACCCAAAGTTCTGAATGACTCTCTTAAACTGTACCTGGCAAATGACCCGAGCAGGGCCTCAAAACCATCCTTCTACGGGAGGGATGACACTGGGGATGCTGGAGAAGTTCTCTGTCCTCTGGGGCTGAGCAAATATGAGCAATAGGTTCAGGGGCAGGTCTCAGGAGCCCTGGAGTAAAAAAAGGAGCAAGTTTAGTTCCCGTGTGTGTAGTACATCTCACTCTTCCCAGGCTCCAGTTCCTTGGGTATAGTTCCTTTTGCTGTTGGTCAGGTCAGCATCTTTTCTCCCCATTCCCTTCAGTAAGGCTATCTCACACCTTTCTAATACAGTTAGAGTCTTTTGTCAGTCTACATTGCACCCATGATCTCCTAAGTATTTTCTTAAATTCACATACATTAAATTCATTCTTTGTGCTATAAAGTTCTGTGGGTTTTGGCAGACATCTTGTGTTATGTATTTACTGTTACAGCATCATGCAGAACAGTTTCCTTGCCCTAAAAACTCCCCTGTGCTTCACTTACTTAATCCTCTTCTTCAACCCCCTGACAACCACTGATCTGCTCACTGTCTTTATAATTTTGCCTTTTCCACATCTAAGGCCAGAGGAAAAGCTGAATCCCCCGACTCCTCCCAGTGAGGGAGAAAGGGATGTTTACAGATAGATGTCTGCTGGCAGAAACTGGACAGAAAAAAAAGTGGTTTGGGGTCTCCTTGCTCAGTTTGAGGGTTTCATTTGGTGGCCATATTTTCAGTCTTGTGCCTCACTCCCACTGCTCATGGTGCCTGGTGGTCCCAAGTCCAGAGGCTTTGGGGTTCAATCTCTCCAGAGAATAAAAGCCCCAGCTCTCTGGTAAGGCTGGTGGTTGGTCGGTCACCCATTACTCTAGGTGGAGTAGCACACCTGGTGTCTGCTTTTTTTATATACACTTGTGGCCAATCTCCCATTTTTGGTTCTGTGTCTTGCCTCTTGCTCTTCCAAGGAACCAGGGCCTCCCATTCCTGAGCATTTCTAAAGTTAAAAATGTCATTGCTCATTTCTCAGCAAAATCACTCTCTGCAGTGTTTCAGTGTTTCCTCTGCTAAGCTAGTCTCTGTCAGCTTTCTGTCTTCCAAAATTATGTTAAGATCTCTTATTACTCACTGTTTCATTTCTCTTTGCCTTGGGGTTTACCCCATGTTTAACTAGAGTCCTGTTTGCTTTTAGAAGTTTGCTATTTTGTGCAATTGAGATTGTAACTACTGTGAAAAATGTTAAAGCCACATGAATTGCATTTCTTTGTATGACTTGTTTCTCCTTGATATGTATTTTGCAAATACAGCTCTTAATGTAGCTGTGATAAAAATAATTGTGTGCAATTAATTTCTTCATGAGCATTCCCAGTCCTCTCTTGGTCAGGAATAAACATATAAAAAATGATCAGTAGCATTCTTTTGAAACTTGCTGAAGTTAACATTTCTGCTTCATTTGTGGTTGCTCCCATAGAGACACCATAGTAACTGTAACTGTTGGCAGGGTTTGGAAGTTTCTACATTGACTTTCTTGTATGGAAGTTTGCTCTCTTACACACTCTCTTACTCTTTCGCAGCAAGCGGAATGCCAGCAGGTTAGACTGATTTATATTTTGGACAACTTAGTTTTGGATTTATCATGAAAAAGAATATGGAACAGAATTCAAGATTATTTTCTTTAGTAACAGTAATAGAATATTTATAAAATTCCTAATTATTCCAGTAATTCCAGTAAATGGAACTGGTACCTTCTAATGGTTTGCAGTTGTTTTACTGAATGTACTGAAAGGGCTGCATACATTTTCTTATTTGAAGGGACCAAATGGGATGAGATGAAAGAGCAATTTTAAGAAGGGATCCCCCCCAGGCGAAGGCTTAGATTAAAGAAATGCTTTTAATGCGCCCACTGTGGGCCACATAGATTCTCTTACGTGATCTCATTTACTTTTATTCTCAAAATGACCGCTGGGGTAGCTATGAACCCTTTACATATAAGAGCCTGGAGCATTTGTCTTCAGTGAGGGCAGAGCCAAAGTGGGATCCCAGGGCATGGGCACTCTCCACTGTGTTGCCTGGGGCTTTGGGCTGCTTTTCCCAGCTTAGGTCCCACGTTCCCTTGTACTTTCCTTCCAGGTTAGTGAGAGCCAGTATAACACGTGGACTCTGAAGCCATACTACCTGCACTCAAATATTTATTCCACCATGTACCAGTTGGGCCTCATGCCTCAGTTTCTCCATCTGTAAATTGGAGAGAATGAAATGATAGTTGCTCTGGGAAAATTAATATTGAAGACACTTAGTATATATTACACAGGTGTTTACTAAATAAGTGGATAAATTCTATTATACTTCTAGTCCTCCTACCATGCTCAGTACTTTAAAGAAAGCAGATAATATCTTTAGGCCTTGCCATAAGGGAGAGTTCTAGGGAAACAGGTGTGTATAGAGAGTTTGCCTTCTTCCATGGAAGATTTGAGTCAGACTGGTACTGTCCTTTAACCAAAATCTCACTCAGCAGTGCCAACCCTCAAATGAGTATTCTTAAATAAAATCTAAGTGCTTATAAGACTCGCACCCAGATGTCCTTGAATGGCTACATAGAAATTTAATAAGAGTGAAAAATTCCAAGGGTTGGACTGGAATAATCAGATGAGGAATGGTAAAATAAGCAAATTATTTTGTCTTTAGAAATCTGAGCCAGATGACTCCAAATGTATGTGATCCTTATATTGTGAAGCTTCTCAGTCTTGTTGGCTCCCTCAGACCTGGAACGGAGATGCTGATGTGCTGACATCAGAAACGGAATGATGTAACAGATGAACATCCTCTGGTATCCTCTGCCTGATTAAGATTCCCAAGGCTGCCTCTCTGGTGTGCACAAGTGGCCATGACATTGTGGAGACCTTTGGTCATGGCTCTGGGTCTTTTCGTCCCCTGGCCATTGTACCCTCTTGTCCCAAGTGTGAATAAGTCAATGGCAGTTGGTGCCACACTGCACTGCAGAGGTTACTTTTTAAAAGGAGGAATTAAGACAGGTCTTGTTATCACCTATGGGCAGGTGACCTGCCCCTGGATGTTATCCGCAGCCTGTACGGACACGGGCAGAGCTCGTCTGTTTCAGGATACCAACAATTCCACATGGTTTGGGGAACTGAACAGTTTTAGCAACTGAAGGTTAACCTTTGTTTGCTTGTATAATAGACAAAGTAAAGGAGCTAAAAGAGAGTTCATAGTCTGAGGGGTAAACAGATTGGAAAGGATAGGGTTTCTCAATCTGGGAGACAGTTTTATAGCAGTCTGAGGGAAGTATCTGGAGTAATTTTAATCGAACACAGTGCTTATGCTAGACTTGCAGTGCCTCATACATATGGTGGATGGGGAAAGGGCGCTGACTGGAGAATCAGTGGCTTCCGAAGAGGCTGCAGTTGAAGGTTCTCTGACGAGGCAAGTGCTTGGTAATCACTGGATTCACGAGATTGTGTAGTAGAGAAGCAAACAAAGCTGAGGCTGCTAAGCCAGCGGGGAACACACGTTTCTTCCCTTGTATTGAGGAACAGGTGCTATGAAGGAGCGAGAAACATTGGGGTGCCCAGCAGACCTGCATTCACATCTGGTCAGTTGCTAATTTTAGGAGCAGTTGATTAATATTTGGGAAGTTATGATCAGGGATGCCTTCATTTGTTATTTCCCCTCACTGGGAGGACCCTCTTGGAATGGTATCTCTGTATTTAGCTATCCAAGTAATTGGAATTCTTGACAGTCCCCAACAGAAGGCTGCTGCTATTAGTAATTGTCAGTTGATTATCTATTGCACAGAGGAAGAAGAGAGGCAATATTATATATCGGTTAAGAGCTGGGCCCTGGAATGAAACTCCTGGGTTTGATTCCTCACTGTACCGTTTATAGACTTTGTGATTTTCAGTATGTCACTTTCCCTTTTTGGGCCTCAGTTTCGCCATCTATGAAATGGGAACAGTATGTGCTCTATCCTTGCTAGCTGCTCTTGTTAACACTGTAATTGTTATTGATTTTGTTAGCTGACCAATGACTGTGGGAAGAGTGCAGGTACTGTACTCACACATCGGCCCCTTTCTGTGTCCTTCCCACATCAAGTATGATGCATGAGATGAGTGAGTAAACCAGATATCTTCATGGCGTGAGACATTTCCTGTCTGTGACTTCAGTCTTTCTCTCCAGCAGCAGCTTTCCAGTGAGCACCCGTGACTTCAGTTCATCCTCTCTCATGGATATTTTTTCCTGGGTCCCCACCTGTGCAGTCAAGGTTTTCTGGCTTATCATTGTGGAATAGATAAATTTTTATCAGTTATTTTCCGTTACCATGGGCTGTTAGGCAAGAGATCTGCTCTGTCACAAAGGGAGGGATTTGCCCCAACATTCTTGAAGTCTCCCTGACCAGGGCAGTGTTTAGTCTTAATTAAGACAGCGCTGCAGAGGGCCAGGGAGTCTGGAGTTCCATCCCTGTGTTGAGAAGAAAAGGATTGGAGAGAAAAGGCCGAGACCAGACATTTGCAGAGCAGCTCAGCTGGTTGAAAGTTGGCTTTGTTTAATGCCCAGCTTCTCAGGAGATTTTCCTCGGCTGAGTGGGCTTGGTGGAGCCCTGGCTTGAGAGTGTTGCTTGGCAACGAGATCTTGTGGCACCCAATTCTCAAAGAGTCAGGCGACCCATCCCCTGCCTCCCCTCCACCAACTTTCAGCTACCATTCCAAGCCTCCTATTAGACAATCAAGTGTACGCTGGAGGGAGGGACCAGAGAAAGGGGGCGAAGTTTAATCATTGAACTCTAAGCAGCCTGGTAGTATTTAATCTGTAGCACCTAGTTCCTGGAGGCCTCCAGCCTGAACTGGAAGTGGGCAGCTCTCTGGAGACGCAGGAGTAAACACTGCACAGAAATCTCTGCCCATCTCAAGAGAAACCAAACTTGGAAAAAATGTTTGCAGTACACTTGATGGCATTTTACTGCAGCAAGCTAAAGGAGGATCAGATCAAGAAGGTAAGGACTCACAAAGCTGAGAGATTCATTCTTCACTGACAGAACTAATTGATACTGTGCCTGCATCCAAAAGGATTTAAGAAAGCTTATTAGAAAAGACACAGGGAGCAGAGGACCAGTAAAGAGCTCATGGGAGTGGGGGAGGAAGTGAATCCTCCACAGGCTGGACATTACACATTGTTCCGAGCCTTGCATTTCACTTGGCACTTCCTGGTAGATACGGGATGGGAGGGGATGAGAGTCTTCAGAAAGGTTGAAGATGATTGTGTTTGATATAAGGGGTATTTGGGAGGAGAGGCTACAAAGGAGGGGAGAGAAATTTTGAGAACTTTTAAAGTAATCACATGATTCTTCATGTGCTTGAAGGAATATAAGCATGGGAACTAAGAGGGGTGTGGGTTTTAATGTACAATAATTGAACTATTTATTATTGGCATGTGCTGTTTGCCAAAGATGTGCTGTTACTGGTGTGCATTAGTTTGTCACTTTGCTCAAGAAACCTCTGCACAAAATACGTTCCAAGGTAGGCTGCTTAACAGTTGCCAAGCCTCAACTGGAGCCCATCGGCATTGTCTCCGGGAGGCCTGGCATGAGCCCAGCCTGCCCCGCTAGCCACTCCCTGGGTGCTGGTGTCTCTCAACTTAGAGATAATAGAAGCCCTCTCAGCAGGCAGACTTAGCCAAGGTCACCCAAGTATTTCAAGTGGAGTGAAGATTAAACCCAAGTCTCTGACTCCCCTAGCATTCTTTCCATTGTGCCACAATGCCTCCTGGCTTTTTGAACAGAGAGAGAGAGCGTGGCCTTGTAACAGCCCTCATGTGCTTGCTGGGAGAAACCTGCACGGAATTCTGTTCATTAGAGATTTGGGTTAGTAGTTATAGCAAATCTTAAAATATTATAAAGCAGTCTGATTTAGGCTGTCTTAATTTTCATTTATTGATTAGATTCACAGAGTCCTCTCCTGGCTTCTTAAGGAGGTAGAAAAGTCCTACACAGCACTGCTGAAGGATTCACTTTCTTTTTTTTTTTTTTAAGATTTTATTTATTTATTTGAGAGACAGAATGAGAGAGAAAGCACATGAGAGGGGGGAGAGTCAGAGGGAGAAGCAGAGTCCCTGCTGAGCAGAGAGCCCGATGTGGGACTCGATCCCGGGACTCCAGGATCATGACCTGAGCTGAAGGCAGTCGCTCAACCAACTGAGCCACCCAGGCGCCCAAGGATTCACTTTCTGTTCTTACCTGCTTAGTAAGGAGGAAAACTGCACGGTGTCTGTCTAAACTCCAAAGGGGAGCCTTTGGAAACTTTACATTTGGTTCTGCAAATTCGTTTCATTTTCTTAGGCCTTTTGTTACATCCTAGAATCAGGAACGGTGCAGGCTCAGGAGGGAGGTTATGCAACCTCCACTGATTCGTTCCAGGTCGTCTGGGAGGAGGGTCAGCCTTTTTCAAGGCCTGAAGTTGACCCTTCCCTCACCCCTTCAAGAAAGCTGAAGAGTGAGCGGAGTCGGGAAAGCCAGGAGCACCACATAGCCACCTGAAGCAACAGGTGACTGAGATAGGATGGGCGTCTGGTTTATGGGCTGCTGGATGACTCACAGGTTCTGAGAACACGGGCTCATGCACTCCTTCATGTGGTGAAAACACACCTGGTCAAAAGGCACAACAGACCTTTCTCTCTCCCGGGTCAGGTAGCCCATCCCCTCCTTAGTTTCCATGCTTCCTGCTTCCAGAGTTGTCAGGATCCTGGGCCATATTTGCCGTGAGGGTTACTATTCAGACCCTGGAAAATTTTTTTTTTACATTTCCCTACACCAACATTCAAACAAAGACAAAACAAAATAAAACGGGAAGAAAGCGGCAGGGAGGGAGGAAGGAAGGAAGAAGAAAGGAGAAACCACTCTGGTAGCTTCCTTTCCAATTCAGTATATTGACATTATTTGACCTATTGATAACATTGGGCTGAGTCTGGTCACTGACCTACAGATTGTTCACTCATAAGAGAAGGACTGGCTAGGTTTTCAATGTGTACTTTTTACAGTTGAGTAAGTCAACATTACGAAAAGGGGAAATGTTACCTTTAATCCCATCCCCCTCACAAACACTGTCAGATTTACCCTGTGGAAGCCCTTATAGTATGTTTCTACAGTTATATCATACCTACAATTCTAAATCTTGTCTCCTTCACTTATTATTATATTGTAACCACTTATGTACATTTCTCCCATTTCTTCATAATTATCATTCTAATGTCTTCCAATATGCAATCCAGTTGGATATACTATAATTCAAACTTTTCTCTCTTCGGCTACCTTTTTTCCCCCCAATTTTTATTTAAATTCTAGTCAGTTAACATATAGTGCAATATTGGCTTTAGGAGTAGAATTCATGGATTCATCACTTACATACAGCATCCAGTGCTCATCGTAACTCGGCTACTTTCAAAAACATTTTTTAACAATTAAGATATTGCTTTGAAAAACATAGGAATGTGTTTAATGTTCTCCATCTTTGGGATTATTATAAGGTTAGATTTCCAGAACTGAAATCACTGGGTCAAAGAGGTGAAACTTTTTATGACTCTCAATTCATATGGGACCTTTGGACTAAGTGATCTCCAAAGTCACTTCTGGCCCCCACATTCTGTCATTCAGCAGGTCTGAGCTTACAGTTTTGAATTTTGTTCTTCCTATGTTAAATGTGCTGCTCGTTGGCTCTTTTGTTTAGAAGATGTCCTGTTTTATGGTTTCAGAGTCTTTCCAAAAGTGCGCTTGGTTTTCTGCAGCTCAAACACCCTCCCTTAGTGTCTGCAAAGAATGTGCCTGGCTACAAAGACCCCAGATCACCTGTTTGGATTTAAAATAGAGCTTTTTTTGGCCCCAACATGTGTTTCATTCTTCCCTTCTAGCTACTGTACCAGGGCCTGTGGGAGGTACGGAGAATAAACAAGAAACTTGCTAGGTGGACATTCTGTCTATCATGACTTTAACTTAGTGAAACAGCGGGAGCAGGAACCCAAAGTTCTGAATGACTCTGTTAAACTATAGCTGACAAACGACCCGAGCAGGGCCTCAAAACCATCCTTCTACGGGAGGGAGGACACTGGGGATGCTGGAGAAGTTCTTTATGCTCTGGGGCTGTGTAGCACATCTCACCCTTCCCCAAGTCCCAATTACTTGGGTCACGTCCCTTCCATCGGGTTGCTCCGTGTTTGTAGCTGTGCCAACCAATTAGTCGTAAACAGACTCAGGGTGCACAGGAAGCCCTTAATGAAGCATGACCTGGTTCCCTCCTATCTCTTCAAATGCACTGAAAGCCCAATTGTCCTTTTTTTGTTAATGGCTCTCCGACGGTTTTCTGGACTCTCTGTGGCCCCCGAATCCCTGGAGTCCTGGGTCATTTCACTGCCTTGGGTCTCCAGATTGGCCCTAGATTGAGCTGGGATGCCTGCCAACTGGGCCTGGCTTATGGCTAGGCACCTGTCCTGTGATATAGGTCAGGTAACCCTTGCCCTTTTGGTGTAATGTCTCTGTTGGACTCCTGCGTCCTGCATGCAGTTGTGAAGCAAAACCAGGCGGTGGGGCAAGAAGTATGGAGACGGCATTCCAGGCCCAGGGCGCCCCTCACCCCCAGCTGTCCCACTGCTGCATCATGGCTCTGAGCCTTGGGGTCCTTACCTCTCAGTCAGAAGCAAGAACTCTGGCCTCACCGGGCTGCCTCAAAGCAATGGCAGGGAGATTAAATGAGGGGATGTATGTGAAAGCACTCTGTAGACTCCTGCAGATGTTCTTAGCTTTAGAGGAAAGTGTGGGAGAGTGACTCCTCCAGGAATGTGCTGGGATCAAGTCTTCTTGTGACCTGGATGGGTAGAGAGGCTGCTCAGTATGTGTATAAAGCAGGAGGGGCAAATACAGGGCATCTATGCCACTGTCCCTACTTCTGTGCCCCTCAATAATCCATTCCAACGAGCCTGGGAATCCAGGCTGCCACTCCAAATGATTAGCATTAGCATAAGGAGGACGCTGTTCTGCCATTTCTGATACGACACAGTACCTTCAAGTGGACTGAGCATAGCCATAGTGATATTTATTTATTTATTTATTTATTTATTTATTATTGTGTCTGCTTTTATTTTTAAAAATTTTTTTTGTTATGTTAATCACCATACATTACATGCATACATTAGTTTTGATGTAGTGTTCCATGATTCATTGCTTGTGCATAACACCCAGTGCTCCATGCAGAACGTGCCCTCTTTAATACCCATCACCAGGCTAACCCATCCTCCCAGCCCCCTCCCCTCTAGAACCCTCAGTTTGTTTTTCAGAGTCCATCATCTCTCATGGTTCATCTAGCCGTAGTGATTTTTATAAATTCCCTCCATTAGGGCAGTGGTCCTTTGCCCCAATTTCCTGGTTACTTGAGTGTCCATCCACCCATTTCCAGCAGCAGTTTGAGCTGGCTTTAAAAATTAAACTTCATCTTTTTTTTTTTTTTTAAAGATTTTATTTATTTATATGACAGAGAGAGACAGCGAGAACAGGAACACAAGCAGAGGGAGTGGGAGAGGGAGAAGCAGGCTTCCCGCTGAGCAGGGAGCCCGATGTGGGACTCGATCCCAGGACCCTGGGATCATGACCTGAGCTGAAGGCAGACGCTTAATGACTGAGCCACCCAGGCGCCCAAAATTAAACTTCATCTTAATTAAAACAACCTCAGTTAAAAACAGAATGAAAATTTAAAGAACTAGAATTTACAGATTGCTGTTGGAAACTGTATTTAGCTCTGAGCTTCCTAGCAGCCCATAAACAAACGGAAACAATTTGGGGTATATACGGTCATCATTGGAAAAGAAAGGTTCTATGCTTAGGAATTTAAGGTTCAAGCTCTAGCTAGTCTTTTGCAGTGGAGAGGCAATGGGACAATGGTGCAGTCCCTGAACTAGGAATTAGAAACCCTGAATCCTTGTCGCTTTTGCCCCCTCTATTGCCCCATCAGAAAAATGGGAGAATCCTTTCTTCCTGAGAGCTTGCCCTTCAGAGGAATAAATTCCTATCTCCCAACCTTCCATTCCATTCTATTCTTCCAACTCCCCACCTTGTCTCCAGCTTGGTGAGGAGTCAGGCAAGGAATCTTTGGGATTCCACATCATGAAGCTATCCCCAGAGTCAGAAAAATAGCTTTGTGATGGGAGTGGGAATTTACAACCTTGACTGGAGCACAACCTGCCTCCCCCCCAACCCCGCAGCAGGCATCCCTGGTCACCCTGGCGTCTGTTGCAGGTGGACAGGTTCCTGTATCACATGCGGCTCTCCGATGAGACCCTTTTGGACATCATGGCTCGCTTCCAGGCTGAAATGCAGAAGGGCCTGGGGAAGGACACCAACCCCACAGCATCTGTGAAGATGCTGCCCACCTTTGTCAGGGCCATTCCAGATGGCTCAGGTGAGTGGGGCTAGGGGCTGCCAGGGACCCTGATCTCCCTGCTTTCTTCTTGGCTGATGGGTACCTGGAGTCTGCTCCTGTACCCTGGCTTATCACTCCCACCTTCTGTGCATACTCTTCCCAAACTCTCTATGCTTCAGTCCATTCAGTACCAAAAGTTTTGAACCAAAGTTCAAATGTACTCTGCTTTTTCTCTGTGCACCTTGGCCCCACACATTTTGTCTGTTTACTTGCTGGAGCATCCCAACCTTCTTCCCCTCATGAACACCAACTTAGCTTTTCAATCTCAGGGTAGAGGTCACCACCTCCACGTAGGAGGCTTTCCCATGCTGGGTTAGGTGCTTGTCCTGACACCTGCTGTGTGCGAGTTTCCCTACTGGGCTGATGCTCCATGAGGACGGGGCCTGTGTCTTCTTCACCACGGTGTTCTGAGCACCTAGCATGGTGCTTGATGCCTACTAGGCCCTGAAATATTTGCCAAATGGATAATAAGTGGTATTTCATGCCTAAGTTCCTAGATTCTAGGCCCAAGATAGTAAGTAAGGGAAGACAACATGATGTGGTGGAAGGAAGAGTAACGATAATTCAAGAAACCTGGGCTCTAGGCCCAGCTCTGACATTTCTCAGTGATCTTTGGCAAAATGTTTAGCTTTAGTTTCTTTATCTGTGAAATGAGAGAGTTGGCCTCTGTATTTGTTTTCTATTGTTGCTGTAATAAGTTACCATAAACTTAGCAGCTTAAAATCACACAAATTTATTCTCTCACAGTCCTGAAGGTCAGAAGTTTGAAATGGGTCTCACGGGGCTATAATCACGGTGTCAGCAGGGCTGCATTCCTTCTGGAAGCTCTAGGGTAGAATCTCTTGCCTTGTGTTTTCCAGCTTCCAGAGGCCACCTGTATTCCTTGGCTCATGCCCCTTTTTATCTCCAAACCAGCCAGATAGCATCTTTAAATTTCCCTCTGACTCTGACCCTTCTGCTTCCCTCTTCCACATTTAAAGACTTTGTGAGTACATTAGGCATACCCAAATAATCCAGGATAATCTCTTAATGTCAGGGTCAACTGATGAGCAATTTCAATTCCATCTGTAACCTAATTTTCCTTGCCATGTTAACTAACATATTCATGGATCTGGGAATTAGGATGTGGACATCTTTGGGGAACTATTACTTTCCTGACCACAGCCTAGAGACCTTTATGGATGGAATCCAGGAGGTTCCATCCAACTCCTCCATTCTCAGCCTCTGGGCAGAGCAAGAGGAGGGACAGGAAGTGGAATCTGCAAGGCACCTTCTGTGGTCAGGGGTGTTAGGAACTCACTTTCTCACATAATCCCCATAAGAACCCTGAAGTGTAACTGTTATGCCCAGGTCAGATGAGAGCATGGAGGACCAATGTCAGAGTCCCAGTGCTCTGACCAAGCTCCAGTGGGGGCTTTGGGGCCCTTGAAGGAGCAGGGGCTGAAGTCTGGGGAGCTCTCAGGGACTTTGATTAGATCAGCCAGGTTCTGGGCCCCTCTGGGCCAATGACGGGGTCAAAATAGCTTCTACCATTCAAGAGGTCCCCGGGAACTGTGATGGGGGAGGCCTCTTCCCTCAATGGTGGGTGCGTGACGGGGTGGGCTATGTCCACCCTGGAGGGACATAAGCTTTGGACAGAGACAGTCTTGCTTTGAAATTTGCTTGAGTTGAAATCTGCTTGAGTTCCAGACACTGCTCTATGAGAGTGCCGAGGGACTGTGGTCCTTGACAGGTCATCCAGGGCCATTCAGAGTAAGCACCTGAGTCATGGGTGTGTCGGGGGGAGGGGGCACCAGGGCGAAGTCCTCCTGGCTTCCTGTGCTTTGGCTCCTCCTGCAGAGGTGTGTCCCCAGAAGCAAGGGAAAGTGACTGTGAGGGTCTGGAGAATGCTGGACTGGATGAGTCTTCCTGGCCCTGGCTGCTTCAGGAAGGTTTGGAAGTGAAATGGACCAAATTTTAGAAGAACCCTCCTCAGGCCAGGAGGCACCACCTCCTTTCCTCACTGTCTCCTCACATAATAAATCTCATCACATAATATCTCACATCTCATCACATAATAAATCTCACCAGTGAGCCTGTGGCAGTGAGGTCTTGGAGCCCAGGGTCCCTGCAGCCAGGGGGCCTTGGTAAGTCCCAGGACAACTGCACTCCTGTCCGCATCAGTAAAAAGATCAGGGCTGTTAGGATCAGATGAAGTCATGTGGAAGGAGTACTTTAAAATTTCCAAAATATTGCCCAAGTCTTCCGTAGTTCCTGTGAGCTAGTGGTGTAATTTCATGGTCACTAACAAAAGCAAACAAATGCTACTAATCTGTTGGAGCTTCCATTTCAAAAATGTATGCAGTTTCCAGAGAAATACCGGGTTCACCTACTCTCTGTCCTCTCATCCAAACCTATGAGATGAGGTTCCCCCTAGCCTTTCCGTCAGGGAGCTGCAATCGACTGTTCTTACAAAGTGGCTGAGAAGTGTGCCTTACCCTCTAGCAGCCACAGGGAAGGGGGACCGGAGGTGCCCATCGCGTGCTTGTGAGGGGGTCTCTGGTTCTGGAGGCCCAACTCCAGCTGCTGCTACTGAGGGGGGGGCCTTGAAGGGGAGCCCAGGGAGCCCTGATGTGGTCGGCTGGTGGGCCCTGGGGTCTGCCCTAGGACAGGGGTCCCCTGCTCTCCCCCTAGTATAAGACTCACTTGGAGCAATTCCTAAACATATGGTTTCCTGAATCTCTAGGAATCGACACAGTCAGTCACTGTGCATCTTTGGGAGACGCTGCACTAGGGAATGGGAAGGAGCTGGGGCATTTGCCCTGGGGACGGATGAGGAGAAGGAAACCTTGGAGCCCCTGAAAGGTCACAGGAGGATTATCTACAGAGGCGGATCGATATCTTTTTATTATTTAAAAGAATTTTTTTATGGAGATATAATTGACATAACATTATATTAGTTTCAGGTGTAAACATGATTTGATGTTTGGACATATCACGAAGTGGTCACCACAATAACGTTTGGCAACACACATAGTTACAAATTTCTTCTTTCTTCCGATGAGAACTTTTAAGATCTACCCTCTTAGCAATTTTCAAATATGCAGCGTGTTATTCTTAACTGTAGTCACCACGTTGTACGTTCCATCCCCATGACGAAGGTCATAATAATCTTAATAATTACTGTAGAGATCCTGATGGCCCTTCTGCCGCTGTTGCCTCTGCTGGGCAGGTCCTGCCTCCCTCAGGGCCCAATGAGTCCTTTCTCTGGGGTCAAAGTCACAGAAAGGGTCCCACCCGGTTTACAGGAAATGGCGTGTTGAGTCACTGGTGAAGCCAGGTGATTGCACGCCGACAGTGGCCCTGGAGGCCAGAGGAAGGAATGACTCCGTGCTAGGCTGCACGAGGGTTCACAGATCACTTCCAACCTGAATCGCAGCACAGGAGCCTCCTCTTTTATGAAAATCCTCCCGTCCATCCGGATTGGTGCCAGAGGCATTTTCCCCAAATCTCAATCAGAACTTGGCACTCCCTTGCTTAAAATCTTTCTGTGGCTCCCCCTCACCTTCTGGAGAAAGCTCAAGCTCTTTGGGGTGGGCCAGTTTTCCCAAATCCTTCCTAGTTTATCCAGAGACTACATGCCAGCCTCATTTCTGTCACACGTCCCTCCTTCCTCAAAAGCAGACCCTGCCCTCCCTATGTGAGCTCCTTCCTTGGCTCCGTTCCTCTCCCTGGGACCTGCTCTGGCTGCCTCCCTCCCTTGCATTCTTCTGCACTCAGCTCTGTCCCCCCTCCCCTGGGGTTTAGATAGCGCTCCCTGTGCTTCCCTAGCACTTGGCATACTATTTGGCACAGAGTTGCGCTCAGTAAATGTTCGTACATGGACTGTGTGATCTACCCTATTTCCTGCTCAACAAGATAACATCTGTGAAAGCATCTCTTGCTTGGTATGTGATGAATGCTAACAAAAGTTGCACAATATTAGGTCCCTGGATTCCCTTCCTGAATAATAAATGGCTCCATCAGGCTTCTTTGGGGGCAGATCTAGGGAGATAAGAATCTTGCTTTCCAGATAATCTCCACAAAAATAAAAGATCCTGCTAGCTGGGTCTGGAAATGACTAAGGCCTGTGCTACTCTGACTGTGGTCCACAGACCAGCAGCAGCAGTACCTGGGAACCTGTTTAGAAATACAAAATCTCCGGGGTGCCCTGCTAGCATGCTTGATCTCGGGGTCATGAGTTCAAGCCCCTGTAGAGATGGACTTAAATAAATAAATAAACAAATACACAAATAAATAAATAGTAAACTTAAAAAAAAACAACAACACTAAAATCTCAGACCCCACCTCCACTGAATCACAATCTGCATGTTAAAATTCTTGGGAGATTCACATGCACATTCAAGTTTGCAGAGCACTGTCTCTAGCTCTTTGATTGCCAGGAGCAGAGAACCCAGTCAAGCCAGGTCAGAAAAGGAGGTCTGTTGTACAAGGACACGGAGAGCAAAAAGGGGGACACGTAGGGTCCTGTGGGACTCCAAGGGCAGGAGCTGTGGTCCTCTCAGGCCGCAAGGGGACTGGGTGGGACTTGGGTCTTCCTCTGTGGTTTCAGCCTACATACATGGGGCCACCTTGGCTACCCAGCTAACCTCTGGTTTGGGGGATGCTTCCACTTCAGTCTTTACCATGAACTAGCAATTTCTCACTGTTTTATTTCACATGTTACACGGAGTAAATCTGAATGGCCAGCTGGTCCCTTATCTGCATGCAGCTGTATCTAGGGTCATGTGGTACAAAACAAGGCCACTGGGGGGACCAGACTTGCGGTCCTGGAATTTCACTCACATGTGCTTTGGGCGTATATCATGAAACACACCTGGTACCTGTTGCCACTTTTCAGGGACAGATAATTCTATACAAAGGCCTGTTGGTTCACAAGTATGCACACCTGCATTCTTATCCTGTATCTGTGGCCAATGCAGAAGACTGGCAGGTGTCCTGGCAGGAATACTGGCTGGATCCCGAGTTGAAGTCACTGAAGTGGGCTGCCTCTCCTTAACACATGTGTCATATCCACCTTTTTATTAATAGCATTGGTCTTGCATGAGGCTGGGTCTGGCCCCAAATCTGAAGATCCTTGGCTTGTAGGGTCCATCCGTTGGTCCCTGTCTCTTTTCCCTCCTGGGGTGTTTTCCATCTGTCCAAGAGACTGAGGCTTGTATGGGGCTGGTTTCCCTTCCTTGCACGCTTCCCTGCCTTTTCCTCCTGCCTTACCGGCACTTTGCCCACACTTGGAGTATCAGCTCCTTCAGCCTGGTTCTGGCATTCTGGACTCGGCTCCACCCTCGAGGCCCATGTCTGATACTACCTGCCTGAAGTGGGTTTAGATTTGCCTTCTCCACATTTACGCCCTCCAGCATGGCCTGGTGGGCAGATTTGGGTCATGCCCCGACTTCTAAAGCTAAGCTGGCCATAGAACAGCCTTCCATAAATGACAACTTTTTTGTTTGTTTCTTTTTTCATAGAAAATGGGGAGTTTCTTTCCCTGGATCTTGGAGGGTCCAAGTTTCGCGTCTTGAAGGTGCAAGTCTCTGAAGAGGGGAAAAGAAATGTCCAGATGGAGAGTCAGTTCTATCCAACACCCAATGAAATTATCCGAGGGAATGGCTCAGAGGTATCGGGCAGGGGCTCTTATGAAGCAGGGGATGGGGGATGGCCTTGGCATCAAGTTTATAAGTGACCATGCCTTAGCGCAGCATCCTGTGCTTTCTCTTCTC
This sequence comes from Mirounga leonina, assembly GCF_011800145.1. Lineage (NCBI taxonomy): Eukaryota > Metazoa > Chordata > Mammalia > Carnivora > Phocidae > Mirounga > Mirounga leonina. The sequence goes on from NW_023270233.1 coordinate 4,812,015, forward strand.
TCTAGCTATTTGACTACGTAGCTGACTGTCTGGCAGATTTCATGAAGACGAAAGGGTTGAAGCATAAGAAATTGCCCCTTGGCCTAACCTTTTCTTTTCCCTGCAGACAGACTAAATTGGAAGAGGTAAGGTTCATGCCGGGGAGGGAAGAAGCTGTACAGGATTTGGGTTTGGGGCTGGGGAGTGTGGGCATGTTCAAGGAGTCAGGCTGGGAACAGGAGAGATCAGCAGGAGTCTTCTTGTTTTGTTTTTTTCTTTTTTTGCACAGTGAGGTGGAAATGTGAGGCAGAGAACTCGTAAATGCAGCAGCCTTGATTTTGCACTTGACGTGGGCACGGCACAAGGCAGCAGAACAATTTTTACCCCTTAGTTCTCAGACTTGGTTGCATGGGAATCCACTGGAGGGCTTGTTAGACACAGATTGCTGGACCCCACCCCAGAGTTCCTTAATCAGTGGGGCCTCAGATTTGCATTTCTAACAGCTTCCTGGGTGATGAATGTGGATGCTGGTGGTCTGGGGACCACACCTAGCACCCCTGACATAGCTGACTAGAATAAGAGGAGGAAGGCTCAGGGAATCTCAATCTCCAGTGAGCCCTTAGGAAGAGGATGCAGATGGGGTCATTGGAATGACAATGTTGGGATGTACAGTCTCAGCTGGGCCACTACCCAGCGGGGGTCTCATCTCTGTGTGCCTCATACGTTCAACTGATAAACAGGGAGAGGTCAAACCCAATCTTATATAGATCTGTGAGAATAAGTAAGGGGCCACAGAAAAGGACAATGAGTTTTCTGGGGTCAGCGAGTCATGGTCAAGAGTCAGGTATCCCCAGGCCCCACGCCTCTGGGGTGGGAGCCCGTGATCTCCTCCTGCACGTGCCGGTCATGACGCCCAGCTGATGGTCAGTTCATGGAGCACCTTGATATCATGCACTGCCCTGGGATGTGTTTGCTGTTGCTGGCATGGGCCATTTATCAGTGGGGAAGAGTGGAAAAGGAATGGGTTATCACGTCCCACACACATGTCTTTGAATCATGGCTCAGAACAAGCTGTGTCCCCGGGGCAAGTTACATAACTTCTTAAGCTTCTTGATTTTCCATCCGGAAAACAGGGGTAATAATAGCTCCTTGCCGGGTTGAAGGGAAGCTTAGACCAAACCTCTGCCACGGGCCCCAGACTGTGCCTGGTGCGTAGCTGCAGGGCCACGACAAGGATTGTCCCTATGTCACTGGTCTCTTGGTACTTTTGTACCTTGTCCCCTGACTCAACAGATGTTTCTGGAGGGCAGGCATTGTTTTATATTATTTTTTTTTATTTTTTAAAAGATTTTATTTATTTATTCATGAGAGACAGAGAGAGAGATGCAGAGGCAGAGGGAGAAGCAGGCTCCCCGCGGAGCAGGGAGCCTGATGCGGGACTTGATCCCAGGACCCTGGGATCGTGACCTGAGCCAAAGGCAGACACTTAACCGACTGAGCCACCCAGACGCCCCTGTTTTATATTTTTCTCCACCTGCAGGGTCTGTAGCATGATGTCTTGTATTTTATAGGTGATTGTTAACTATCTGACAATTAAAAGTACAATCAATCATTTAATTGATTCCACTGAGTGGGAACTTGCCGTGATCTATCCAGACAGGGGATGGGCTGAGGTTCACATTTTTATTATTTTATTTTTAAAAAAAAAGGATTGGAAAAAACTAGTATGAAGAAGGTTTCAGAGAATGTGAGAAGAGGCCAGGTGGAGTCAGGCTGTGAGGTGTCACCGTCTTTGTTGACTGGAGGAGCAGAGGTCCCAGAATCTGTAGAGGAAGTAGGAGGAGGAGTCATGGGGAATCAGGCCCCGAGATGGAGATCAGATTCACGGAGTAGTTAAACAGATCTTCTCCGAGCTCAGAAATGGAGACCCCAGGAAGAAGGAAGAGACTTCTCAAGCTCTGCTGGAATTCATTTGAGTTTGAGAACCAAACTTACATATCTTCTTGATACCTGGGGGGTGAATGTATGGTTTGTTTATCCAAGATTTTGGCATTTTTCTAAGCCAAATCTCTACCAGCATCTTTATGTAATAATAATAATAGGGGCACCTGGTTGGCTTAGTTGTTGAGCGTCTGCCTTCAGCTCGGGTCATGATCCCAGGGTCCTGGGATCAAGCCAAGCATCGGGCTCCCTGCTCGGCGGGAAGCCTACTTCTCCCTCTCCCACTCCCCCTGCTTCTGTTCCCTCTCTCGCTGTGTCTCTCTCTGTCAAATAAATAAAATAAAATCTTAAAAAAAAAAAATAGCAACACCATACCCCAGATTTTGGCAGTGTATCTTGCATTGTGCTGAACTCTTTATGTGTATTATCTCATTAAAATCCCCAAGCAATCATAGGAAGTAGATATTATTATTTCCATTTCATATTTGAGAAAAATTGCAGCTACAGTTATGCTGTATGCACAGTTTTAAAAAATATAATTGCATGTCCTTTTAAAATTTCCACTTAACTATATATCACAAGCATTTATTTTCCACTCCCCCATACATCCTGCTCCTAATGCATCCCACATTGTCCCTAGCACCCTTTTTGGGGGGATGCCACCCTACAGTCTCTTACTCCTCTATCCCATGAAGCAGGGATGTTTCCCTGACCTATGAAGGCAGAAGTTAGGGAGGGCTGCCAGTAGGCAGCGCTGTGGTGCAGGGAACAAACCCTGGTCCCTAGTCAGGAGTTAGACCATTGCATTCCAGTTGGACTCTGTCCTTCACTCACTGAGATCTAGAGCAGTTTCCTTCCTCTGAAAACCTCCCAGCTTTATCCGTAAACTGAGAGGATTGGGAGGGTGTGGTGGGGAGTTTGTGAGTTTGGGCTCAGCTATTTTTGACTGTGTGGCCTTGGGCAAATCTCTTAGTCTCCAAAATTCTCTTCCAGTCTGAAACATTCTGATTATTTGCTATTTTACAAAACTCTTGAGAAACACCAATTTTTAAAACATTAAAAAAAAAAAAGATTTTATTTTTTTTTATTTTAATTTTTTATTTATTTATTTTTTTTATTCAAGAGAGTCAGAGAGAGAGAGGCAGAGGCAGAGGCAGAGGGAGAAGCAGGCTCCCTGCCTAGCAGGGAGCCCAATGCGGAACTTGATCCCAGGACCCTGGGATCATGACCTGAGCTGAAGGCAGACGCTTAACCATCTGAGCCACCCAGGCGCCCCCAAAAAAGATTTTATTTTTAAGTAATCTCTACACCCAACGTGGGGCTCGAACTCATGACCCGGAGATCAAGAGTCGCATGCTCTACTGACTGAGCCAGCCAGGCACCCCAGGAAACACCACTTTTATGCACATAATTGATAATGCAGGTAGAGAGCCATTTTTCTAAGTTGAACTTAAGTTCCCAAGGGAGTCCTACCAGGTAATACCACGTTAGTTCTGTTCTGTGGACCTGGCAATCCATGCATTCTGTGCACATAATGTGTACCTACCACAGGCCTGGTATTCCCATCAGAGCATTCCTGTGAGAGAGGCACGGAAATGAGGTTTCTCCATTTCACAGATGAGTAAACTGAGGCTCAGAGAGGTTAAATGACTTGACTAATGTCTTATGCGTCCATGTTCTCAGTGATTGTTCTTTCTGCCATTACGTATATTGTCTCAAACTGCTCAGATGCAATAAAGATGTGTATTTGGTTTAGAAAAAGCTGAAGGAATGTTGAAAGAATTGGGGGTGATTCAGCTTCAAGAGGAGAAGCCCGTGGGGATGCACTTTACGCATGAAATTTCTGCCACTCATTTTCAGAACTGAGTGCCTTCTTCATTTTAACTGGCTCTGAAATCTTCCCCCAGGGTATCCTGCTTTCATGGACCAAGAAGTTTAAGGCACGGGGAGTTCAAGGCACAGATGTAGTGAGTTGTCTGACCAAAGCCATAAGAAAACACAAGGTGAGGGGTTCGCCTCCCAGTCATAGCCCCTTTCTCTCCAGGTGGGGTCTCCTACTGTGTGTGTCCTAGAAGGAGAATCAGAAGGAATTGATCTTGCGGCAGGTGTCATTGTGGTATAGATGTGGCCAGTTGTGACCAATTTGGGTAAACCTACCAGTAAGCCTCGGTACATGGTGCTTGTTCCTGTGGCTGTTGAAATGTGGCCCCATGCTTCCCTGGGACCTCCCCAGCTGCCACAGCCCCCTCAGAGGGTCTCCGTTAGATCCCGTGCATGTGTAATACTCTAATCACCTTTCCTCTTTGCTTAAAATATTGCTTTCTTTCCAGTCTGGCTGTCTCTCCTATTTTCTACTCTCTATTCATGGGTTAGCTCTATTCGTTGATTAAATTTTATAATAATCTAAACTGAAAAAGCAAGACATGCTCCTTGCTGAGCTGAGAAGTACACAAGTAAACCCAACTTATTTGTTATCCTGACAGCAAGAGTGATATTTTGATGGATACCCTTCTAGTCTTTTTTCTCCTTAAAGAGGCAATCATACTATTTTGTATCCTGTGTTTTTCTTTTATTGTTTCATTTCACTTTAGAATGCTCCCCCAAACCTTGGGGAACCATATTACCTTGGGGTAATAATCCAAGTTGACTTATCAACATGGGAAACCCAGATGAGAAATCCCTGGTGCTGCCCATGGAGAAGACTTGGCTGAGGCTGGTTAAGCTGTCCCCATGGGCGAGGGAGGGCTTTGCTCCCAGGAGAAACATGCTTTCCTTGGGGGTCTTTCCAATAAAGGCAGGATTCCTAGTGGTCTGTCCCTCATTTTTCCATTGCACAGAGGCCTTCAGCCATAAACCAGGAGCTTGGGTTCTACTCTTCAGTTCCCAACTGCCCTTTCTCTCTTCTAGACCCCTGAACTTGACAGAGGCCCTGTCTCTTCCAGGAAGGAGCTAGTGATTGTCTCATCACCTTCACTGCTCTTGCTTCTTCTCTGGGGAAAGATAAAGGGATGATGCCCCCTTCCCACCCCCTGATGCCCTCTGGGACTTGTGTTCCATCAGGACATAGACGTGGATATCCTGGCCTTGGTCAATGACACCGTGGGGACCATGATGACGTGCGCCTATGATGATCCCTACTGTGAAGTTGGTGTCATCATTGGTAATTCAGTTTGACTTGATTTTCCAGGTCGGGAAAGGGGCTAGTCTGGGGCTTAGTTTTAGCAAATTGAGTACATTCTGTGGGAGGGTATTGGCACTTTGTGTTTATGAGATATAACGTAGGGAAATGCAAAATTAATGCATTCATTTGACAAGTATTTGCTGAGTGCGTCTTGTGTGCTAGGCCCTGTGCTCTGCATTGGGTTTGCAGTGGAGTTAATACCTAGAGGTTCCTGTATTTGTGCAGCTTTCAACAGGGAGGTGGGTGAAAGGCCTGAAAGGTCCAGACAGGTAATGTCAGGTCATGGTTGGTGTGATGACAAGAGTGAAGCAGGCTGATGACAAGAGTGAAGCAGGCTGAGGTGACTGAGAGTGAGTGTGGTGGGGTGGTCACAGCAGGTCTCTCTGAGGGAGACATTTGAGCAGGGACCTTGGGGATGAGGAGGAGGGAGCAAAGTGGAGATGGAGAGGCCCTGGCAAAGTAAAGAGGAGACCTATGGCCTCTGAGGTGGGATTGCATCTGGGATGCTCCAGGAACCCTAAGAAGCTGAACAGTGGCTGAACCAAAGTGACTGAAGGCTGAAAGGAGTGGGCTTTTCAGGCCAGAGAGAGTGGACAGGGCTGGGCAGATTGCATCGGACACAGGACATAGTCACTGTGAGGTCTTTGGCTTCTATCCCAAGAGGAGGCAGGAAGGAAGGCACTGGAGGGCTTTGGGTGGGGGATGGATAAAGGGGGTGTGCATTTTTAAGAAGCTCATTTTGGCTGCTGTGTCAGACAAAGAGACTTGACTACTGGGGGCAAGAATGGAAGCAAGATGACCAGCCAAGAGGCCATTCCCCTATGCAGGTAGGACACGATGGGGCCTAGATCAGGGATATTGCAGCACAGCGGAGGTGTCTGCTGTGTGGTCCTCAACACCTGAGCTGGCAGGGTTCTGCCAGAGGCGTCTGTGAGAAGGCAGTGTGGGAGACAATAAAGCCAAACGGATTGGATTTATCAGCTCTTCTTGAATAGTTCCTACCATCTCCCCATTCCCTTACCACTATTGGAGAGAGTTTTCTGAATTGCTTTTTTGTAATTTCCAACCCTTCTCCTCATCTGGAGTTTCCAAGGGGCAGGATCTTTACACCTGAGGGGCTTGATCTGCCTTCCTAATTCCGGAGCCCCACAGCTCACAATGGGATGGGCGCATGCCAGCCATGGCTTCTAGCCACCGTCCACTGTGTCTCAGTGACTGTGTCTGGTAGGCTGCACATGCCTAAATTGTGTCCACACTTTTCTTAGAAAAGCTTTTTCCAGGTATTGCATTACATTCTGCTTCTCTCAAGAAATTTCTTAGGTTGGCTTTAAAATCCTCAAACCAGAGCATTAGACAGGGGAAGATACTTAAAAAAAATAATTTTTTAGCAGCTTTGAGCCATAAAAATTTCTCTAATTTAAGGTGTACAATCCAATGATTTTTAGAATTCCCCTAGGAAGCCATCTGGCCCCGGGATCTTGTTTGTTGGGAGATTTTTGATGACCGCTTCAATTTCCTTACTGGTTTTGGGTCTGTTCAGGTTTTCTATTTCTTCCTGGTTCAGTTTTGGTAGTTTATACTCTCTAGGAATGCATCCATTTCTTCCAGATTGTCTAATTTGCTGGCATGTAGTTGCTCATAATATGTTCTTACAATTGTTTGTATTTCTTTGGTGTTGGTTGTGATCTCTCCTCTTTCATTCATGACTTTATTTATTTGAGTCCTTTCTCTTTTCTTTTTGATAAGTCTGGCCAGGGGACAATCCAGTGATTTTTAGTATATGTAGAGTTTCCTAACCATCACCACAATCCAGTTGTAGAACATTTCCATCATCCTGGTGGGTCCCACACAGACTGCCCAATTTGTAGCCACTCCCCAATATTCTAGTGTTTGAGGCATTTCCTTGGGGTGATTTTGTGTTTGAATAGTGGAATGTTGCTTTCTTATGTGGTAGCTAATAACTGTCAAAGATAAGGATGTAGCTTCTGCTAGGAACAAATTGTGGCAGGCAGAGTAAAGAATATTTTTAGTATCAAATAGAGAAGAGGCTAAGTAGCTTAAGGAAAGGATTAAAAAAATTACTGTGGGTTGGTGATTTTTTTTTTTTTTAAATTTATAAGGTTAGGTTAACTCATCCTTTTTGTAAATGTGCTTTGTCAGCTTTCATACATATTCATCAGGGACTTCTTCACAATCGACCCCATTCATGACAGCAAACCATTAACATCTGAGAAGTGTAGACTTGGCATGTCAGCTTTATTCCTCATGAACTTCCAGGCTTGCCAAAGCTGCTTCCCTCAGTGAGAACCGGCCCCAGGAAGTGGATCAAAAGCACTTTGTGGTACATTCAGAGGGCTCTCAGGCAGTTAAGAGTTCTCTATGTCTTTGCCCAGCTGGAAGCCTTTCGGTCTTTGCGTATTTGCTCTGATCCCTCGTGCAGGCACTGGCACCAATGCATGTTACATGGAGGACATGAGCAACATTGACCTGGTGGAAGGCGATGAGGGGAGGATGTGCATCAACACGGAGTGGGGGGCCTTCGGGGATGACGGGGCTCTGGAGGACATCCGCACCGAGTTCGACAGGGAGCTGGACCTTGGTTCTCTCAACCCCGGGAAGCAACTGTGAGTCCCCTTGTGCTGTCATCTGGGCATTGGCATCAGTAAATACCCAGTCACTCACGTACATCTTGAACCTGGGAGGCTTTCTAGTTGTGACCAGTTACCCGTCACAAGGAGTTTATGAGGTGAGGCTTGGGTTTCAGTTTCATCGGGCACCTGTGAAAGTGAAGGCAAGGAAATGGAGTGATCTCCCCTAGGTCATAACCCCAATTCTAATTCAGTCCATATTTCTGGAGCGTGTATGTGTGGGGCAGGGGAGATACAGCTGGGAACCAGGTGACTCAGGTCCTGCCCTCTCGGTGCCTTCAGATGAGCAAAAATAGAACAAAACCAGTGCAGCCCAAGGGAGCAGGACTCAGGCCAGCTCCTCGTTTGTGTTTCCAGTGCTCCCTGCCACCCCACTTTCTCAGAGGCCTAATCACAGCACCTGCTGTGATGCCTTCCTAGCTTAGGTCTTGGGGAGTCTTTCTCGGCTCTCATTCCATGCTCACCAGGAGAAGTCTCTGGGTCTGCCTCAGCTCTGCCTGCATGCTGAGCCCTCAGAGCTGCACATCTGATTTTTCTTTCCTTTCTATGCGCAGTGTCTTACACATTATTGTAGTTCATTAAGTTTTTGTTGAATGAAAAGGCATTTAAAAAATTTAAATAATTTCAGGCTTACAGAAAAGTTACAAAAGTGGTACAAAATTCCCCTTCACCTAGATTCCTTAAATACTAATATTCTCTCTCTGTTTCTGTGTTTATGTATATACATACACATATACACAAAATGTCTGAATAAAATTACTTTTCTGAATCATTTGAGACTAAATTACAAACATAATATCCCTTTGAAGTAAATACTTCAAAGTGTATTATCTGCAAACAAGTATATTCTGTCATATAACCAAAGTATAATTATCAAAATTAGGAAATTAACACTTAATTGGTTCTAATATTTAATTTACAGACCTTACTCAAAATTCACTAGCTGCCCCATTAATGTCCTTTATAAAAAAAGAAAAAAAGAATGGTCCTGGTCCAGGCTCAGTTCAGGATCACACATGATATCTTGTGGCCTTTCTCTTTGAGCCTGGAAAGCCTCTGTAGTATCTCTTTGTTTTTCATACAAGCCGTTTATTATACAGAATGTCCCTCAACTGTCCACCGTTTCCTCATGAGTAGATTCAGGTGTGTGTTTTTGGCAGAACTATCACAGAAGGGATGTGTGTCCTCCTCAGTGCATCGTATCTGGAGGCCCTCGATGTTTGTTCACTACTTGAGATGCTCCCTCAGATCACTTGGCCAAGGAACTGCGCAACAGGTTTCTCTCCCAGAAGGTTGTTATTATTCCTTCTGTTGTGAATACGTATCTGGTGAAGAGATACTTTGTGACTATGGAAATATCCCCTTTCCCATTAAACTTTCACTCTTTATTTTGAGCATCCATTAACAAATTTCTAAATCCATCATGTTTATTCATTGTGAACCTCCTGTAAATCATGGCTTTCCTATCTCTTCCATTGATCTGTTTATCCTCATAGGAACACAGGGATTCTTTCTTTTATTTAATGGGGTATCATTTCTTCCTATCATTATTTATTTTGATGCTCAAATATTTTCACATTTGGCCAATGGAAGCCCCTTCAAGCTGGTCCCTGTGTCCTTTCGATGTGTTCACATCACTCTTTACAGACTTCCTTATTTTCTGGCCCAGTAAATGTTCCAGACTCCTTGTGCATTTTGCTAGTCCTGGCCAATTTTCCAAGAAGCTCTGGTGAATGAATATTTAAAGTACCTCCTAGAAACCATTCAAACACTAGCACTGCATACCCAGAAAGCAAATTTTTGCTTTGGACATAACTGCTCCCCCAGGCACACACCCATTTCACTGGTGACACAGAGCAGTCATGGCCCAAGAAAGTAGGACCATTTTTTTGGACCTTATCACCCTCACTCTCTCCATTTCACTTAAAATGAACTTCATTTCCCCAAACCCAACCTGGATTTCTTTTGACTGTATTCTGTTTCTGCGATGTTCTATGACTTTTTCTAATGAAATAGATTAAGTTGGTTAGAAAACAGGTTGTCCTTGATTTTGTGCCCTATTATGTTTGGAGAATAAAAATTATATTTAGTTGTTTGCCTGGGAAACAGTTAGTCATTGCTTGTCGGATGCAGATTCAGAGTTGAGGTGTAGGTAGCAGGGATATTTCATCTATACTATTATAGAACCTCTCTGGGGCTGTAGAGCCTCTCAAGCCCAACTCCCAGATACAGCATCTTTCTCTCTTGGCCAGAAGCATGGTGTAGGCATTGGAAGCATCTGAAATTTGGATTTGTCACGCCATGGTTGGCAATCTTGGGATCACCTGAATTTCCTGAGTTCGAGATTCCTATGCCTAATATGAGAATGCTACCCCCATGGCCAGGGGTGATTTGTGATAAAAATTCTTGGATTCAAGCACTTCATGAGCAGGACGGAATCTTAGATCTCCTCTAGTATAGTTCTCTCTTTTTATAGGTGAGGGGAGTGTAGCCCAGAGGAGATAAGTGAGCTCCCAAAGGCACCCCAGGCTGGGATGGGGCCTGAGGCCCCCTGAGCCATGGAGTTGTCCTTCCATTGCTCATGGTCCTGACGATGGGCCATGGCTTGTGGGCATAGGGAAAGGGTGCTACATAACCATAACCATAGCTGTTACTGATCTGTTCACTAAATCATAGGTTTGAGAAGATGATCAGCGGCCTGTACCTGGGCGAACTTGTCAGGATCATCTTGCTGAAGATGGCCAAGGCAGGTCTCCTGTTCAGCGGTGAGAAGTCTTCTGCTCTCCACACTAAGGGCAAGATTGAAACACGGCACGTGGCTGCCATGGAGAAGTAAGCTGCTGGCTGGGTCCCTTCACCTTGAGTCCGCAGAGAGTTAGGGTGGGTAGCCAAGGCGTGGTATGCTCATGGTAGTGGCACAGCAGAAGGAACCAGATCCATCCCGATCTTCACCAGGACAGCTTCAGACCTGGGCCCAGGTTTGGGTGGGTTAGCAATGCCTTCCGTGACTCTGATGCGGCTTCTTGTTGGTTTCATTGGCCAGGGAGTCCGCAGTTGGAGATCTACTCCTTTCTTATATTTTGCTGCCTTCCTTCTCCCCAAAGTGGTGACTTAAAGCTTTTTTAGGGTCCCAGACCCCTTTGAGGATCTAATTCAAGTTCTGGACCCTTTACCACAAAAATGCGTGTTTGTACTCAATATTCCTTACGATATTAGGACAACCTTGACCCATTAAAGCCCATGCATGGAATCTAAGTTACGAACTCCTGCTCTAGCAAGAGGCTTCTCTACCTGGTACTGTTGGGGACTGGCCTTGGCTTTGGTGATTTGAGGCCTCACACAGAGGTCCCTGCAATGGGGAGATGGCTGGTGAAGGCAGCTGGCTCCAGTCCACTCAGGGTCCTGTTCCTCTGGCTTAGAAACCCTGGCATTGCCCTGAGCTTTGTAATGAGTTTAGATTCTGAGCTCAGCAGAGTGACATCTGACTCCTAGAATCTGTTTGTGCAGAGCATGGCAGGGACTGAGTTTCTGTGGAAGTTAAAAGGGTGGTTAAAAGGGTGGGTTCTATGATCTAACTGCCTGAGTTCAAATCCTGACCCTTGCACTTCCTAGCTATGTAAGTGTGGACAAGTAACCCGCTCTATGCCTGTCAAATCTTCAGACGAGTGCCTGGCACATAGTGAGTGTTCAGTAAACGGTGGCTGCTATGATGATTTTGATACAGTTTTCATTATTATATCACGATGTGTCAGCTTATTTATTTTCACAATCCTGAGAGGTGGGAAAGCTGGTTCTCTGAGGGAACTTCCATGGGATGGAGAAACGTGACCCTCTCATTCCTGTCCCCTGGCCAGGTATAAGGAAGGCCTTGCCAATACAAGAGAGATCCTGACAGATCTGGGCCTGGAGCCTTCGGAGGCCGACTGCATCGCGGTCCAGCATGTCTGCACCATTGTTTCCTTCCGTTCAGCCAACCTCTGTGCAGCAGCCCTGGCAGCCATCCTGACACGGCTCCGGGAGAACAAGAAGCTGGCGCGGCTCAGGACCACGGTGGGCATGGATGGCACGGTCTACAAGATACACCCTCAGTGAGTGCTGCCTGGGGCGCACACCCCCCGCCAGCGAGTCTCCCCAGGACAGAGACCTAGCATTCTCTCCAAACTCCGCTGCTTCTCTGTATGGCTGGAACCAACCATCTCCTCTCCGTGCTGAGTTTACAGGGCAAAGAGAGACCGTATTCATCTAGCTGGCTGGGTTATTTGGGGGGATCATTCTTAAAGAGATATTCTGCTAAGCCCAGTTGCCTGACTAGAAGGGCATCCATCCAGGTATTTATCCATCTGTCCATCTATCCCTCCAGCTATCTGTCTATTACTATTGAATACCTGCTAATATTGGAAAGTAAAATACACTCAGTTACAGATGGGGAAAAATCTGAAGGGCAGAGGTTGCCAAGTTTGCAGGAAGGATACTGGTAGGAAAATGCAGGGAAATGAGAATTTCCCAGAAGGAGGGAGTGGGAGAGCCCCTCCAGCTAATAGAGGTGGTGTTGGGAGTCAGGCAGGTACACAATGAAAAGAGCTGGGGAAAGGACCCTTCCCCTTTGGACGCAGATGATGCTCAGTCAATACATTATGTGTGGACGTGCCCTACTGATGGAAATATTAGTGATAAAATAACCACTTCTTTGATCCTCCAAGTGTCCCTTCCACTACCCTAGCTGGCCTAGTCCCTCCCCCAGTCAGCCCCTTGCCCCATCATCATCCGGCAACTAAAGGGGTAAACCCAGCCCAGCAAGGCTCCTCAGGACCCCCATTCCACTGCTATACCTGCGTCTGTTCCCATGGTCCAGGCCTGGGCCTTTATGATTGTTACATATTTTGCCATCGCCCCTGCTTCAGATACCCGAAACGCCTGCACAAGGTGGTGAGGAGACTGGTCCCGAACTGTGACGTCCGCTTCCTCTTGTCCGAGAGTGGCAGCGCCAAGGGGGCTGCCATGGTGACCGCGGTGGCCTCCCGTGTGCAGGCCCAACGGAAGCAGATCGATGAGGTGCTGGCTTTGTTCCGGCTGACTCGAGAGCAGCTTATGGATGTGCAGAGCAAGATGAGGACTGAGTTTGAGTATGGGCTGAAAAAGGACACCCACCTGATGGCCACAGTCAAGATGCTGCCCACCTACGTCTGCGGGATGCCGGATGGCACAGGTGGGCCGCGCCCAGAGTTCCCATCAAAACTCCTTCAATCCAGTTAGGCTTTTAGTTTTATTTTATTTTTTTAATTTTTTAAAAGAAGATTTTATTTATTTCTTTGAGAGAGAGAGAGAGAAATAGAGAGCACGAGCAGGGGGAGAAGGAGAGGGAGAGAGAGAAGCTGACTTCCCGCCGAGCAGGGAGCCCGACTCAGGGCTTGATCCCAGGACCCCGGGATCATGACCTGAGCCAAAGGCAGATGCTTCACTGACTGAGCCACAGAGGCACCCCAGGTTTTTAGTTTTAAAAGCCTTGGATTCATTTCTGTAATGGAGGGAGGGGGAGTAAGGTAGGAGGTCAGTACTCCTTCCAAATCTGTTTGCCTTGGTGGATCCCAGGCATTTGCAATGGAAGAATACCTAAGTGAGGTTATATGTGCGTGCCTGCGTAGTTGAGAACATGCCGTGTACCCCATGCTGCTGGCAAACAGAAGACCCAGGTGTTGTCCCCCGGAGCTGCCATCTGGATACTTGGACTCGTCTGGCTTGTCTCCTGCCTGCTTCCCTCTCTCTCTTCTCCTGGCGCTTGGCTCTTCCTCTCTGCTCTCATTGTTTTCTGCCCCTAACTTTTCTGATCCTTGATTCTTCCCTGTGCTCAGCCAAGAGGGGTCAGGTCTTTAAGCGAGTGACTTCACCTCTTTGAACCTCAAGAGCCTCACCTGGAAATAATGACCTTTGTAAAATGCTTTATATCTTGTAATTTGTTTTGGAATCTTTAATTTCATCTCATCCTCACAACCACTTTGTATGTTACACAAAGAAAAAATGATTCCCATTTTATTGCTGCCAAAACTGAGACTCAGAGAGGTCAGATGACATACTCAAGGTCGCACAGCCGCACTTGGGGTCTCTCAACAACAGAGATCTTTTCCAGAGCCAATATCCTTCGAGTCTACATGGGAAAGAAACTAAGAGCAGTAAAAGACACTGTTCAAGTGTTTATTCTTTCATTCCTTTCATCCTTCTGCCTTCATTTTTTAATTTTAATTTTTTAAAAATATTTTATTTATTTATTTGAGAGAGAGAGTGAGAGAGAGCACGAGACCAGGGTGAGGAGCAGAGGGAGAGACAGACTCCCTGCTGAGCAGAGAGACTGACATGGAGCTCAATTCCAGGACTCCGTGATCATGACCTGAGCTGAAGGCAGATGCTTAACCGACTGAGCCACCCAGGTGCCCCTGCCTTCATTTTTCAAAGTTCCATTAAGCATCTACAATATGTCAAGCTCTGGTCCAGGCAGGGTGATAGCGCAGGGAGTAAAACACAATCCCCACCCTTGTGGAGCTTACATTCTGTTGGGCTGGCAGACAATAAATGCCATATGAGGCCATGTAGCAGCAGGTGCTACAAAGAAAAATAGAGCAGGAGAAGGGATTAGAGAGCTGGCTGGGAGTGATGTCTTTGGCAAATTCAAGAAACAGCAGAATAGCCACTATGGACAGAACAGAGTGAGAGAGGCAGAGGGCAAGGTGAAAGATCATACAGGACAGACTCTGATGCTCTGCTATGTCAGAGAAATGAGAGATACTATTGGGGTGGCCTTGGATGATAGTGGGGGGCATCAGCCTCGACATGGCTTCTTATGAGTCAGGAGCAGGTGTGGGAATCCACAAATGGGAGGAGCATGGGGCAGGAAGAATCATTTCATGCTCATGGTGAATAATTCCTGTGGGCCATAGAGATAAGATGGAAACATCCTCCAGGTTTCACTGCGGTCAGTGTAGCCTGACTTGGATTCATCTTCAGAGGCTCCTTGAGCTTAAGTATCATACATAGCCTTTACCAGATACCAAGAAAAGCAGGCTGGCCTCAGACAGGCTCCAAGTGCCCGTCCAGCATTGGGATGCTGTGCTGGGTGACCCACGCTCCTCTGGCTCGGGAGCCCCAAGGGAGAAGGCTCTGAGTCTGCTCTGTGTTGGCGGCTCCTCTCCCTCTCAGTGCCTCCACATGAGCCCCTGCTCTGTGCATGCTGGTGGAATGCAGCTCCCACTTTCTCCACCACAGAGAAAGGGAAGTTCCTTGCTCTGGATCTGGGGGGGACCAACTTTCGAGTCCTCCTGGTAAAGATCAGAAGTGGACGGAGGTCGGTGCGAATGTACAACAAGATCTTTGCCATCCCCTTGGAGATCATGCAGGGCACCGGCGAGGAGGTACAGGAGGGGCGGGGGAGTTCTGTGCCCGAGGTGCCGCCTGCCCCCCGTATCGCTGCGGGCCTGGGATGACTGCTGCTCTCTCTCTGCAGTTGTTCGACCACATTGTGCAGTGCATTGCTGACTTCCTGGACTACATGGGCCTCAAGGGAGCCCAGCTGCCTTTGGGCTTCACGTTCTCATTTCCCTGCAGGCAGACGAGCATCGACAAGGTAAGACAGCCCAACAGCCTTCCAGACAGCCCGGTGCGCTGTCCACCAGAGGAAACTTGCAGTACCTCTGGGTCACTGTTTGTTGCCTAATTTAAGGGTCTCAGGTTCAGGGCAGCTGGGGAAACATAACTAAGCATTTGAACCATTTAATATTTTCTATGAGTATATTCATATATATATGAATGAGCTCTATGAAATAGCTCATTGTATGTATACACACTATCTTTTTTTTTATTATTCTTATGTTAATCCCCATACATCACATCATTAGTTTTAGATGAAGTGTTCCATGATTCATTGTTTGTGCACAACACCCAGTGCTCCATGCAGAATGTGCCCTCCTCAATACCCACCACCAGGCTAACCCATCCTCCCACCCCCCTCCCCTCTAGAACCCCGTTTGTTTTTCAGAGTCCATCGTCTCTCATGGTTCGTTTACCCCTCCGATTTCCCCCACTTCATTCCTCCCCTCCCGCTACCTTCTTCTTCTTCTTTTTTTTTTCTTAACATATATTGCATTATTTGTTTCAGAGGTACAGATCTGAGATTCAACAGTCTTGCACAATTCACAGCCCTTACCAGAGCACATACCCTCCCCAGTGTCTATCACCCAGTCACCCCATCCCTCCCACCCCACCCCCCACTCCAACAACACTCAGTTTGTTTCCTGCGATTAAGAATTCCTCATATCAGTGAGATCATATGATACATGTCTTTCTCTTTTTGACTTATTTCACTCAACATAATACCCTCCAGTTCCATCCACGTCGTTGCAAATGGCAAGATCTCATTCCTTTTGATGGCTGCATAATATTCCATTGTATATATATACCACATCTTCTTTATCCATTCATCTGTCGATGGACATCTTGGCTCTTTCCACAGTTTGGCTATTGTGGACATTGCTGCTATAAACATCGGGGTGCACGTACCCCTTCGGATCCCTACTTTTGTATCTTTGGGGTAAATACCCAGTAGTGCAATTGCTGGATCATATGGTAGCTCTATTTTCAACTTTTTGAGGAACCTCCATACAGTTTTCCAGAGTGGCTGCACCAGCTTGCATTCCCACCAACAGTGGAGGAGGGTTCCCCTTTCTCCGCATCCCCGCCAACATCTGTCGTTTCCTGACTTGTTAATTTTAGCCATTCTGACTGGTTACACACTATCTTTAATTGCCACGTTGTAGTTAAGAAAAACAGAGGCACGGAGAAGTTGAGTCAGTTGTCCAAGTTGCCACATCTATAAACAGTGGTGGAAGGTTCCAACCCAGGACACCGGCCTGAGAGCCCAGGCTCTTGCACTTTACCCTTGGGGAAACCAGGACCCAGAATCAATGTCCTGGAACCATCTTGGCTATAATACAGAGTACACCTACATATATATAATTAAAACCCCAAGATCAAGAAATAATATTCTTATTGTATGCATTACACTCTATTTTTTATCCCATTTCATTTTGCATATGAGAAACTCAAGCCACGCAGGTCTCATCTGATGGGTCAGTACAAAATCAGAACTGGAACAGATCTCTTCAGGGCTTTGAGAACACCATGGAAGCACACATGCAAGCAGTTCCTTCCCACCCTATTATTCAGAGAATGGGGAGAGAGGGGCTCAAAGGGCTGAATTATCTGGTCATACGGCTGGCTCTCTTAAAATTAAAAATGCCAGAATGCTAAGAGCCAGAAGATCCAGTTCTTAGGATTCCATTTCTCAAACATGCGCCGAGAAGGAGTGATCAAGGATGTTCACTATAGCACCCCCTTTTTAATAAGGAAACATGAGAAATCGCTCACATGGCAGTGGAGGATGGCTAAAGAAACTCTGGCAGAGCAATCATAAGGAATTACTTACCTGATCTGCATTTACCAGGCACATGCATAGTGCATGCTCGGTGCCGGACACTGTTTTAAGTGCCTCACGGACATCGCCCACCTGACTGGAGGCAGCAGAGTGAACGCGGTGGTTAAGAGCCTGGGTCTGGAAGGTCATGGAATCTTGGCTTCTCCACTTACTGACTGTGTGACTGGAGGCAAATTATTTAACCCCTCTGGACCTTCGTTTCCTCATTTGAAAAACGGGGATAAAATAGTACTTATTTCATAGGTATTTTTTATTTCTATGCAGTTATATTTGAGGAATATTCCACTCCGTGAAGGGAGGGGGCAGATCCATATTAACTGACCCGGAAAGGTCTAGAAGATACATTATTAAGTGGGAAAACCAAATTACAGTAGTCCACACACAGTGTGAATTTATTTTAAAATACATGTAAATGGAGAGAGAAGGGTCTGGAGGGAGTCCTATCAGCCTGATAGTAGAGGTTACCTCTCAGACTGGGGGGATGGTAAGTTAAAGGGGACTTTGTCCTTATCAGTAACACTTTAATTTTTTACAAGGGCGACATATCGCTGTATGACTGCTGCCATTAAAAATTAACACGCCATTCAGACAGCCGTGTGCCGCTGTCCACAGTCCTGAATGATCAGTGCATGCCCAGGCACAGCCGCTCCTCCTGACCAGGACACCGGGTCTCTAGGCCTCTCCCAGGGGTTCTGACAGATTCATGGATACACAGTTAAGAGGGAGGGGGAGACAAACGGACAGCTGGGAGCAAAGCCACAGTGGCTAGGGAGCAAAAAGAAAGACTTTCAAAAAATACTATTTTTGTGTAATTGCAACTAAGACGAAAGATTTTCAACTGGGGGTGAATCTCTGATGTTCTACATACATCCACCAGGGAAGGAACGAGGGAGCCGAACCTCCCAAGGACTGTGGAGAGAAGGAGGGAGACCAAGGCCGAGGGCCCCAGGGTGAGATGGCCATCTAGCCCACGGGGGTGGGGGCACTGCCATCAGAGCTGCTAGCCCCCTCCCCTATCCCAGGAGCTCTCCGAGCCTAGACGCCCCAGCGTGACCAGCCCTCACCCCACCCGCAGCCCTAGGCTGTGGATTCTGAGGCTAGACTAACTCCTGCCTCCGGCTAAGAATATAATCTTGGGCTTTCTTTTAAAAAGAATGAAAAATACTTTTTCTCAGTATTATAAAAATTATACATGTGAACTTTGGGAAAACTAGAAAATATGGAAACACAAAAGGGAAAGACTAAAAGGCACCCATAATCTTGCACCCAGAAAGAACCCTGTCAACTTCCTGGTGTGGACATTGTTGCACACCTTTTTCTACATATGAGTGTGTGTGTATGTGTGTGTGCACGTGTGCGTGTGTCTGTGTGGTTTTTAAAAGAATAATGTATTTGTTTAATTTGTGTTCACTTTACCGTGTATGGTGAACATCTTTCTCTAAGAGTCAATGTTCTCTGACAGCCTGATTTTTTATAACTGTTTAAACATTTCCTATATCGATGCACAAGATAATAGATCTATATCATTGGAACGATAGGCTGCCTCTAGTTTTTCATTGTGGAACCGTGCTTTGATGGACGTGTTGTAGCTTTTATCTTTCATCACATCTTAATCTGTCCTTGGCTGAATTAGACATAGACATAGACAGTGACTAGCAGCCGACCATAGCACTTTGCATCTCTTTGATGTTGAGGTAGGGTAGTGGTCCCAGCAAACTATTGCTCAAATAAATTTCTCCTTTCTTTCAGGGAACACTCATTGAGTGGACCAAAGGCTTCAAGGCCACTGATTGTGAAGGGGAAGACATGGTGGACATGCTCAGGGAAGCCATCAAGAGGAGAAATGTATGTTATGGTGTTGAGGCTCATGCCCAACCTTGCACCTTCTCCCAGGGCCCTTTGCTCTGCCATCCTGTGCCCATTCCTATGGCTCTGGTCTCTGCCCCCCTTGGGCTGATATGCCCCTCCTGAGCCTGTTTGGCGTGCACATCCTACTTATAGTATGGCTACTCCCTTTGCAGGAGTTTGACCTGGACATAGTTGCAGTTGTAAATGACACAGTGGGGACAATGATGACCTGTGGCTATGAAGATCCTAATTGTGAGATTGGCCTGATTGCAGGTAAGTGGTCAGGCATGTCCCATTAGCCTACTCCTGTCTGATCTTTTGGTGGTTTCCTTTTCACATAGTGTGGGGCTGGGGGTGGGGGTGGGGTTGGGTGGAGCATTGTTCCATTACACAGAGCTTCTAAAGCCAGCTTTGTCCAACGCAGAGATTAAGTTAAGATTAGGATTCCAGGTCTCCTAATTTCTAAATTTTTACTTCATATCTTTCTCCTTAAGGGTCCTAAGCCAACGTTGTCCTTTTGTTGAGGAAGGGGAATAGCGTAGAAAGAGGGGTTTTCAAATTAGGGCCTTGGGGTAGATTATTCAGACTGGAAAGAGACCACTGTTGTTTTGGGGCTGATTTTCATCAGCTCCAATGTACACCTCCTCTGTTAACTGACCTCTTCTGGCTGTGGATGTGCAGGATGGGGGAGAGTTGGAAAGAAACCTAGAAGGGAAGGGAGTGGCCTGGCACATGATATAGGCATTTAAGGGGCTTTGGGGAGAATTCTGGCAGTGATTAAGGGCAAGGGTGGATTTCAGGGGGCTGACTCTCTAATTGGTGAGGGGATGGGTAGGATTTGAACAGGTGAAGATGGAGATGAGCATTCCAAGGGACAGGCACAGGTTAGTAATGACGGAATCTGGGAAAGTTGTTCCAGTTGGCTGTCTGGGCTTCCCGATGGTGAGCAGGGGATAGAACAAGGAGATGGGGATATAGTGAGACACCTCCAATGCCAACTAAGAGGTTTCATCTCACTGTAGCTCTTACCTGCTTTGTGACAATGGACAGGTTACTTACTCTGCCTGGGCTTGAGTTTCCTCATCTGTTGGGGCGGGGGCTAGGATTAGGAGGGCAAAGGGGTGAGATTTATTTGATTGCATATAATAGTTGCCCGGACTGTTGCACTGAGAATAGTTCTGAGACCAGGTCAGGGGCAAAGGAGAAAGAAAGTGGCCTACAGATATCAATGTTTACCTCTCCAAGACTAGATAATTCCTCATGGTCCCTTCTAGCTCTGGTTGCTAACTGTGACTACTTGGGAGCCCATCTTGTGTACCTATAGCTTAACAGTAATGGTGAGGATGAGGATGTAATGTGATGGTGATATAATGTGATGGTGGTGACGAGGAGGGGGAGGATGGTGTTCTCTCAGGCACCACTTACTATGTGGAGGAAGCATCTCACTGTTTTCTTTAGAACAAGCCTATAAGGCAGGTATTATTTCCTTTTTACAGATGAAGAAATTGGACCTCTAAAAGATGAGATACTTGTCTATGGTCCCCTAGTTATGAGTGTAAAGCTGGAATTCACACCCAGTCATACCTGACTTCAAGCCTAAATTTCTCTCCGCTGCCCCCCTCTGCCTCTTTAGGACCTGGTGAGGTTTTTGAAGTCTAAAGTCCCTCCATGCTTCCTTTTAGGAACAGGCAGCAACATGTGCTACATGGAGGAGATGAGGAACATTGAACTGGTGGAAGGGGACGAAGGGAAGATGTGCATTAACACAGAGTGGGGAGCATTTGGAGATAACGGCTGCATAGATGACATCCGGACCCGATATGACAAGAAGGTGGATGAGGGGTCCTTGAACCCTGGCAAACAGAGGTGAGGAGGGTGGATGTGTATATTTATGTGGTTGTGCAGTGTATGACTTTATCAGATCGGGGGGGTACTATATTCATATCATAGCTGCTATAGCTTTGTATTTTTATTATTAGTCCACATCAGAGGTCAGTGAAGTGTCTTATTGGAACAAAAGCAAAATACAGGACAAGTTTCCAAGAAGTAGAAAGAAGGGGTGGCTTTTTCTAATCACCATAAGGTACCATAAGGTCCAGTGGTGGCTTTGGAAGTGATTTAGACATGGTCACCAAGTTCATTCAGTGTGGGCCAAGTGTCATAGAGCAGGGGCATGCTGACTTAGTGGGCCCTTTCGGGATGGGCTTCTAGTAGATCCAGTTTAGAGGTCAACATCCTCAGCCTTTCAAGGTCTGGCTACCAGGTTGGTGACCTCTGTTGTTCTGGGGGTGGGGAAGTGCGAGCAGGTGGTGGATGGGAGTACTGGTTCTCAACCATGATGTCATGTCCCATCATGGGTCACAGTCACTGGGGAGGTAGATTCTAATTACCAGCCATATTACTAAAAATACTGAAATCAATGAATGATTCTTAAAAAAAAAATTGAGTACATTTTCACTTGTGTTCTCATCTAGCTTCTTGAGTCAAAGAGAAAGGGGTAGGTAGAGATAGAGTTAGCATGCTAGGAATTGATAATTAACTCAGGCCCATCCAGAACAGCAGGTGTTAGCAAACTTTTTCTTTAAAGGACCAGATTGTAAATGCTTTACTATCAGGCCATATGGTCTTTGTCACAATGAAACTCAGTGTCTTAGTATATAAAATAAGATGAAAATATAGATTTATCATGATGATGATATCCCAGTGGCGAAGTTGAACAGATAGGAAATGTAATGGGATATGTGGGCCACAGATGCCTTGGTAACTGTGGAACCAACAATCCTGTACAGGAAGATACCTGGGCAAGGCCAGGACCAGCCTTAATGGTCCTTGGTCTTCCTTCGGCACTAGCCTTCATAGCTGGAAGGAAGGTGAGTTGTGGGAAGCCCAGCTGAACCAGGGGTTGCTCCAAAAAGAAGGGACCTTATCTCTGAATCCCAAGTTGGGGCATTCGAGTATCATGGCTCTTCTCAAGGGGTAAGTGCCTTCTGACTTAGTTTTGTGTCTGAATCCATTGGAGGCTCACATTTTTAGAGTGAGAGTTTAAGGGGGCAACACATTTGAGTTTGCTTCGCTGTCACTATTATTTGAGTATTGGTTCCTTAGACTGCTGAGGTCCTGAGCAGTAAAGTGAATACAGGTCCAGCACACAAGTCTCAGACACAGCTTCCCACTTGACCTGCAGGCCTTGGTGGTCCAGCTCCTCATCACTGTTAGTAACGCTGTCTCTCATGCCCGTGCACAGTGCCTGGTCAGTGCCTGCTGGTTACAAAGTCCCTTTTCCTCTTGCTCCTTCCCTCGTGGAGCTCACAGCCTGGTAGAAAGGGCTTGGCTCCCTTCCAACATGCTTAAAGAACCCCTGGTGTGTGCGGTTTAAGTAGAGTATTTCATGAAGCAGCATCTCTAATGGAACAGATTTCTTCAATTACAAAGCCAAGGGGAATCTAGTAAACCAGATTTATAATACAAAGCCAAGGAGAACTGGCTTTGGGACCTGGAAAGGGACTCGCTTTTGCTCAGTGCCCGCTGTGTACCAGATGCTGGCCTCCCGACACTCTTGTGAGATCAAGTTCTCTGTTTTATGAATGATGGCTCACTGTGCTCACTCCTGCGTCCAGTACGGGGCATCGCTGGGACCTGGCTTCTTCCCGATCAACGGGCTCCAAAGACTGGCTGTCCCATAGTGTGCAGCCTTCTGCATTGCATTTCTCTGGGCCTACTACCCACTCTGAACCACTCCAAACCAGGCAGTTGTTGGATGCCAATGGTATACCATCCATACCCAGACTCAAGGTCCTTTTGTGAACCACTCACCAGTGCTGATTTTCCTGCTTGTATCAACCTTATCCCTATTCTCCAAACAGATACGAGAAAATGACCAGTGGGATGTACCTGGGGGAGATTGTGCGGCAGATCCTGATTGACCTGACCAAGCAGGGTCTCCTCTTCCGCGGGCAGATTTCAGAGCGTCTCCGGACTAGGGGCATCTTTGAAACCAAGTTCCTGTCCCAGATTGAAAGGTGATGTGGGATCACGTTCACCTGCTCGGTGTTAGAGGCCCTGACTGGGATGTGCTACTGTCAGGCTGGGGTCCAGCAGACTTGAGATTTAAAAATAAAAACAGTAAGAGCCTGGCTGGGCAAGGGGTTTCCTCCTAGAGCTGCTCTGTCTCTCTAGCTGCATCAGGGACCACAGCACACAGCTGAAGGGCCAGCCGCGTGCCTGAGCCCTGAGCTTCCTAAACTGTTACACGGGAGTGAACTTCGGCTAAAAAGTGATCCTCTTTTGTTTCTGAAAAGATGATGTGTCCATAATATGAAAGAAAACTCTTTGAAAAAATCACCCATATGGTCATGATTAAATATAGCTGTTTTGATTTTTGCATATTACCTTTCAAGTTTTTAAATGTGTGTAAACATAATTGCAATCATACCACACATATCATTCTATATATTGTTTATTTAGTGTTTGTACATGACAATTTTCAGTTACAATTCTGAAATAATTACGAAAAATTTTAAAATATATAAGAGTAGAGGGAATGGTAAAATGAATCTAATATTTGCATCACCACCTTCAACAATGATCAACTCACAGCCAAACTCAGTCTGTTAATATACTCCTGCTTTTCCCACCCCCAAACTGGATTGATTTGAAACAAATCTCACATTTTATGTCAGTTTATCTATAAATATTTTCAAATGTATTTCTAAAATATTAGTTCTTTGAAAAAACCATAACCTTCTACTCCTGAAACCAATATTACACTATATGTTAACTAACTAGAATTTAAATAAAAAATTGAAACAACACAAAACAAACAAAAAATCCTTAAAAACAAGTAATAAAAAAACCCATAACCATATACTATCATCACATCTAAAATAGCTAATGATAAACCTTAATCTCAAAATATCCTGCCAGTGTTTCTATTTTCCAAATTGCCTACAAATAATTTTTGTTTGCATCCATATCTAAACAAGGTCCATAAAGTGCAGTTGGTTGATATGTCTTTTAAAAATTTCTTTTAATGTATAGACTTCTCCTCTTGTTTCCCCTTGGAATATATTTGATGAAGAAACTGTCATTGTATCCTAGAAGTTTCCTGTGTTCTAGATTTTGCTGATTACAGCATTTAGCATTTTCCTCTCCCTTGTATTTCTTGCAAACTCACAGGAAGACCCAGATGCCTGGTTAGATTCACTATTGAAGTTTGGACAAGAATATTTCATAGGTGGCATTGAATTGTCTGTCTGTCTGTCTTTTATGATCTTAGCAGTCATTGATGCTCATTGCTTAGATCTGTGATTCTAAAATGATGACAAGTTAATACTAACACTCCTACATCTTCTAGCTGGAATACTTCTAGAAAGAGAAACTTCCCCATCTCAACTCTTTGGTGTAATTATCATTTTAAATGGCTGCGTAATGTTACATTATATTGCTATACTGTAATTTACTAAACTTTCCCTTTATTTATTTATTTATTTTAAAGATTTTATTTATTTATTTGACAGAGAGAGACACAGCGAGAGAGGGAACACAAGCAGGGGGAGTGGGGGAAGGAGAAGAAGGCTTCCCGCGGAGCAGGGACCCCGATGCGGGGCTTGATCCCAGGACCCTGAGATCATGACCTGAGCCAAAGGCAGATGCTTAACGACTGAGCCACCCAGGCGCCCCTAAACTTTCCCTTTAGTATAAGATATCTAGCTTGTAATTTATGGATTTCCGCAATTCTGTGTAACACCATTATATTTCTTTTTTGTGTTATCATTCGCATCTCACAGATTATTTCCTTAGAAGTAGAAGCGTTTGGTTAAAAGAAGTATTTCCCTAAGGACACACTTTTAAAAATATAGTTCCAGTTTCCATCACTAGTTATGTACAAACATGTCAGTTTCACTGCTTTTCCTACCAGCACTGGTTCTATCAGAAGTTTGGTATTTGGAATTTCTGTCAATTTGCATTCATTCAGTTAATTTTACTGGTCTTTTTTTTTTTTTTTAAGATTTTTTATTTATTTATTTGAGACAGAGAGAATGAGAGACAGAGAGCATGAGAGGGAGGAGGGTCAGAGGGAGAAGCAGACTCCCCGCCGAGCAGGGAGCCCGATGCGGGACTCGATCCCGGGACTCCAGGATCATGACCTGAGCCGAAGGCAGTCGCTTAACCAACTGAGCCACCCAGGCGCCCTTTACTGGTCTTTATGGCCAGATGCCAGCAAGCCAAAAATCACTTTGGGAGAAAAGGAAAACTCTTTAGAAGTGAAAGCAGTGTACTTAATGAGAGAGATCAGATGGACTGTTGCAGAACAGATCTTGCCGTCTAAGGAGATGGTGGTAGAATCAGTAGCAGCAGCAGCAATTTTGTGTTTTTGAAATGTTGATCAGCAGATATCCCGCCTCCTTTTTGTCTGGCTTCAACCCATTAGATTCAAAAGTGTAAGTTAAAAGCCATCACCTTTGATGACCAGAGGGATCCTCTTTTGCTGTGGGAGCAAATGGTTTCTTCCTCAAATGGACTATCTTTGCCTTGCCTTTTTTTTTTTTTTTTGCCTGAATAAAAAGGAAGATGTTCTTGGACAAGAGTAAGTTAGCAGGACCTATATGCCTCCAGAAATATTTGCTTCTGCCGCACAAAAGGTGTCTGTTCTGGATGCTTTGATTTCCTGTTTCGAGGTATTTTATTTTTAAACATCATGGAATAAAAAGAAAATCATATCCAATGTCCTGCCAGTTGGGAATGGGAGGTGCTATGCTGACTGTGGCCCATTTCAAAGCACATTGCCCAATGGATGCAACAGGGATTCTTGGGGGGAATCCTGGGCTTCTACAGTCTCCAAGCCTGAGTTTAAGATTGCTTGTGCTGTATGACCTGAGGCAAGTCGCATTACCTCTCTGGATGACAATTTCTTTTTTTTTTTTTAAGATTTTATTTATTTATTTGACAGGGAGAGACACAGTGAGAGAGTGAGAAGGGAACATAAGCAGGGGCAGAGGGAGAGGGAGAAGCAGGCTTCCCGTGGAGCAGGGAGCCCGATGTGGGGCTCGACCCCAGGACCCTGGGATCATGACCTGATCCGAATGCAGACGCTTAACGACTGAGCCACCCAGGCACCCCTGGATGACAATTTCTTTCCTTATAGAAG
This sequence comes from Mirounga leonina, assembly GCF_011800145.1. NCBI lineage: Eukaryota > Metazoa > Chordata > Mammalia > Carnivora > Phocidae > Mirounga > Mirounga leonina. The sequence continues at coordinate 4,838,237 of NW_023270233.1, forward strand.
ATAAATGCTCTACTGTTTAACCCCAGTGATTGACCCAAGGGTTGAGCAGGGGAATGTACGTCAAAGAACTAGGTAAACTGTGATGGGCTAGACTGTGGAAGGAATTTCAGGTTTTATTATTTTACATACTGAAAAAAAAAATCCACTTTTTTAATCCTATACAAATATTACTCATTCATAAGCAAAAGGAAGGGGCACCTGGCTGGCTCAGTTGGAAGAGAATATGACTCTTGATCTCGGAGTTGTGAGTTCAAGCCCCAAGTTGGGTATAGAGATTACTTTTTTTTTTAAGATTTTATTTATTTATTTGAGAGAGACAGAGAGAGAGAACATGAACAGAGAGAGGGAGAAGAAGATTCCCCACTGAGCAAGGAGCCCGATGCGGGGCTCGATCTCAGAACCCTGAGATCATGACCTGAGCTGAAGGCAGATGCTTAATCTACTGAGCCACCCAGGTGTCCTGGGTGTAGAGATTACTTAAATTTAAAAAAAAAAAAAAAGGCAAAAGGAAGAAAATAAGAACTACCAGTAATCCTACCAGCATCTGAACAGATTTCCTTCTGCTCTGATTTTTTTTTTTCTGCACAAAGACAAACATTCAAAAACAACAACAAACCAAGATCATATGGCACATAGTATTTTATCATCTATTTTTTTAACTTATATGTCATGAACGTTTGCCATAGCATTAAACATTGTCACTCAAGCTCATTGTTAGGGTCTACAAAGGATTATATTCTCTGACTACACCACCATTTACCTGCTGAATCCACTGTATAGCCAGACAGGTTATTTCTCAGTTTTTCTCCCTTAATAACATTCTTCTTCCCTTTGTATTCCTTGAAACAGTCAAGGATATAATTTTACCTTGTTTAGCTTGGAAGCCAGAGCTCTAGGAGTTCACTGGGAGATAATCAGGGTCTAGACTTGAGGCCAGCCTGTCCCCATGGCAGGTGCTTCTCTGTTTTGTGCTTATGTGCTTATGGTCCTGTGTGTGGGTTCCTGTTCACTGAAGTGCTGATTGTATTTTGTTTACTAATTTATTCACTTCCCCATTGAATGTACACAGCCCTATGCGGGTTACTACTGAGAATACAGTCTTACCCTCAAAGAGCATGTAGTCTAGTTGGGAAGAGAAAGCAGAAAATCAGAAAAATTAAGTAGAAGGAAAGTTGGCCTCCAGGTGAACAGGGCCAGAGTAATGGGAGCTGGCATGCACAGGGGAGAGGATAGACTTGGTGTGAGAAGGCATGTGCTTGAATCCCCGCTCTCTGCTGTCTGTGGGTAAGTCTCTAGCAACTCTGAACCTCAGATTCATCTTCTGAAAATGTACACCTGATGTGTTGGTTGCTGAATCTAAGAATAGCTTCTAGTGAGATAATAGGTTTGAACATGCCTAACACCAGAGGGGCCACACTTTATTTTTTAAAGATGGTGGGACTTCTGGTGGTGGGGGGGAGTCGCAGGCTTCCTTGAGTCCCAGCTGCTGTGGCATTCTGCTCTAACGCAGCCATTGCCTGGATCATTTTTTTCCTCCTTCCGCCTAAGGCATATAGGGATGTGGGGGCTGTGAGCCACGCGGAGCAGGGTCCAGGGCCCCAGGAAGCAGGTCCTGACGTCCTGCTCTGCTTGCCTGCAGCGATCGGCTGGCCCTCCTCCAGGTCAGGAAGATCCTGCAGCAGCTCGGCCTGGACAGCACGTGTGAGGACAGCATTGTGGTGAAAGAGGTGTGCGGAGCCGTGTCCCGGCGGGCAGCCCAGCTCTATGGCGCCGGCCTGGCTGCTGTCGTGGAGAAGAGGAGGCAAGACCAGGGGCTGGAGTACCTGAAGATCACCGTGGGAGTGGACGGCACCCTGTACAAGCTGCACCCGCAGTGAGTGCCCCAGAGAGGCCCCCACTGCATCTAAAGGGAGCCCGCGTGGCTCTCTTTCCTAGTGGTTAGGATGTGGGAGTGCTCGCCATCCTCTCTGAACCCCATGCTCCTCAAGGCTGTAGTCATCTCTACCTCGTAGGGCTGAGTAAGTGCTCAACAAATACAAGTGATTAGTACTAAGTACTCCCATCTGACCTCACAGGGAGGTAATGAGAACTGAACATTTTGCACAGCACAGAGCATTTGTCAAGTGTGAACTGGTTATAACTTTCTTAGCTCAGAGTCAGTGGACAGAAGGATTAATGTGAGTTTGAATCCTGGCTCCATCACTTAGAGCCTGGGTGGTTCAGTCGTTAAGCGTCTGCCTTCGGCTCAGGTCATGATCCCAGTGTCCTGTGATCGAGCCTCTCATTGGGCTCCCTGCTCAGTGGGAAGCCTGCTTCTCCCTCTCCCACTCCTCCTGCTTGTGTTCCCTCTCTCACTGTCTCTCTCTCTCTCTGTCAAATAAATAAATAAAATCTTAAAAAAAAAAAAAAGAAGAAGAAGCTGGAAGGCCTAGGGCCAGTTTCTTGCCCTCTCTGAGCCTCCGTTCTTAATCTGTAAAATGATGACAAAAATCTTACCTACCTCATAGGTTGTTGTGAGGACGAAGTTAAACAGTATCTGTAGAGTGCGTGGCATGTCACAAAAAAGTCAACATTAAAGCTGTTATTATTTTTTTGAAAGCTATTATTTTTATTTAATGTTTAACATTTTGTTTTGGTGAAGAGGAAAAGTATTAACAAGTTCATAACAATTTCCAATCACACTGAAACATATACACGAATATACTGTTATTGTAATCCTGGATCGTTAGCTCTTCCTGTGATGATGACTAATTTATCCAAAATAAGGGACTGGTATCTTTTCTTGTTTTTCCCCTTAGAATCACTTATTTATTTATTTATTTTTACATTTGTCTCATTTGTTTTATTAATGGAAAAATGACAAAGGAAATTAAATTTTTTATTTTATTATGTTACGTTAATCACCATACATTACATCATTAGTTTTTTTTTTTTTTTAAAGATTTTATTTATTTATCTGAGAGAGAGCACATGAGAGGGGGGAGGGTCAGAGGGAGAAGCAGACTCCCTGCTGAGCAGGGAGCCCGATGTGGGACTCGATCCTGGGACTCCAGGATCATGACCTGAGCCGAAGGCAGTCGTTTAACCAACTGAGCCACCCAGGCGCCCGACTTTTAAAATCTTAATTCATAACTTATTGACCAGAAAGCATCCCATGGCCAATCTAACCACCAAGGTCAATATGCCGAAAGGCAGGGTTTATGGACCTACTTAGTAACCAGCACTTCACACCCCTTTCCCTCTGTCACCCACATCTCTGCCCTAACACTTTAAGGCTTATCTGTATTTTAAAATCAAAGGAAATAGGCCAATCTTATCAAAAGAGAGTATATCCTTAATGTTGAGATTTTAGGTATAAGAGAATTGGGATTATAGAAATAAAAATGGATGTAGAAATAGAACTTCTTGTCCTCTCAAATGAGACCCCTGGATAAACATCTTTATTTAAGTTGGTCCATTGTGCTGGGATTGTTTATGAAGTGATATATACTATGGAGTGTAGAGTTGAAGAACTCTAATTCTAGCAAAATTAGTTAAAGAATATTTTCACTACTTTGGTTCCAGAAGAGTCACTTATTTCTGATGTGATCCCTACAAGCCTCTCTCTTGAACCAAAACTTGACCAAGGGACAAAAACCAAGTGATCGTTTCTTTTTCTTTTTTTTTTTTTAAAGATTTTATTTATTTATTTATTTATTTATTTATTTATTTATTTATTTATTTATGAGAGAGTGAGCCAGCAGGGGGGGAGGGGCTGAGGGGGAGAGAGAGGGAGAGGGATGTGGGATTTGATCTCATGAACCTGAGACCATGACCTGAGCCAAAATCAAGAGTTGGATGTTTCACCGACTGAGCCACCCGGGCGCCCCCTAATAATTGTTTTTAAACTGTTATTTAAGGGTGCCTGGGGCTCAGTCGTTAAGCGTCTGCCTTTGGCTCAGGTCATGATTCCAGGCTCCTGGGATCGAGCCCCGCGTCGGACTCCCTGCTTCTCCCTCTCCATCTGCCGGCCACTCCCTCTACTTGTGCTCATTCTCTCACTGTCAAATAAATAAAATCTTAAAAAAAAAAAAAAAAAAAACCAAACCCCCCCAAAAACTGTTATTTATTACACTTTGACTATATGTATATTCTGTATATAAAACACCTAGAATAGTCTCTGGCATTAGTAGCTGCTCAATAAAAGGTACAATTAAAACAGCTCTTTAGCAAGCAGTATAGGAAGCCATTCTACAGCCTGGAGAAGCAAGCTGGAAGGAACAAACTAGATTGGAATCATTCATAAATATGTTGATCCTATATGTAAGTGCTGATGATGTTTCTCTTTCTCTCTCTTATAGCTTTTCTCGGATATTACAGGAAACTGTGAAAGAACTAGCACCTCGATGTGATGTGACGCTCATGCTGTCCGAAGATGGGAGTGGAAAAGGAGCCGCTCTGATCACTGCTGTGGCCAAGAGGTTACAGCAGGCCCAGAAGGAGGACTAGGAACCCCCTCGGGCTTGGGCCCCATGTGCCTTGGATACTGGCTTGCCTTTCCTCTGGCAGATGCGTTGGTCAGGGACCAGAAGCAGGCTTCTAGCTGACTTCACATTCTGGATGGCCGAAAGAGAACCCCGGGTTCTCGGGTACTTCTAGCATTTGGTTACTCGGTGCTTTCAGGGGCATTAAATGATATTTCTGATTCGCATATTTGGGCCAAAGATGGGCCAACTTGTAAAATCAAAGCATTTGGGCCTGAGGTCCCCTTTTAGCAAATTTTCAGTTGAGGACGGAGCTGGTAGTTCTCTATGGCTTTGGGTCCTGTGGCTGTTGCCCATGTGGCCTGGCTGGCTGGCTCCCCACCGGGGAACTTCAGCCATTGATTGTAGTAGATTGGGTCCTCACCTGTGGATGCACATTTGAGAAGGATAGGGATTCATGTAATAAACTGGAGATCTAATCTAACTTGTCCTTAACTCATCATGCTGACCTGGAACATGGAAAGAGAATAAAGACTTGGGAGTATCAGCCCCAGGATGAAGAAGGGTTGGTTGCCAGGCGGCCCTGCAGAAATCCTTTCATGCTTAAAGTGAGTTATGTTAGCATCTGTAGGATTTTGTTTCTCAATATTGCATGTGTGATGGGGAGGGGTGCCGTTTGGGGCACCTGTTTTCATTTTACATGTGGTTTGTGTTGCTACTGTGGGTAGTTGTTTTAAGGACTGTTAGGTATATGAAATCCAGTAAATGAATAAAAAATATTTGATTTCCTAAGAATCTTTGCATGAGGTATCAATATTTCATTTGGGAGGCTCGCTTGCTAACTTCATGCTCTGCTGGTGGAATAAGGGACACTGAAGTTTCTGAGAGCATCCCTCTAGCCCAGGCTTCTTCCCAACAGGGGGAAATATATGGAATATCTTCTATAATACCTTTAACAGTTTATCCAAATCTCATTTGAACGAATACTTCTCGTGCCTGGGCATTTACCACATGATCCTACAGCCCTTGCTTTTGAACAGCTAAAGTTGGCTGGAGGTCCTTTTGATTTCCAAGCTGACTTCTACCTCACTGGAACTCAGCCGTCCCCACCAGTCCCATTAGTCTGCATTCTAGCCTCCAGAACTAAGTGGAGTTGACCTGTCCCTGACCATTTCCCCGCTGGATGTCCTTGCTTTTTCTCAACCTCCCCACCACCCATTAATCCGAACCACCTGTGACTTCCTACCTCATCACAGAGGTGCCCGTATGTGTTTCTCATCTAGCCTAGGAGACTGAAAGCTCTTTGTTAAATACATTTTTGTATTGCTCCAGTGAACCCAGGAAGATGCTGTTCTTATTAAACACTTACTAGATGGAGGCATGATTGAAAAATGAAGTGTTCCAAGAAAATTTCTTTGGAAAATGTAGAGGCCATTATCATGGGCTACAGACTGAAGAGATAATATCCCAGATCATCCAGGCTGATTTTATTTTGATTTATGTACTTAATTCCTAGTGATAATTGTCACCATTTGTTGAAGCAGGATGTTCAGACAGACAGAATGGAGGAGGCTGAAGGAGGGTTAGAGAGGCCAGCTAGGGCTGGGGACAGATGAGGGAGCTGAGGTTCCCTAGGAAATATTTTTTCATACATTCAGTAAACATGTAGAGAGATACTTCTGTGGGTGGGGCCTAGATTTACCAAAATGAATTTTTTTTTTTTAATTTTAAGGTTATACCTCTCTGGGGAGATGTTGTATGGATTTATTGAATTTATCTTTTTATATTTTGAAGTTATACTTTCAGGAAATCTTCCACCTTATCTGATTTTGTCTTCATCAACCCCAAACCTGTTGCCCTTGTTATCTCTCCCCAGTTCTCTGTTTCCTTGGTAAGACACACCCAGCCCCCCAGTCCCTTTTCCTCCTGCTTCTGATGGGAGTCTCTGCCTCCACCCTCCCACCTGGATGGGTGAGCTGGCCCAGAGATGCAGGCACTTGGACCATTACATTGTCCCATACCTGGTCCCTCACCACATATTTGGCAGGTTTGAGGAGCTCATCCAGCTCTGGGCTCTTACCAGAAAAAGAACCCCCAAGGTATCTAGGCAACCTTGCACATTCTGACTAATTAAGAGCATCATAGAATCTTTGAATCAGAACGGAACTGCTGAGAGGGCACACATTCATCTTGCTGTCTTTGGACAGGCCAGCCCCTGAAACACCAGGGGCAATGGAAGGCTAACTTCTCCTCAAAGTTTACTAGGCAAGACCAGCAGCCACACCAACAAGGTAAATCATCCTCATGTGGACCCGACTTTTCCTCTTAGGAGGGGCATCTTAGTCTACATTTCTACCCTGTGGTTAGTTTCTCCCAGTAACCTTTTGGCTAAAAAGAGCTGATAGATTTAAGAACTAGGTTTTCCCCATGACTCTGACTCTCCAGAAGAAGTGACCTTATTCCCATTTGTCTGTCTTCAGAAATCTTGTGTACTCTTCTTCCCATTAGCTGGAATGGGGGCTCTGTGAGAATAAGGACTTGGATCTCATCTTTCCTATTTTCCCCAAAGCCTACCACAGTGACTGGCATTGAATAGCCATTAGATAATTCTCTAAATGGATGAATGAATGAATGAATGAATGAATGAATGTTCAAACAAGTATGTGAATGAATTTATTGCTCTCCCTTGAATCTCTTCATTCTTTAGCCTCCCCCAATGGGACCTGAGCCTTATACACATGAGATACTCTATAAATGATCGTTCAGTGAATGCCAAGCCCTGTTCTAGGCACCGAGGACCCAAAGGAATAGAAGATAGCACTCCTGCTTTATTAGAATTCACATGCTAGCAAGGAGGGAAAGACATATAAATACCTGCAATACAATATGGTAAACAGGAACAAGAGGAGAACACAATTCCTGACCACGTGCTTCGTCCTTTAGATCAGGAACTCTCAGCCTGTGTGGGAGTATATATGTGTATGCGTGTGTGTACATGTGCACCATAAACCCCTTTGGCAATCATGCAGAGCCTACAGATCCTTTCTCATAATGCTTCTTTTTTTAAAGATTTATTTATTAGAGAGAAAGAGAGTGTGAGCATGGTGGGGGGAGGGGCAGAGGGCGAGGGAGAGAGAATTTTTTTTTTTTTTAAAAGATCCTATTTATTCATTTGAGAGAGACAGAGAGAGCACAAGCAGGGGGAGATGCAGAGGGAGAAGCAGACTCCCCACCGAGCTAGGAACCCAAAGTGGGACGCAATCCCAGGACCCCAGGATCATGACCTGCGCCAAAGGCAGATGCCGAACCATCTGAGCCACCCAGGTGTCCCTGGGAGAGAGTCTTAAGCAGACTCTGTGCTGAGCGTGGAGCCTGATGTGGGGCTCAATCTCATGACCCAGAGATCACGACCTGAGCCAAAATTGAGAGTCGGCTGCCCAACCAACTCTGCCACCCGTAGGCGCCCCACCTAATGCTTCTAAATGCCTAAAATATGTAGGGGTACAAGGGAAGCCAATGGTATTGAATTACAATTATTAGATTAAAGTAACATATGTGCTTATTTTTTATTGCACTGTAATGAGATCCAGCAGGAACCTGATAACAACCATAATTCTGAAATCCTGATGAGTAGAAACAGTAGTATTTTGAGACATTTGCAACCACAGTGCAGACATGAAAATGTCCACGGTTTCTCCTGGAGACAGAGTCCCAGGGGCTGCTGCCAGTACTGTGGTTTGTTGTCTGCATCCAAAATGGAAGGAAATGCCAAATTTCAATTAGAGGTGATTGAAAATAAGTCCCAAAGAAGCTTAGGGACTCCCCATTTTGGGGGTCTTTCCTGTGGGGGCTTAGGTTAATAATCTCTGACGGAAATGTCCTACTAAACCTGGCACTTAATTAGGGAAAGCATCTTAGATGGCGGAGAGGCAGTGTGGTTTGGACTCAGAAAGAATCAGGCATGCTATTCAACCTTTCTGAGCTGCAATTTCCTCACATATAACAGCTAACAAGGTTATGCCAACTATACAAGCTAAATACGTGGACACTGGGATAAGCTATGAGCCACTGGTACGCATGTGAGGTAGTTGTGTTATGGTGGTTGCTATATTGTTAGGGGGCCTGTCTGATTGGTGTGGTCACCTTGAACATCAACCCAAAAGTCCTTCCAAGCTGATTGCCCAGGTATGCAGATGGGTAAAGAATGGCAATTGAGAGAAATGCGTTTCTCACAACCCCTTCCTTCCACCTCCACTGTCTTGATATATTCCCTCTTGTACTATTTCACAGTTGAAACTCCTCGCGAACCATATTTTGTTAGAGGAAGGATGGGACTTGGGCCAAGTCAGGGATGATAGAGGGATCTGGTAGCTCATATTTGGGGTGAACTAAGAGGGTCAATTAGAGTAGAAGAGTTGAATTCCTTTCTGTTCCAGCCAGGGAAAGAATGATGCTGGTGAGAAAATGAAATCTTTCAGTTTTGTTTTGTTTTGTTTTGTTTTAATATATAAGAAAGAAAGAGAGATAGCAGAAAGGTAGGTTATTGATAATTTAGGGAATCAGAATGGTTTGGGGGATTGACCTAAAAAGCAGGGATGCATTAACAGCACAGGGACAATTCCAGTCTGTATGGAATCACTGTCTGTATGTGACCCAGTTCCTGCCGAGTCACCTCTGTGACAGTCTAGAGTACCTTTCACAAAGTCAGCCAGTCTGGAGTCATTCTTTCCTCTAATACTCAAATAAAATGGTTCATATCCCACATGCTGCAGAGAGGACTGTCTCCTGCACTCACATTTCAACACTCCTGAATGAAATGCTTACATCTTCCAGTTACTCCTCTTATTCCTGCCTCCAGTAAACTGCTTCCACTCATCTTAGCCGATGTCACAATTCCTGCAGGGGTTGCCATTCTCTCTCTCTCTGTTTTGTCTGATGTACAGAACTGTCCCTTCCTCTTGGATTCCCCAAACACCATTAACTCAAGGCTAGTGTTTGGAACAGACTGAACTAAAGGCTTGGAGACCATGGAACAGGGACTACTTCACAGAATAGGAAACAACTTAAATATGAATATTAGATATCAAATTTCTATGACTGTCTCCACCCCAGAGAATTTTTCTTTTTTTTTTATTTTTTATTTTTTAAAGATTTTATTTATTTATTTGAGAGAAAGAATGAGATAGAGCGAGCATGAGAGGGGGGAGGGTCAGAGGGAGAAGCAGACCCCCTGCCGAGCAGGGAGCCTGATGCGGGACTCGATCCCGGGACTCCAGGATCATGACCTGAGCCAAAGGCAGTCGCTTAACCAACTGAGCCACCCAGGCGCCCCCCAGAGAATTTTTCACTGGCCATCATTCTCCATAGGCTCTGCTGGTTACATGGATTATGGATTCTCCCCAATTCCTCTGCAAGCTTCTTTCTCATATCCTTCTCTTCTATGAATTCTGGACTCTTTCCATAAAATGAAAAATTCCCAGCGTTTTGTTTCATAGAGCTAATGACTCTTCTACAGTCTCTAACCCTACGCCAGCCCAGGGGACCTCACCTTTCCCAGCCAAAAAGTTCCCATTGAGGTATTTGAATAAAAAGAGGGATTTTCTCTCTAAAAGGAATTATTCTGTTCTCTTACAGTCAAGCTACAGCGAACTTTTTTCCTTGACATGCAGCAAACTGCCAATATTTCAAGCTATGATATCATTAACACAATCAAGATAATAAACATTGCACCGCCAAGTTTCCTTGTGACCCTTTGTAATACCTCCTTTCTGCCCTGTTTCTCTTTCCTTTTACTCAGTTAACTACTGAGTTGCTTTCTGTTTTGATATAATTTAGTTTGCATTTTTTAGAATTTTATATAAATGGAAGCATATAGTTGGTATACTTTTTAAATCTGGCTTTCTTCACTCAGTATACTTACTTTGAGACTCATTCATGTTGATGCAAGTATCGATTTCATTCCTTTTATTGCTGACTGTTCCATTATATGGATATACCACAGTTTGTTTATCCATTCATCTATTCATGGATATTTGGGTTGTTTCCAGTTTTGGGTTATTACAAATAAGACAGCTATGAGCATTGTATACAAGTCTTCGTTTGGATATATACTTTAATTTCTCTTGGGTAAATACCTAGGAGTGGAATAGCTAGGTCATTGAATTAAATTTTTAGGCAAAAGCCAAACTATTTTCCAAAGTAGTTGAACCATTTTATACTCCCATCAGTAGTATATGAGACTTTGAGTTTTTCCACATCTTTGTCAACACTTGGATTGGTTGGTCTTTTTAATTTTAGACATTCTAATAGGTATATAGTGGTATATAATTGTGGTTTTAATTTGTATTTCCCTGATATTTAACATTTCTTCATATATTTATGGACCAAATGTTTTCCTTCTTCTAAGAAATGTTTTAGTCATGGCTTTTGCCTATTTTTAAGTTGAGCTCTTTTTTCCTTTTTATTGATTTGTAGGAGTTCTTTATATATTATGGATCTGGTCCTTTGTCAGTTTTAGGCATTACAAATATCTTCTCATTTTTTCATTTTCTTTAAGGTTTTGATGAACATAGTTCTTAATATTGTCAAAATTCTTAATCTTTTTTAAAAAGTTAGCATTTTTGGGGGGGGCACCTGGGTGGCTCAGTTGGTCAAACATTTAACTCTTGATTTTATCTCAGGTCATGATCTCAGGGTCATGGGATCACGCCCTATGTCGGGCTCTGTGCTCAGCCCAGAGTTTGCTTGTCCCTCTCCCTCTGCTCCTGCCCTCACTCGTTCACTCTCTCTCTTAAAGAAATAAAATCTTTAAAAATGTTTGCATTTTTGTTTCTTTTTTTTTTAAATTTTTATTTTTTAATTTTAATTTTAATTTTTTTTTGCGAGAGAGAGAATGAGAGAGAGCACGAGAGGGAGGAGGGTCAGAGGGAGAAGCAGACTCCCTGCTGAGCAGGGAGCCCGATGTGGGACTCGATCCCAGGACTCCAGGATCATGACCTGAGCCGAAGGCAGTCGCTTAACCAACTGAGCCACCCAGGCGCCCTGCATTTTTTGTTTCTTAACCAATCTTTCTTTACCCTCAAGGTCAGAAGGATTTTCAACAATATTGTCCTCTAAAAACATTTAAAGTTTTGCTTTTGAGGAGCACCTGGGTGGCTCAGTCAGTTAAGCAGCTGCCTTCGGCTCAGGTCATAATCTCAGGGGTCCTGGGATCAAGCACCGAGTCAGCTCCCTGATCACTGGGGAGTCTGCTTCTCTCTCTCCCTCTGCCCCTACCCTTGCTTATGCTCTGTCTCTGTTTCTCAAAAAAATAAATAAATAAAATCTTAAAAAAAAAAAAAGTTTTACTTTTGAGGGGTACCTGGCTGGCTCAGTTGGTGGAGCATGTGACTCTTGATCTCAGGGTTGTGGGTTCAAACCCCATGTTGGGTGTAGATATTACTTAAAAAAAAAATGATAAAGTTTTGCTTTTGACATTTGTTCTTAATCCAAGTGGAGATGATTTTTACATATGGATAATTTACAAGCCAATTTTATTTTTCCCCCTTTAAGTAACTAGTTTTACAAGTTCTGTTTCTTAAATAGTCTCTCCTTCACCATTGACATAACATGCAAGCTTCTTAAATTCCACAAAAACCAAAATTCAAAAAAGCCTTTTGGTAATTGTATTGATCTTGCATTGCATCTGTAGATTAATTTGGGGAGAATGATCTCTTTAAGATACTAATTCTTCCTAGCCATTAACATGGCTTGTCTCTCCATTAATTTAGGCCTTTCCTAATGTTTTCCAAAAAGCTTTGTGATTTCCTACATAGATCTTCCACACTTTTGTTCTTAGATTTATTCCTAAGTAGTTTATAGTTTTGCGATAGTTTTGTGATACAGTTTTGTGATTAAAAATTCAGTCCTTTAGAAAAAGTTTTAATTCCTAATTGTCTGGTTGCTAATGCAAAGAAATGCAATTGACTTTTATTACTAATCTTATATCCAATTACCTTACTAGACTTTTGGATTACTTTTATTAACCTTGTTAGTTTGAAAAAATCCAAAATCTATAGAAAACTGGCAAGAATGTTACAATGAACTCCCATTATCCTTCACCTAAATTCATTGATAGATAATATTTGCCAGATTTGTTTTATCTCCCTGTGTAGATACATAATGTAATATAATAGGGATTATTTACTACTCATATTCTAGTTTTGCAAAATCATTCAAGAGTGAATTACAAAGGGGCGCCTGGGTGGCTCAGTCGTTAAGCGTCTGCCTTCGGCTCAGGTCATGATCCCAGGGTCCTGGGATCGAGCCCCGCATCGGGCTCCCTGCTCAGCAGGAAGCCTGCTTCTCCCTCTCCTACTCCCCCTACTTGTGTTCCCTCTCTCGCTGTGTTTCTCTCTGTCAAATAAATAAATAAAATCTTAAAAAAAAAAAAAAGAGTGAATTGCAAAGATCGTGACCCTTCACCTCTAAATAACGCATCGTGTATTTATTGAGAACAAGGACAATCTCTTACACAACCACAGTGAAATGATAAAATTTAGGAATCTCCTCTAGTTATTTAAATTAGTTTGGATTTTATGTATAGACCATTATATAATCCACCAACATTATCAGTTTTTCTTTCTATTTCTCCACTTTTAATTTTGTTTCTTGTCTATATCACCTAAATCATACAGTACAATGTTGATGTGAAATGGCGGTGGTGAGGATCTTTGTCTTATTCCTACACATTTCTTCATTTAGAATCATTTTTTTTCATATGCATGGTTAGTGTTTTATTTTTGAAGAATGGGTCTGAAACATCACACCAACACAAGCTGTACAGTAAAATTTAAAATAGTTTTATAAGGATCTGTTATAACATATGTAATGACTGTTCACTCTACAAAATCTCGCTCACAGAACTTATGATACATCTAGTTGGAAGCAGCACCGGGCTTTCCAGACAGTCACTCAGCATTTTTCTCTTATCTGCACAGACTACTTCTCATCAGCTGCCTTTTGCTTGTGCTGTGTGATCTCAGAGTCCCTCTGCTTCCTCTGAGAGGTAGTCAAGGTAAACTCCTTTCTTTTTCCCTTGCTAATTTCCTGGGATTTCTTCATGTTTTCCTGATGGCAAGTTCTTGTTGATTTTCACGGGCCCTATTACCTGCTGGACTGAGGCTGAAACAGAGCCACTAGGAAAAGTGGGGGTTCCCTCCCACACCCAGCGGCACCCCCCACCTGTGGATCTTGAAGGCTGAGCCCATGCAGGCCCTCCGTGAGGCAGTGCCTCTGCTCCATCCTCCTAGAATGATTTTTATGTGTTTTTAGGAGTACATTTTATCAGCTTACATAGGTTCTCTTTTAGTCATAGTTTACTAAGACTTTTTGTTTTCCCACAAACAGGTATTGAATTTTATCAAATTATTTTACTACACTATTGATGTAGTATAAAATTTTTTTTCTCATTTACTTAACAAAAGTGAGTGACATCTATTTAATAATATTAAAGCATCACTGCAATGCTGGGTAAACCCATCTTGGTCATTTTTATTTTCATTATTTATGAAATAAATATTAAAATGATATTATTATCATTTTTATAACTGTTGGATTTGATTTGTTGATATTTTATTTAGAATTTCTGCATCTATATTTATGAGTAAAATAAGCTTATCATTTTTCTTTTTCATACCGTCATTGCTTTTGTATGTGTATACTAGCCTCATAGAAGGAATTTTTATTCTCTGAAAGAGTTCATTGAAAGTTTTGTAGAATCTACTTCAAAAGTCATTTGGGACTTGTATTTTCTTTGGGTTAAGATTTTAACTACTGCTTCAATTTTTTTGAATAATCAGACTATCCAGGTTTTCCATTTTTTCTTCAATCAGGTTGGTTAGGTTATATTTTTCCAAGAATTTATCCACATTGTCATATTTTAAAAATATAATGACACAATTTTTTTAAATTTAGATAGAACTCAAACAACATAAAATTCACCTCTTTTAAAGTGTGTACAATTCAGGGTTCTTTAAAATATCAACAAGTTGTGCAACCATCACTACCATCTAATCCCAGAACATTTTCAGCGTCCCAAAAGAAGCTCCATACCCATTAATAACCACTATTCCTCCTGAACCCTAGCCCAGGCAAACACTAATCAGCTTTCTGTCTCTACGGAGGCACCTGTTCTGAACATTTCATGTGATGGAATCATACCATATCGTCCCCTTTTGTGTCTGGCATCTCTCACTTAACGTTTTCAAGCTTCGTGTTATAGCATGTGTCAAAACTTACTTCTGTTAAATGCCAAATGATATTCCATTGTGTGGATACACTGCATTTTGTTTATTCACTTACAAGTTGATGGATATTTGGTGGTTTCCACATTTGGTTATTATGAATAGTGCCGCTGTGAACATTTGCCAACAAGATTTTGTGTGAACATATGATTTTAATTCTCTTAGATATACATCTAGTAATAGGATTGCTGGACCGTATGGTAATTCTATGTTTTAACTTTTTGAGGAACTGCCAGATTGTTTCCCAAAGTGGCTGCATCATTTACATTCCCACCACAGCAGAGTGTGTGTGTTTGTACGCGCGTGTGTAGTGGAGTGTTGTTCCACCACATCCTCATCAACACTTGCTATTGGCAGTCTTTTTAATTACAGCCATCCTAGTTTTTATGAAGTAATATCTCACTAGGTGTAGATATGCATTTCCCTAGTGACTATTGATATTCAGCATCTTTTTATATGCTTATCGGTCATTTGTATATCCTCTTTGGAGACGTGTCTGCTAAAATCCTTAGCCCATATTAAAAGTTGACTATTTCTCTTTTTATTGTTGAGTTTTAAGTGTTTTTTATATATTCTGGATACTAGACCCTTTTCAGATGTATGATTTACAAACAATTTCTTCCATTTTGGTAGCTTGTCTTTTCATTTTCTTGAAAATATCCTTTGAAGCTTACAGTTATACTTTTGATAAAGTCCAATTTATTTTTTCTTTTGTTTGTGCTGTTGGTGTTATATTTAGAAAACTTTTGCCTAACACAAGGTAAAGATTTACCCCTATGTTTTCTTCTCTGTGTTTTATAGTTTTAGTTTTTACATTTAGGTCTTTTACACATTTTGAGTTAATTTTTATATATGGTGTGAGGGAGAGGACCAACTTCTTTCTTTTGCATTTGGCTATCCATTGTTGAATCCCAGCACCATTTCTTGAAAAGACTATTCTTCCCTCATTGAAGGTTCCTGGCACTCTTGTCAATAATCAATTGACCATAAATGTATGGGTGCATTTCTGGACTCTCAATTCTATTCTATTGATCTATGTATCTATCACTGTGACATGAAGTTTTAACTAATGTTCTCTCATTATTTAAAAAAAATAGTGTATCTCTAGTTATGTCCCCATTTTCATTCATTACATTATTCTAAGCCTTTTCTCTTTTTGTTGATCAATTTTGCCAGAGACTTTTTGTTGTTGTTTATTTATGTCTACTTTGTTTGATACTAAGGTATTTGCATCAGCTGTTTTATGGTTAATGTTTGCATGCTATATTATTTTCTGTCCTTTTATTTTCAACAATGTGTACCCTTTTATTTAAAGTGTGTCTTTTGTAAACAGCATTTAGTTGGATCTCTTATTTTGTCTTGTCTTTATGTTGTCTGATAATTTCTGTTTTCTAAATGGAGTATTTATTCTATTTACATTTAGTGTAACTACTATTACAGGTGGGTTTAATCCTATCCCCTGAATGCTTTGTTTTTTATTTGTCCTATTTGTTGTTTCTTTATTTCTGTTTTCCTGACTTCTTTTGGATTAATTCAAGTAGTTTTATTATTCCATCTTATTTCATCTATTGGCTTTTAAATTATTCTGATTGTTAAATGCTTTTACTTTCTTTTGAGATAAACTCTGCATTCAATGAAATGAGTAAACTAAAATTTTCCATGTGGTGAGTTTCAACAAATGCATGCCCTCATACAACTTAAATATACAATATTATCTTCACCCTGGAAAAGTTTACATTGTTTGAGGTGGTACTCTAGGAATTACAATATGGATTTTTAATGTATCACAGCCTACCTTGACTTAGTGTTTTGCCATTTCATGGGCAATGTAAGAATCTTATGGTATAAACCTATTTACCTTCCTCCTGCCCTTTATGCTATTGTTGACATATAGTTTACATATATATTTGTTATAATACCTACAATACATAGTTGTTGTTGTTTTAAACAGTTGATAGTCTTTTTATATTAAAAACTGTGTTATATTAATCCACTTGGCTGTTTTTTCTTTCATTGTGCAGTTCCATGATTCCATCTGGGATCATTCTCCTTCAATCTGGAAAACTTCAATTGTCATTTCTTGTAATACAGTACTACTGGAGGAAAATTCGCTCAACATTTATTTGTCTGAAAATGTCTTTTTTTTTTTTTTTGACTCATTTTGGAAGGAAATAGATTTCTAATTTGGCAGATTCTTTTCTTCCAATATTTTAAGGATGTTATTTCATATTTTTTTGGCTTCCATAGATTTTTTTGTGTGTGTGAAAACACACACACACGCGCACACACACGAGGGGGGAGGGGCAGAGGGAGAGGGAGAGAGAGAGAATCTTAAGCAGACTCCCCACTCAGTGCAGAGCCCTACATGGGGTTCCACCCAATGACCCTGAGATCATGACCTGAGCTGAAATCAAGAGTTGGACGCTTAACCGACTGAGCCACCCAGGTGCCTCTGGTTTCCATAGTTTTTGTTGAGAAGTCAATCATCATTCTTAGTGTTGTTCTCTTGCAAGTAATGTGTCTTTTTATTGTGGCTGTTTTTAAGGGTTTCCTTTTAACCTTAGTTTTTAGCAGTTTAACTATAATGTGTGTGGGTGTGGCTTTCTTTTTATTTGTTCTGCTTGAGATTCGCTGAGAGCTTCTTTAATCTGCAGGTTGCTGTCTTTGTTGGATTTTGAAAATTCTTGGCTTGTGACCCAGTATTTCTCCTCTCTCCTCCCAGGACTCTAATATACCTATGTTAGATTATTTTATCATGTCTCACACATCTTTCATGTTCTGTTTTGTTTTTATTAATTTTTTTTCCCTCTGTGCTTCAGTTTGCATAATTTCCACTAACCAATCTTTTAAGTTCACTGATTCTTTTTTCTGTTGTATGCAATTTGCCATTAAGCCTAGCCAATGAATTCTCTCTCTCTTTTAACAAAAATACTGCATGAGAAATACTTAGCAGAGGACATGACTAGGGAGTGCACACAATAAATGATTATCAACAGCATTGGATTAATAAAAAAATGTTTTTTGCTGTATTTTATATTGATATCCAGTTTTATTGGGTAATGATAAGAAAATGTCTTATAGAGTAGGACAAAATAAAACAAAGTAGTATTTAAATTTTTTATTGAGATATAATTGACATATAAAATTATATTAGTTTTAGGTATAAAATACAATGATCTGATTGGGGCCCCTGGGTGGCTCAATTGGTTAAGCATCTGACTCTTGATTTCAGCTCAGGTCATGATCTCAGGGTTGTGAGATCAAGCCCCACATCAGGCTCCACGCTCAGCAGGGAGTCTGCTTGAGATTGTCTCCCTCCTTCTCCCTCTGCCCTTCCTCACCCCACACTCTCTCTCCTTTTCTCTCTCTCTAAAAATAAATAAATAAATCTTTAAAAAGTATATAATGATCTGATATATGTATATATTACAAACTGATTGGCACTATAAGTTTAGTTAAAAATCCATCACCACACATAGTTAACAATTTTTTTCTTATGATGAAAACTTTTAAAGTGTACTCTCTTTAGCACCTTTCAAATATACAATATAGTAATTGTTAACTATAGTCACCATGTTGTACATTACAGCCCCAGCACTTATTTATCTTATGACTGGAAGTTTGTACCTTTTGATCGCCTTCACCCATTTTGCCCACCCTCCTTCACCCTCTACCTTTAGTAACACTTATCTGTTCTCTGTATCTATGAGTTCAGGGTTTTTTTTTAGATTCCGCATATAATTGAGATCATATAGCATTTGTCTTTCTCTGTCTGATTTACTTAGCTTAACATAATACCTTCACTCTCCATCCATGTTGTTGCAAATGGCAGGATTTCCTTTTTTATGGCTGAATAATATTCCATTGTATATAGAAACCAAATTTACTTTATCCACTCATTCACTGATAGTCACAGGTTGTTTTTATATCTTGGCTATTATAAATAATGCTGCAATGGACATGGAGGTACAGAAATCTCTTTGAGATAGTAATTCCATTTCCTTTGGACTAATACCCAGAAGTAGAATTGCTGGGTCATATGGTAGTTTTAGTTTTAGTTTTTTGTGGAAACTCCATATTTATTCCACAGTAGCTAAACCAATTTATAGTCCCACCAACAGTGTACAAGTTTCCCTTTTCTCCATATCCTCTCCAACACTTGTTATTTCTTGTCTTTTTGATAACAACAGTCTAACAGGTATGACATGATATCTC
The DNA here is from genome assembly GCF_011800145.1 of Mirounga leonina. Lineage (NCBI taxonomy): Eukaryota > Metazoa > Chordata > Mammalia > Carnivora > Phocidae > Mirounga > Mirounga leonina. The sequence goes on from NW_023270233.1 coordinate 4,857,198, forward strand.
ACTGTGGTTTTGATTTGCATTTCCCTGATGATTAGTGATGTTGAGCACCTTTTCATGTACCTGTTGACCATTTGTATGTCTTCGCTGGAAAAATGTCTATTCAAATACTCGCCCATTTTTTAATTAGATTCTTTTTTTCTGTTGAGTTATATGTGTTTTTATTTATTTATTTATTTATTTTTAAAGATTTTATTTATTTATTTGACAGAGAGAGACACAGCAAGAGAGGGAACACAAGCAGGGGGAGTGGGAGAGGGAGAAGCAGGCTTCCGGTGGAGCAGGGACCTGATGCGGGGCTTGATCCCAGGACCCTGGGATCATGACCTGAGCTGAAGGCAGCTGCTTAATGACTGAGCCACCCAGGTGCCCCGAGTAACATGTGTTTTTAAAATATTTGGATGTTAAGGGGGTTCAGTTGGTTGGGCATCCGACTCTTGGTTTCAGCTCAGGTCATGATCTCAGGGTCATGGGATTGAGCCCCACAATGAGCCCTGCGTCAGGCTCCACACTCAGTGGTCTGCTTCTCTCCCTCTCCCTCTGCTCCTCCCCCCAGTCATGTGTACTCTCCTTCTCTCTCTCTTTAAAAAAATATTTTGGATGTTAAGCCCCTATCAGATATATGATTTAAAAATATATTCTTTCATTCTTTACGTTGCCTTTTCATTTTGTTGATGGTTCCCTTCACTCTACAGAAGCATTTTAGTTTGATATAGTCACACTTGTTTATTTTTGCTTTTGTTGCCTTTGCTTTTAGTCTAAAAAAAAATAATTGCCAAGACTGATAATGTAAAAGAGCTTACCCTTTGTTTTCTTCTAAGACTTTTATGGTTTCAGGCCTTATATTCAAGTCTTTAATCCATTTGGGTTCATTTCTGTGTATGGTCTAAGATAGTGGTCCAGTTTCATTTTTTTGCACATGGCTGTCCAGTTTTCCCAACACCATTTATTAAAGATAACTATCCTTTTTCCATTGTATAGTGTTGGTTTCTTTGTTGAAAATTAATTGACCATAAATATGTTCCACTGCCCTGTCTTTCAGTTTGCTGATCCTTGACTCTCTAAGTTGGTTTCTATGCACACATAAAACTTATTAGTGTGTTCAGATTTTGTAGTTTTTCATGGTTTAGTCTTAATAGTTTTATTTTCTAGGAATTTATGTCTTCTAAGTTTTCCAATTTGTTGGCATATAATTGTTCATAGCAGAATCTTATCAACTTTTGTATTTCTGTAGTATCAGTTGTAACATCTCCTCTTTCATTTATGATTTTATTTGAGTCCTCTACTTTTTTCTTGGGAGAATCTAGCTGAAGGTTTGTTTAGTTTATCTTTTAAGCCATTACCATGCTGTCTTGGTGATCACTGCTTTGTAATATAGCTTGAAATTGGGCAACGTGATGCCCCCAGTTTTGTTTTTCTTTTTCAACATTTCCTTGGCGATTTGGGGTCTTTTCTGATTTCATACAAATTTTAGGATTGTTTGTTCCAACACTTTGAAAAATGTCATTGGAATTTTGATTGGGATGGCATTGAAGGTATAGATCGCTCTGGGTAGCATAGACATTTTAACAATGTTTATTCTTCAATCCATGAGCATGGAATGTTTTTCCATCTTTTTGTGTCTTCTTCAATTTCCTTCATGAGTGTTCTGTAGTTCCTAGAGTATAGATCCTTTACCTCTTTGGTTAGGTTTATTCTGAGGTATCTTAGGTTTTTGGTGCTATTGTAAATGGAATCGTTTCTCTAATTTCTCTTTCTACAGTTGCATTGTTAGTGTATAAGAAAGCAACTGATTTCAAGACACAGATGTAGTGAAAAGAAGGGCCATATGCACCCCAATGTTCATAGCAGCAATGTCTGCAATAGCCAAACTGTGGAAAGAGCCGAGATGCCCTTCAACAGATGAATGGATAAAGAAGATGTGGTCCATATATACAATGGAATATTACTCAGCCGTCAGAAAGGATGAATACCCAACTTTTACATCAACATGGATGGGACTGGAGGAGATTATGCTAAGTGAAATAAGCAGAGAAAGTCAATTATCATATGATTTCACTTATTTGTGGAACATAAGAAATAGCATGGAGGACATTAGGAGAAGGAAGGGAAAAATGAAGGGGAGGGGGAAACGGAGGGAAAGATGAACCATGAGAGACTATGGACTCTGAGAAACAATCTGAGGGTTTTAGAGGGGAGGGGGGTGGGAGGATGGGTTAGCCCGGTGATGGGTATTTGTATGGGAGGGCACATACTTCATGGAGCACTGGGTGTTATATGAAAACAATGAATCATGGATCATTACATCAAAAACTAATGAGGTATTGTATAGTGACTAACATAACATAATAAAATTAAAAAAAAAAGAAAAATAAAAAACCCCCAGCTTTTAGTTTCATTGATCTTTTCTATTGTCTTTTAAAGTCTTTATTTCATTTATCTCCACTCTGATCTTTGTTATTTCCTTCTTTCTATTAACTTTGGGCCCTTTTTCTACTTCCTTTAGGTGTAAAGTTAGGTTGTTTATGTGAGATCTTTCTTGTTTCTTAATGTAGGTGTTTATCACTATAAACTTTCCTCTTAGAACTGCTTTTGCTGCATCCCATTAGTTTTGATATATTGTATTTCCATTTTATTTTGTCTCAAGATATTTTTTTGACTTCTCTTTTGGTTTCTTCTTTGACATATCATTCAGTAGCATGTTGTTTATTCTCCATGTATTTGTGAATTTTCTAGTTTTCTTCTTGTAATTGATTTCTAGTTTTATACTATTGTGGTCAGAAAAGATGCTTGATATGATTTCGGGTCTTCTATATTTATTAAGACTTGTTTTGTGGCCTAACATATGATCTATCCGGGAAGATGTTCCATGTGCACTAGAAAAGAATATGTATTCTGTTGCTTTTGGATGGAGTGTTCTCTATATGACTGTTATGTCATTCTTTTTCATTCTTTTTTCTTTTTTGCTCCTCTGATTGGATGCATTCCACTGCCCTGTCTTTCAGTTTATTGATCCTTTCTTCTCTTTCATCTAGTCTGATGTTGAGCCCTTTTATTGAATTTTTCAGTTTAGTTGTATTCTTCAGCTGTATGATTTCTGTTTGGTATTTTCTTATATTTTAAATCTCCTAGTTGAAATTCTCATTTTGGGGCGCCTGGGTGGCTCAGTTGGTTAAGCGACTGCCTTCGGCTCAGGTCATGATCCTGGAGTCCCTGGATCGAGTCCCGCATCGGGCTCCCTGCTTGGCAGGGAGCCTGCTTCTGCCTCTGACCCTCCCCCCTCTCATGTGCTCTCTCTCTCTCATTCTCTCTGTCTCAAATAAATAAATAAAAATCTTAAAAAAAAAAAAAAAGAAATTCTCATTTTGTTTCTGCATTGTTCTCCTGACCTTGGTGAGCATCTTTTTGACCATTATTTTGAACTCTTTATCCGGTAAATCCCTTATCTCTGTTTCATTAAGGTCTTTTTCTGGGGTTTTATCTTGTTATTTCATTTGGAATATATTCTTCTGTTTCTTCATTTTTCTTGACTCTCTAAGTTGGTTTCTATGCATTAGATAATACAGCCACCTCTCCCAGTCTTGAAAGAGTGGCCTCATGTAGGAGATGAAATTTATCATTCAATCCTACCCTAGCTTTTGGTTTTGTTGTCTCTCAAGTCTTTGTAATTGTTCAAGCAGGCTTCTTTGTTCTTAGTGGCTCCCAGTAGTTGAGGGTGTGCTAAGGTGTGTCAGTGTCCCAGGAGAAAGAATCTCATTCAGCACCTAGATGTAGGCTGATTGGAAGCTCTAGTCTCAGGCAGCAGCTTTTAAGGTTTGCAACTACACCTCGTTCAGGGGAATTCTGGGAGATGGGCATTTCTTTTTGTTTCCTCTGCACTGATCCTTGGAAAGATAGCCAGTTCTTAACTAGACTTGCTAGAGTCCTTTTGAGCCCATGAACACAAGCCATACTGGCCACCAGAGCCAGGCTATCAAGAGTTGTATCTTCTGGGCCACAGCTACAAAAGCCAGGGTGCCAGACTCACTCACAAGCTCCTTTTATGGAGACACAAGAAACCTGGGGCAGGGTAAAGGGAGAGTGTTAATATGGCACCTGCCAGCCTCTCTTTCTCTGAAGGGGATTGCAGTTGGTCCCTAGATATGTGTTAAATTAGTGACCCTCAGGCTGCAGTTTTAAGATCTTTAAATAGGCCTTATGTGGAAAAACTGGATATTTCAGTCTACTGCCTCTGTGCTGTGCCCTGAGGGGATAGGCAGTTAAAAACTGTTGTTGTTGTTTGTTTGTTACAGTTCTGTGAGACTCTGGAATGTAAGGCCCACTGACCACCAGAGCCACATAATCAAGGGGTATCCTCTGGGTGGCAGTTGCAAAACCTGGGGCACAAGATATGTGCACAAGCTTCTTTCTGGGAGACACTGGCAAGCTGGAGTGAGGCATAGGGAAAGTGTAAAGATGGATTAATTAATTCTTTTTTTTTTTTTAAGATTTATTTATTTGACAGAAAGAGACACAGCGAGAGAGGGAACACAAGCAGGGGGAGTGGGAGAGGGAGAAGCAGGCTTCCCATGGAGCAGGGAGCCCGATGCGGGGCTCGATCCCAGGACCCTGGGATCATGACCTGAGCCGAAGGCAGACGCGTAACAACTGAGCCACCCAGGCGCCCCGGATTAATTAATTCTTAATTTAAAATATTGTGTTTTATAAATTATAGAATATCCATGAGGTTTTTTTTTAAGCAATTCAATTCCTTTGTTGGCATTCTTTATCTCTTCATCCATTTTGCCCATCTTCTCTTTTATTTTCTTTAACATATTTATAATAGTTATTTTAAAGTCCTTGTTTGCTAATTCTAACTCTAATTCCAATTCTGGGTGACCTGTAAGACTGTTTTTATTGTCTATTTTTTCTCTTGCTTATAGGTCACATTTTCCTACTTTGCATTATTTCTCTCTCAATCTCTGTCTTGTATAATAATAGCCATAGAATCTGAAGTAGATGTTACTTTTTTCCCAGAGAGAGAACAGCCCTTTCTTCTCTGAGACAGCTGAAATGATGGACTCATTACTTCAATCCAGTTTGATATCCAGTTGGATCAGTCTACTTTATCTTCTAATATCTTAAGATTGATGCTTAACTTGTGTTTATTGCAGGCCTGCTTTTCAAGCAGACTTCTCTTTCTCAAACATAATATTTCAGGAAATCTTTCCCTGAATTTCCATTCTAACCCCTAGACTCCTCTATTGCCCTGAACATGTAAAAATCCTGTGGGGGAGCACTGGTAGGTGGGGAAACCATCTGTGCACTTGAGGCTTCTTGAGATTCTACTTTGTCAAGCCAACCTACATGGCCATTAAAAGCTGGCTTTTTCTCTCATTCTCTCTCAGCAGGTTTGCCTTTGCTCTGACAAGTCCAGTTTCTGTCAGTTCATGTCCAGACTCAGCAAATGCCCTCAGAGAGGAAAGCAGTAGCTAATCTCCATTCACCTTAGAAGAGTTCTTTCTGCCTTGGAATTTAGTTCCATTAGACTTCTTTGTATCTATAGCTTTCCAGTGTCTCTAAAAATAAATATGATTTTTTTCAGCTGCCCATTTTTTCCCAGTTGTTAAGTGAATACAGTGATCTGCTGCTACCTTCTCTGTCCTAACCACCGGTTTCAAATATTTTGAATTCTCATTCTGATTTCTTATTTTACTCATTGTTTAAAAGAGCTTCTAAGTTTTTACTTTCGTAATTTCCAAAAAAATGAAGTTTTAAAATTTATCATTTTGTTGTTAACTTTGACTTAATTTTGTGTTGATCATAGAATATGGGGTTGGCAAACTTATTCTGTAAAAGGCCAGATAATAAATATTTTAGGATTTGTGAACCATATGGTCTGTACCATTTTGGCACAAAAGTCACTATAGACACTATATAAATGAATGGGTATGGCTGTATTCAAATAAAACTTTACTTATAAAACCAAGTGGCAGACTGGATTTGGCCTGCAGGCCATAGTTTGCTAACCCCTGCTCTATATTATATTTATTATTTAGAAATCTATTGAGGCTTGCTTTGCAAATATTTTATGTGTGCTTGAAAACAATATATATTCTCTGTTAAATAAAGAATTCTATATATGTCTATTAGATTAAACTTGTAATTTTGTTGTTCAGCTCTTCTATGTCTTTGTTGACTTGGCTTGTTTGCTTGACCTAAAAACAGAGAGAAATATATTTAAGTCTCTCTCTTTTTTTTTTAAAGATTTTATTTATTTATTTGTCAGAGAGAGAGAATGCACAAGCAGGGGAAGTGGCAGGCAGAGGGAGAAGCAGACTCCCCACTGACCTGGGAGCCCGGCAACGTGGGGTTCCATCCCAGGACCCTGGGATCATGAACTGCACCGAAGGCGGACGCTTAACCCACTGAGCCACCCAGATGCCCCTAGAGGCCAATTTATTAAAATTTTAGTATCTTCTTCATAAGTTAAAAATTTAACATTCTTGTAGTGACCTTCTTTGTCTAATGATGCCTTTCATTTTATAGTCTATATTGTCTGATATTAACTCACCAGCTTTCTTTTGGTAAGTAAGTCACCTCATATATCTTTTTTCATTCTTTTGCCATCAATTCTTCTGTCACACTTCAGACATACTTCTTCAAAATAGCATTTGGCAGTATTTTTGTAGTTTAGTACATTAACATTTCTATAATTATTAATATATTTGAATTTTTTTCTACTATCTTTGTTTTTATGTCGATTTTAATCTATTTTTATCTATGTTTCCTTTTACATATATTTCATTTTTCTCTTTTTGTCTCTTTTTTGTGGATGTAGAATTGAGAGATTGATAGATAAATCTTTTTCCAAAGAAGACAGGTATTTTAGCATGCTTTCATGTGGTTTGGTCTCCCCTACTCCTGTAGAAAAGAGTCTAGAATCTTAGTTCTGTGTTGTTATTGATAAACTTCCACTTATTTGACTACTTTCTTCAAAAGTATTTTCAAGGAGAGACTTTATGTGGCAAGTAGAAGATTTATATACCTAAAAATATTTTTATATTTTTATTATGCCCTCATATTTAAGTGATAATTTGGATGTAAAATTCTAGATTCAAGAATCCTTTCCTTAAATTCATGAAATTCGTTTTTTTCTTATTTCATTGTTGCTGTTGAGAAGCCTAATGTCAATCTAGTTTTTGTTCCCTTTTGGGTGTTTTGGTGTCTCTCTAGAAGCTTTTAGAATTTGCTCTTTGGTTTGTCTATGATATTCTGTAATATGGGGTGGATTTTCCCTTCTATCTTTTGTTTAGCACTCTATGGCCTTTTCTTTTTTCTTTTTTCTTTTTTTTTAAGATTTATTTATTATTTATTTGAGAGAGAGAGAGAGAACAAGCGAGAGGGGCAGAGGGAGAGGAAAAGAGAATCTCAAGCAGACTCCAAGCTGAGCATGGAGCCTGAGGCAGGGCTTGATCTCACGTCCCTGAGATCATAACCTGAGCTGAAACCAAGAGTCAGATGCTTAACCGACTGCACCGCCCAGGCACCACTTTATGGCCTTTTCATTCTGAGGTCCTTCATTTTTTTTCCTTAATTGTAGGAAATGTATCTGTTTTTTCTTCAAATATTTCTATTTTTATTTTTCTCTTTTTCTGGAACTCTTATTATCCAAATGTTGACACTTCTACTTCTATCCTTCATATTGTTTAACTTTTCTATTTCTTTTTCTTTCCCTATTACTTACTAGGAGAGTTCCTCAATCTAATCTTCCAACTCAGCAATTCATTCTTCATCTGTATCCATTCTAATAGATGTATCCATTTATTATGTTTTGCCTTTTCTTTTCTTTTTTTTTGCATTTTTTATTTTATTATGTTATGTTAATCACCATACATTACATCATTAGTTTTTGATGTAGTTTCATGATTCATTGTTTGCGTATAGCACCCAGTGCTCCATTCAATACGTGCCCTCTTTAATACCCATCACCAGGCTAACCCATCCCCCACCCTCCTCCCCTCTAGAACCCTCAGTTTGTTTCTCAGAGTCCATAGTCTCTCATGGTTCAAGCCAAGATGTCCATTGACAGATGAATGGATAAAGAAGATGTGGTATATATATATACAATGGAATATTATGTAGCCATCAAAAGGAATGAAATCTTGCCATTGCCTTTTATTTTCTTAACAGGGTCTCCCAAAGAGCAAAAGTTTCTACTTTTAATGAAGTTTAGTTAATTCATGGCTTATGCTTTTGGTGCCACACACACACACACATAGACACACATGCACACGTATGTATGTATATATGCCTAATTTTCTATTATGTTGTTTTTCAACTCTATGTTTTTCATGTCTTATTTCATGCTCTTCTTCTTTATCTCATTAAGTATATCTATTCTTTAAAAGATTTTTTATTTAAATAATTCAGTATATCTATCATCTTTATTTTACATTCTTGGTCTGCCTATTCTAATATTCTGCTTCAAATGGTTTATATTGCCTGGTTTGTTGATGCTCTTCTCAGGTAGTTTTGTTCCTCAGATATCTCATTAGTTGCCTGGTGAGCTTCTTCACTAAGGGTTATCCACTATTCTGTCTTGGAATATGTACTGGGTTAGAGCCTAAGGCTAGAGTCTAGTCTGAGTCAGTCCCAGTGAATTCATGGAGATGGGAGAGGCAGAGCTCTAGGATGTAGATTCCTGGGCCCCCAAACCCCATTAAACATTCCTGTTAGCCCCAAGTATTTCCCTTGGTCAGGGCTTTAGGGATTGACCTTTATTTTCAAAAATTTTTTATAAAGATTTTATTTATTTTTTTGACACGGAGAGAGAGAGAGAGAGAGAGAGAGAGCACAAGCAGGAAGAATGGCAGGCAGAGGGAGAGGGAGAAGAAGGCTCCCTGCTGAGCAAGGAGCCCGATGCTGGGTTGGATCCCAAGACCCTGGGATCATGACCTGAGCCAAAGGCCAAGCTCAACTGACTGAGCCACCCACGTGCCCTGGGATTAACCTTTAGTCTCTTAGGGAGAAGCATTACTGGGAGGGCGTATCTCACTGGATTATTATCTCCCAGCCCTTGGAGATAGGTGAGTAATACCTGAGGCTATTCAAGCCTCACATGCCTTTCTGGCTCTGCTCAAGCAAGCTTTCTGCCCTGACCTTACTCCATGGGCCCCCGTCCTGGGGTCTGAGATATTCCTGCCCCTCTTGAAGGAGCAGGAAGGGACTATCTCAGTTTATATGCAGGGAGAGGCAGGAGCAGATTTTACATCACTTTTCTCTAACCTTCACCATCTTTCATCTACACAATCAGACATTTCCTATGGTGCAGTTGATATATACGTGGATATGATTGGTTTTGTTTGTGGCAGTGGTAATAAAAATGGGATTTTACTCTACACATTACTCTGTATCTAACTTTTTTGGCTTAACAATATATCATGGATAACCATTATGATTTATGTCATCTTTTTCCTTTTTTTTTTTTTTAAGATTTTATTTATTTATTAGAGAGAGAGACAGAGAGAGCACAAGCAGGGGAGAGGGAGAAGCAGACTCCCTGCCGAGCAGAGAGATTGATGTGGGACCCAGGGCAAAGGCAGATGACCAACCGACTGAGCCACCCAGGTGTCCCATCTTTTTCCTTTTTTAATAACTTCTTATAGGCCTAAATGAAATACTATTTACCAGGCACCCTGGTGCTGATAAAAACACTGTATGTTTTGAGGCTCCTGGGTGGCTCAGTCAGTTGAGCATCAGCCTTCGGCTCAGGTCCTGATCCTGGGGTCCTGGAATCAAGCCCTGCACTGAGCTCCCTGCTCATCAGGGAGCCTGCTTCTCCCTCTGCCTGCCGCTCCCCCTGCTTGTGCTCTCTCTCTCTCTTGCTCTCTCTGTCAAATAAATAAAATCTTTAAACAAATGAACAAAAAACAGTATGTTTTGCAGTCAACTGTGGAGGGACAGGGGGAGGGCTGGGTGCAAAAGTAAATCTGATGGTGGGACTAGGCCTGAGGGGCCAGAGGAAAGGAGACTGTCATTTCCTAGGGGAATGGACAGGTTAGCCAATGTCCCAGGTCAAATCCATCTTCTTGGAACCACCTGGCGTTTCCTCTGATAAGTAAAGCACTTACTATAAAGGACTTACTGCTGACATGATGGCTGCCTGGCTCATTTTTCTTGGGTGTATGTGGGCTGCATCTGTGTTTTGTCTATTAGCTATTTGAGGACTTCATAGTTCGATCCTGCTCCTAGGCCCTACCACTCACCGATATCCTTTTCCTCCTGTGCCTGGTACACAGAAGGCAGTACATACTGGGTCAAACTGGGAATTCATCCCTCCCCTGAGAGAGTTAGAGCTGTGTATGTGGCCAGTTCCTGGGCCCAAGTTCCTAGTCTGTCTAGATTTCTGAGTCTGCTTGTGAGGTCAAGAGATGCTTCTGGCAGGGAGGACAGGGTGGACTGTGCTGGGTTTGAAGCTTGGGATCTGCACTGTGGGACAGTGTCTGGAGTTTTATACAACAGAGAATTGAATTGTAGATCAGCTGGGAGGTTATTGTGATAGCCCCGGGGCCCTGTGCCTCCCGGGCTCTGGAACCCTGTGGGAGCACATAGCTGGCATTTTTTGCTCAAGATAGGAAGTCTTTGGCTTCCTCTGCGAAGAGGCTTGAATGCAAAGGACTGTTGTGGTAGGATGGAGTCGTTTTTGTGGTAAAAATGAAACAGAGATTTGGCTCCGGTTGTTTCGACGTGGTGGGCAAATGAGCTCTCCCTCCAGCATTTGGTGGAAAGCCAGTTTAAGAGCTTGTGGTCACATTGTTGTCCGACATCTAGACAGCATAGAGAAGCTGTGATTCCAGCCCCAGAGGAGTCAGCTTTTATCTCGAGGTGACTCTCCAAAGACCATCTTTATGCACAAGAAGTGTCAGAGACCCATTTCATAGTAAGTTTCTTTCAAGGTTTTGTTTTGGTGGATGGTAAGTTCCCTATCATCACTCAAGGGCTGATGTGATCTCCAGATAGTGGTGTCCCTGAGAGCCTTCCCAGGCCTGGGAGGTACTGACTGGTGGTGGGATGACCAGGCTGAGAGGCAGGGCCCTGTGATGTAGTTCTTCCTGGGCCTCAGTCTGGCTCTCTCTGAAATGTGCTAATCATATCCCTGCCCTCTTCCCAGGCTGTGGGGAGAGAAGTTTGAAAGAGAATTTAAGTTGCTTTTTTATACTCTGCCAAATTTTGTTTTCTTGAAGTTGAGTCTTTTGTTAGCATATTCTTTAGAGCAGAACTTGTCTAAGCTTGGATTTCTCAATTTGGAGAAGAAATTGGGTAGTGCCCACCCCCAGGGGGACTGGGACTGGATGTGCAGAATGGTTAAATGAATGTGTGAATGACCATGCAATTGGTTGGCTGAGATGAGGGACCTCAGAGTGACAGAAGAAACATGTTCTGGGGACTGTTTACTCCAGAAACTATAAGTAGATCCTGGCTGTGAAGTAGTTAATACACATAAGCATTGGCGGTTTAAATATAAAGTCCAAGTCATGAATGCAGGACTTAAAAGAAAGCAAATGGGAGGGGCTCAGTGAGTTGGGGAGCGTCCAAGGCTCGGGCCAGAGTTAGGAATCAGCTCCTTGTGACCTTTATTTAACATTCTTCAGAATGTGGGCCAGTCTGCACAGCCACCCTTGAGTCGGCCTGCCCAGCTGAAGGGCACGTGTACTTGAAGTTGCTATCATGTTCACTCTTGCTTTAATAAAAGCATTTGTAAGTCCGGGGTCTTCGTTCATATTTGGTTGGTCAGTGATTGTGTCTTTGCTAAGAATCACAGATAAGCATGATTGTCATCCTTGGGAGGTTGTGGGGAAGGGGGAAAGGGTTTTCTGCAAGAGTCCAGAGAACTAAGGCCAATGGAAGGAAGTCAGAGGGAGGCATGTTTCATCTCAGACACAACTGGCCAACAGTAGAAAAAGCTGCTTTTAAGGGTGAGATACTGCCTACGGGGTCTTGTCTTGGATCGGGGTGGGAGTGGCACATGATGTGCTAGGTTCTTTCCAGCTCTCAAAGAATACGTTTTCACCTCCCGGAGTCTCATCTCCTGGGAAATTAACCTCTGAATTGCTAAAATCCTTGTATTTTATCCCCACGTCCAATCCCATCAAACAACTGGTCCCATTTCTCTCTATGGCTACGATTCCTTATTGGGTATTCTCTCAAAATATCATCTGTGAATTCATCTTTCATGTGGAGAACATGAGAGAGGGGGAGAGGACCAGATCTATTATACTTTTGATGAGTAATGCATTTGACTGTAGACATAGAGAACGTGGCTCTGAACTTAAGCCGGTGGCAGAATGGCCAAGAGGGCTTCTTAAACACAGATTGTTGGGGCGCCTGGGTGGCTCAGTTGGTTAAGCAACTGCCTTCGGCTCAGGTCATGATCCCGGAGTCCTGGGATCGAGTCCCACATCGGGCTCCCGGCTCAGCGGGGGGCCTGCTTCTCCCTCTGACCCTCTCCCCTCTCATGCTGTTTCTCTGTCTCTCTCTCTTTCTCTCAAATAAATAAATAAATAAATAAAATCTTAAAAAAAAAACCCCCACAGATCGTTGGCTTCTTCCCCAAAGTTTTCAATTGGATAGGTGTGTGGCAGGGCCTGAGAATGTGAATTTTTAACAAGTTCCCAGGTAATGTTGCTGCCCCTGGTCCAGGGACCACACTTGAAGAACCACTGCCTAGAGGGCAGGGACCCAGGCCAGACTACTCTCAGCAAGCCCCAAACGTGCAGGGGGTGAATTAATAAATTTTAGGGCACATTGTCCTCCTCTACCACTTTCTCCTCCTCTTTTATTTTTTAAAAAGATTTTATTTATTTATTTGACAGAGAGAGGCACAGCGAGAGAGGGAACACAAGCAGGGGGAGTGAGAGAGGGAGAAGCAGGCTTTCCGCCGAGCAGGGAGCCCGATGTGGGGCTCGATCCCAGGACCCCGGGATCATGACCTGAGCAGAAGGCAGACGCTTAAAGACTGAGCCACCCAGGCGCCCCTCTCTCCTCCTCTTTTATTAAGGCTCACTTGTCCCTGCCTCAGGGGCTTCAAAGAAAACTCTGACCCAGACCAATGTGTCCCAGATCCAAAGTCACTTCCTCTGGGAAGCCTCCCATGAATCCCCAGGATTCGATGCTGTGGCTTCCTATACTTCCTCATGACAGTTACCAGACACAAGTCACAATTTGTAATGGTAATTCATGTGATTTCTTAATTAACATCTCTCTCCCCAAGACACTATGAGGAAAGCTCTCTGAAGGTAGGAAAACACAGTAGGAAAAAGGGAAGGTGGCGGGGTGGGGGAACAGTGGTGGGTCATGCCCAGGCTTATGGAAGAGAGTGGAAGAAGAGGGGCTTTTGTCCCCCAAAGAAGTGCCTCATGACGGGAAGAGGAAGGAAGGAGGTGGCATTCTCTAGGATTTTTGGCTGAGGTCCACCCCAGCTCTGGCTGGCACCAATCAGACATTTGTCTTCTCTACTTTTCCCATTGGCCAGAGTATTTCCTCTCTCTCCTGATTGTAAAACCTCAGTTGGTTTTGCTTGCTCTAAGCCTCAGCTACTGCACCTATAAAATAAAGAGTTAAGCCCCAGGGTGGGAGAGGTCTAAGTCCAAACCCTGGTCCGGCTACATTTCATGTACATTACTGCTGCATTTCCATGAGTACCTGACTTCCTTTCTGTAAGCTTCGGCTTCCCTGGGCACGAGGAAGTGGTTTCTGCTTCCTGGCATTTGGGGGGAGCTTCCAGAGTCAATGCACAGTGTCTGGTAACTATCACAAGGGCTCAGTGCATGTGGGCCACCGTTCATCATCGTCCCCACTGTCCTCTTCACCATCGCCATGATTCCTGCCCCTCACCCAAGGTTTTCATGAGGTTTCTATGAGTAGGATAAAGAACTTCATAACCATAAAGCACCTTCTGAATGTCTAGGACACCCAGTGCCCCAGCCCCTGCCCACGAGGCCGCCGTACCATCCTCTTCACTGGAAACAGGGCCTGTGCTCTTCTTTCCACAGGACACTGGTGCGTGCTCTCCCCCTGCCAGTCCTTTGGTGACTCTTGATATTATGACAAATGCATCTTTTGTCTCTTTCTGTTCTCAGGACTCTCAACTAACCAACTAAAGAACTGTTACCCAGAGCATTGTTCCCGAGGAAGAAAAGAGCTAAACACCCACCCACAACCGCTTTGTGCCAAGAATCTACAGTTGGGTTGCAAGGCGGCGTATGTTGTCCTTTTGGAAAAATGAGAGTGAGACCAAGTGAAGAGGCAGCAGAGGTGTCTCAAGCCATCCCAAGGCAAGTGGCCAAACCGTGAGGGTCTCCCTCCTCCTTGGGCTAGACCCCGCCCTGGCCTTTTGCAGTTCGTAGCTTCCTGTCCTCTGTAAATAAATGCTCAAGTCTCAGGATCTCAAAGGCTAGCTGCTGGGGTTTAAACCCACTTATGTTACTGATGAGGCCTGGAGAGGGACAAACACTTTCCCAAGGTTACACAGTGATTTGTAACTGGACCAGAACTTACTATAGCTAGGTCTTTTTGTTTGAAGTACTGGGACTAATGCCATCTAGAGTGTGATTTTTTTTTAAAGGCAAAAGCTGTGTTCATCATAGCTTGATAAACGGTAAAGGGCCTCTCTCTCCTGAGTACTCACTTGCTCTTCTCTACTAACCTCTGTGTCTGAACTGATGCTATAGGCATAGTGGAGGGAGGGTGTAGCAGAATGACAGAGTGCCCAGGACCTGGGGCCAGCCTGACTTCAAAGCTTGGCTCTGTTCCTCACCCGCTGTCCGAGGTCGGGAAGTTCCTTCATCTTGTTGAGCCTCAGTTTCTTCGTCTATAAAATAGGATAATGTCACTTATGAGGGCTTCTTGCGATTTAATGCCCGAGTCATTTGTAGCAGCGCCTGACGGATAATGAACACTCAAAAGTGCTAGTTATGATTACCTCCAAGTGAGCTGCTTAAGGGAAAGATGGGAAGTCAATTGATGAGCGGGTTCGTGGTGTCTGAAAACAAAGCTCAAAGGATAAAAAGAAAGTATAGCTGGAAACGAGCAAGGAATCCAGCCATTAGGAGACACAAATGAGTTATGTAAATGATTTTTCTGTTATTAAAATGCTGGGATATCCAGATCCCTAAATTCAGGTAAATGATTCAAGAAATGAAGCATCTACTTTGAAAGTATGTTATGATGGTGCCTGTGCTGGCTGTTTTGGGGAAGGCAACACTTGGTTTATACAGATGCTTTAGAATCTGAGGAGGGAGTTCTAGAGAGATCTGTGCAAGTCCCAGGGAGAAAAGTGATGGGCTCCAGGGGGAATGGAGTGATAGGGGAATGCCAACTCCCAGCCGGGAGTAGGCTGCGTATGCAGAGTGGAACCATGGTGGGCCCGTGGAAATGCCATGAATTTCTATGTGAACTCTAGACCAAGCAGTCTCTTGACAAAAAGCGATGCTGCTTTGGATGACCTTCAAACCGAGTGCCCTGGGCCAGTCACCAGGGCTCCTTTTTCTCCTTCCACTCCCGTCTCCTGGGTAACAGCAGATAGGAAGCCATGGAAGAAGGGGATGGTAGCATAATCTTCTCTGTCTTTCGACAGACCCATGGGAACTTAAGACATTAATGCCGATAGGGAAGATGTAACGTTTATTCTTGGTAAGGTTGCTTTGGTGATCCAGAGCAATGTGTGAACTAGATTTGGGAAGTTACCCAGGTATCAGAGTGAAAGGCAAGAGTGCATGTGGAATCTGTTGACGAACTGCTTTGAATGCTGGTGGGCAGCTCGGCTCCCGCAGGCTCTCCTTACAGAGGGCCTGGGGCTGGGAAGCATACAATTCCCCCCACCCCAGCATTCAGGAGGCTGAGGTGTGAGCAGGGGCGGATGACGTGACACAGACTCTGGAGGAGAGGCAGTGTATGGGGTGGGAAGAAAGAGGGCTCTGGAGTCTGTAAGATCTGCACCCTGCTCGTCTCCCCAGGTCCTGCTGTGTGATTTTGAGAAATTACGGCACCCCTCTAAATGTCAGCATCCTCATCCCTAATTTAGGATCTTATTATCCCCCTTGTAATGGTGTGACAGGATCACATGAGAAGATGTGTAAGAAGTGTGATGCAGTTAGTGCTCTGTGAATGCAACTCTTTCTTCTTGTGGCGTTATTAATGGTTATTGGGCAACAAGGTTTCTTCCAGCTTCCATTCAGGCCATGCTAATGGCTCCCTTGAGGGATCCAGGTAGCTGTATGTGATCCTCACCACAACCCAGTGAGGTAGACAGGAGAGCATCTGTAATCAGGTGACACACTGAGGCTTGGAAAGGTTAATCACCTTCCCGGAGACCATTTGGGGAGCAGGTCATGGACCGCAAACCAGAGATGGTTCCCTGTCTCCTGGTTCAGGGCTCCTCCACTAGAGCCTGCTCCTGAAGGGCAGGGACCAGCTTCTTGGGGCTCAGTTATCTGCTACTACATAAAAAACCACCCCCAAACTTAGTGACTTCAAAGAGTAAGCCCATGGTTCTATGTGTCAGCAATTTGGGTTGAGCTCAGCTGGGTGGTTGTAAAGGAAGAAACACTCCACTTGTGTGTCTCCTTCTCACTCCCCACACTGAACCATTCTGGTTACCAACATGTGGGGTTTCTTCCCACACCAAACAATCTGTATCACCGGAATTACAGAATGTCTTAGATTTAACTCAATTCGACTTGGAGATGAAAGAGGACTCCAGCGATCTCCATTTTGACCTCAGTCTGTACTTGCTAATTGATTAAGTTCTTCCTAGCTTATCTCTTAACTCATACAAAAGACTCAGTGGGCAAAGCATCCCATGATGGGAACCAAAACTATCCCTTCAAGCAGTAGGGACTGCCCTGAGCCAGCAAGACCCCGTGGGATTGACCCCAAGACGATGATTGACCTGACCTTCACTGCCCACCTGCATGTACCCACCAACTTTTGTCCCACGTTTTCCTTATATAAACCTACAAGTATTCAGCCTTTGGGACATTAGTCCGTTGTCTTCTGGGTGATGGCCTCGCTGAAATAAATTCCTTTCTTGTTTCACCACCACCCGGTCTCTGCCTTTGGATTTTGTCAGTGGCGAGTGGCCAAACCTGATCTATTTGGGACCCTGGAGCGGGTCCTCTTACACCCCTGCGCCTGGTTACAGAGATGGTGTCAGACCCCACAGGTTAAGGGCTCAGTCCCACAGGCCTTCCCCCCACCCCGATGCCAATCACAAGGCCAGGTTGTCACCTGGGCTTCTGACCAATCAATCGGCTGTAGAGTCTCAGTGCCCCCTCCTCAGGTTCGCTTAATTTGCTAGAGCAGCTCAGAGTTCAGGGGAGCAGTTTAGTGGCTAGATTACTCGTTTATCATAAAAGGATGTAACTCAAGAACAGGCAGATGGAAAAGATGCATACCGCAAGGTATATGGGAAAGGGTGTATAGCTGCCATGCCCTCACTGGGGGGTCGCCCTTCCCCACCTCCACGTGTTCCCCAACCTGGAAGCTCTCTGAACTTTGTTCTTTTACGTTTTTATGGAGGGAGGCTCCAATACATAGGCACAAGTGATTGAATCACTGCCCATTGGTGACTGATGTCTCCTCCAGCCCCTACCCCTACCTTGGAGGGGGGCAGGCTGAAAGTTCCCACCTTTAAATTACGAGGTTGGTTCCCCAGGCAACCAGCCCCATCCTCCTTAACATAAAATCAGGGTCATTGAAAGGGGCTTGTTATGAGTAACAAGACATGCCTACCACCTTTATCACCAGAGCTATTTCAGGAACTGGAGCTACTTGTAGACAAAAGACCAACTATTGTAATACAAGATTGTCCCATTGCTCTTAAAACTTAGGAAATTACAAGGATTTTAGGAGCTATGTGCCAGGAATGGGGACAAAGACCAAAAAATATTTCTTACAATAAATCACAATATCACAGTGGTTCTGCAGAGCTGAGCCAGGCGTGGCTGGTTTGGGTTGGGCTTGCTCCTGCATCTTAGTCCCCTGGTTGGCTGGGGGCTGGCTGGCCTAAGACACTCAGCTGGGACGGCTGTTTCTCCCTCATGTGGCCACTCGTCATCCAGTAGGCTGGCTGGGGCTTATTCCCACGGCAGCAGTGGCAGTGTTCCCAAGAGCAACAAGAGAGAGTAAGCCCCTCATGTATAAGCATTTTTCAGATCTTTTCTTGTGACGCATTGTCCAGTGGCCAAAGCAAGTCATGGCCAAGGTCAGGCTTTGTGGATGAGAATTACCCAGGGGCACGGATGGAGAGAGGCGTTCCCATGGTTGCAACAAGCTACCTCGTGCACAGTGGGCAGGGGAAGAAAGTGAGCTCCAGGACTCCAGTCTTCATCCAACCTAGGATTCTGTGCCATGGCCAAAGCCTGGTGCTCTGAAATGCCTTCTTGGATTCCCAAATCTATGTAATTCCAAATAAACTACCCCACTCTCCCTCCCCCCATCACATGCACTGTAATTGCTCTTTGTTACAAGCTCTGCCAAGCCAGGACCGTGTCCATCTCTTCCATCTTCTCATCTAGCACTGAGACTGGCTGGCAGTTGGTGCTCAATAAATACTTGTGTGGAAGGGACATTTGTATATTTCCTCCTTTCGGAATTACAGAATGGTGTTTTCTCCTGTTTCATAATGGGGCTCTATCTGGCAGTCTGATACCCCACCTGCGCTTCTCAGGGTTAGAATAATCTCTTGCCCACTATGAGTTGGTGAATGTAGATAAAACAAAATACCAAAAACAATAATAATAGCCATTTATTTAGTACTCACAGTTACCGATTAAGTACTTACTGTATGCCAGGCTCTCTGCACAACTCAATCTGTAACCCCCATCAGGAGGGTTCTAGACTCTACTAAACCTTCAGATTCAAAGACTGCTGCCAGCCACACTTGGCCCCATTCTGCCTGCAGGGCTATAAGACAGCGACCACAGCTTGCTGGCAGGACAAGGCCAACTGTTTCTTTTCTGAGCGAATCTGTGTAGCAGTCCACAGGGGGAGAAGCTCTCACTGGGTGGGTGCAGGATTCCTCCCGGCTTGAAAAGCCTCCTGCACAGCAGGAGCCAAATTCTCCTGTAACAACTCCATAGGGACATTTCCCAGGGTCTCTGTAGGGGACAAAACAAGACTCATCTCAGTTAAGGAAACCTAGAGCTATGGTATCCCACCTAGTATTTATAATGTTTCCAACCCAGGAGCAATCTACCAACAAGGGGTCAGCTTTATCATAAGAAATGTTACTCAGTAACAGGGGCGCCTGGGTGGCTCAGTCGGTTGAGCGTCTGACTCTTGATTTCAACTCAGGTCATGATCTCAGGGTCATGGGATTGAGCCCCGCATCCGGCTCCAGGCTCGGTGCAGTCTGCCTGAGGATTCTCTCTTCCTCTCCTTCCGCCACCAGTCCCCCTCAACTAAATAAATAAATCATAAAAAAAAAAAAAAAAAGAAATGTTACTCCTAACATAGTTGATATTCCACCCTTACTGGAAGGGAGCTAAATGAGTTCCCTCCTTGGTGAGTCAGATAGGAGCTACACCAGATGTTGTCACACAAAAGAAACTTTATTTGTGGCAAAGAAGGAAACCACAGGGAACAACGTCCAAAGCTGTGACCCTCTGAGCAAGGATGAATGGGTTTGTTTGTTTGTTTTTTTAATTTACTGTTGGGATAAATATTTAGAAAGGGAGCCTTGTCATCTATGTAGGGGCAGGCATAAGGCCACACATGTGCCTTAAGGAAACATGCCTATACATACATGATAAGTTATGTAAATAAGGCTTGTGCCCCTCTGTGGGCAGGGATTTTAGCATTTCAACGAGGTAGAGTTGACTGTTGGTCACCATATGCGTTGCCCCATGGCCCACCTGTGTAGGCATGAGTCCACACTGGCTGAGTTCTCTGTCAGGGTGTTCACTATTGTTTGAAGGGTAGTTTCAGTTTCCAGTGGGGATGCTATGCCTGGGGGGGTCTTTTGTCTGAGTTAAAAGATAAGCTGGAAAGAAGAGCTTTAAGGAAAAATGTGGGACAAGTTTGGTGAGTACAAGCAGGTGAGCAGTAAAGGTCAGACCTTGGGGTCTAGCTGGTGACATTACCAAGTAACGGGGGGAATGGAACCAGAGCGTTAACCTAAGGCCCAGTTCTAATGCAAAAGGCAAAAAGGTTATTAATTCTCACCTCTTACCTCCCTCATTTTGCAACAAGGAAACTTAGGCTCAGAGAAGTTCAGTAAGTGGCAGAACAGGATTAGAACCCTGGTCCCAGGCTCCACTGCTGTTTTACTTTTTATTTATTTTTAAAGATTTTATTTATTTATTTGTCAGAGAGAGAGAGCACAAGCAGGGAGAGAGGCAGAGGGAGAAGGAGAAGCAGGCTCCCCACTGAACAAGGAGCCCGACGCGGGGCTCAATCCTAGGACCCTGGGATCATGACCTGAGCCGAAGGCAGACGCTTAACTGACTGAGCCACCCAGGCGCCCTGCATTACTGTTTTAACTGTTAGCCTATCATAAGCATAATTAGGGGAACATCTTTTTATAAAAACAAAGTTAAATCATAAATTGCAAAGCAAAATGCATATTATCTTTAGATCACATTCTGCTTTGGCCTGTGTTAGCTATTGGGTTTTAATTAGCACAGATCAATGGAGCCTGTGACCTCCTGTCACTATCTGTATGGGAAACTCAGAGGAGCTGGGGACAAAACCCAGAAGGTTCCACACTCTCAGCCAGGGCTCTCCAAACCTTTTTGGTCATGTACTCTATCAGTAAAATATTTCTTCAGACACATTCCCCAATACATGTATCTTAATTTTTTTTTGGATTTATACACTTATGATCTCACATAGTGAAATGTCCAAAATAGGCAAATCCATAGAGAAAGAAAGTAGATTAGTTATTCCTGGGGGGAGGAGAGAGTGGGAAGTGACTGCTGATGGGGACAGGGTTTCTTTTTGGGGTGATGGAAATATTCTGGAATTAGATAGTGGTGATGATTGCACAACCTTATGAATATACTAAAAACCATTGAAATATATATGTGTATATATATGCACATATATAGATGTATATATATATATACATATACATATATATATCCTAAAAGGTGACTATTTTGGTATACGAATTATATCTCAATTTTTAAAAAATTGTATACATTTATAAATGTACTAAAATAATGTGTATGTTATAAAGAATAGCCTAAAAAAGTTACAGGGTGAAATTTAAGAAGTCATAAATAAAAGTTCTGATATCATCTTCTGTCACTCCAACAAATTGTCTTTTGCTCTCCCTATGGACTCACTGCTTTAAACTAACCCCCTGAATAGTCTATGTCTAAATTATAAGCCATTTAGGGCCCCTTTTTGCTTTCACAACTGTTGTGAATTTCAGTAACATTGTTAATCATTCAGCAACAATAATAGTTAATACATATACATCGAGTATTTGCTAGAGGCAAAGCAGGATTCTAAGTGCTCTATTTACATACACAGACCTGATGTTCCCATGTGGCTCTATTACTACTGTTAATGTCCCCATTTCACAGTTGAGCAAACTGAGGTTCAGGTAGATTAAGTAACTTTTCCAGAGTCAAAGCTATTACATGGCTGTGTAGGGCTCTAAACCAAGCAGCCTGACCTCAACACTGTGTTCCACACTTACTATGTGTCAAGCACTGGGGGATGCAAAAAATCCCTGCACCCTGGGAGTTTATCCTTTAATGGGAGAGGGGGCAAACATCAAGTAAATATAAGACAAGTACTGATATTTCCAAGTTCTCTGAAGAACATACCACAGCCAAGTTGTGTGTGTCTTCTCTCCCGGAAATGCTCAGGATGAAGGAATGCAGTATGAGCTTTAAATCAAATTGTGTTTATGTAAATAAATAACAAAGAAACCCCACAAATTTTGTTCATGCCTCTGAACTGGGCCAGGGAGGGTTTGGGATGTCAGGGGTACCAGGTATCCTAGCAAGACCAGCTCTGGCAGAATTCACCAACCCTGAGCCATTGGGGTTTGATGGCCGGAGGCCTGGTGTTACATCACTAGTTAGAAGCCTGGACTCTTGGCTTACTCTCTTCGAACTGAAAAGGCCTTAAATAGTAGGAAGTTTTTGGATTTGCTGCATCACACTAATTAGCAGGCAAATCATATAATATTTCTAAGCTGCTCAGGATATTGTCGAGACTTAATAAAATTGCTATGAATTTTGACTTAGGATATCTGACACTTATTGAATTATTATTATGTCCTTCTTGAGTCAGCCTTTCTGAATATGAACTATAAGATCTCTACCCAGTGTAACCAATAAAAAAAAATGATGAGATCTTTATTAATTGACATGAAAAGATTTTCATAATTTATTATTCCATGGAAAAAAATAGATTTAAAAAGAGTTTAAGAGCATGGTTCCATTTTTGTGTTGTTACTGGTGTGTAGTGATCTGGAGAAAAATATGAGGGAGGATATAGACCAAAATGTTAAAAGAACTTATTTCTATAAGGAGTAAAGGTGATGTTAATTTTTAAACTACTTGCCTGTGTGTTCTGACTTTTTTTTGTGTGTGTGATGATTGTGCATTGCTTTTATGATTAGAGAAGTGATTTTTACCCCGAGTTACACCCTGTCCTGTTTAAATTAGGGGAAAAGAATGACAGTGTGGTGAAGATCACACTGCTGAAATTGGGGCTTTTTGAAGTCGCCTTGGCTAATTTCCACTGGATTTCTTCCCTAAAGCAAGACCCTCTTTTCGGACCTTTTTGTAAGCAGAGGAGGCTGTAGTTGGTGATGAGGCACCACTTGAGGACCAGCTGCCAGGGAATTTCTTCTAGAATAATAACCTGCTAGAAACCTTATGACATTTTACTTGGGATTATGGATCCTTCTGGACACAGGGGCCAGCTCTCTGCCCCTGGTCCTCAGTATTGGGGTGTTTAGCTTCCCAACTGGTGAGGAGAGGAATGAAGTTGATGAGCCCCTCACTCTTCCTCCTTTGGGCTTTGCTTTTCTCCAGGCCTCCCAACCCTGACTGCTGAGAGCAGAAGAGAAGAGAGAACCAGAAGAGGAGAAAGAAGCCGGGCACAGCAGTTGTCCTCCCCACCATGGGGCAGACCTGCCAGCGAGGATGGGTGAGTTCTCCCCTTGCTTTCCTCTAACTTCATGGGGTCACATACACCACTGCCTGCCCAGCGCACTCTCCCACGGGGTGTTACGTGCAGTCCATTTTCTAGGAGGTAAACCCAGACTTGGCAGAGAAGTGTTACGGGGTGAGGCAGGAGGCCTTCACATCCGGCCTCTAGCTCTCTCTGTGCAGTTTAATTTTTACCGGGTCAGATAGGTCCTGAGCAGGGGGTGCCCAGGGGGTCATTCACGTCACCCCTTGGTTAATCACTTCTTAGGCCATTATACTGCAAAGTCAGGAATGGGTGTTGAAAACAGGAGTGTGGCCTTTTCTAAGAGAAGCCTTCCTTGGCCAGATTGTATATGGCCGTGTAAGAGCAGAAACCCATTCTTGCCTCCTGCAGAGAGCTTTACTTCTCCCCTGGTTGTGGATATAACCCTGGGAAAGTGTTTATGGGACAAATGATGTTCTTCTGAGTAGCTGGTTCATTTTCAGTCAGCCTATGCTGCAGATGGTCCCACTGGGGCAAGGACTACGGAGGCCCCCTTTTACAGTTTGGGAAATGGAGGCACAATGGGGGTGTCAGCCCAGTAACACACATGGGGCTGGGACTTCAGTAGTGCCCTGGGGACAGGATTCTCTCAGAGCAAGCCTGTCGTCGGTCCCTGCTCTGGCCTAGCCTGCCTGCTTTGTGAAGACTTCCCTGGTCATCTGTGGGTGAAAAATAGTTCCCAATCGCATGTGGGAGAGGGGAGGAGAGAACGCAAGCTTCAGGAGCTGCTTTGGCCTCCATGTGAGGGGGGCGGGCAACTTTCCCCAGTCCTGTTACAGGCCTGGCTTGAAAATACCCCCTTCATCATCTCTGAGGAGATGTATTGTCCAGCCCACATATGTCCTTTGAGAGATCTGAATTTGACCCCGCTTCTGACACCCACGTGGAGGCTCAGGCTCTCTGTCTCAGTCTCATCTCTGCACCCCGAGGCACCTGTCTGGGTTACAGTGAGCAGGAGGCCACTGAACACATAAACCTGCAAACTCCTTGGGACCCGCAACGCCTCTTCCTTCTCCTTTACGCCACGCTCGGGGTGAAAAAAGTTTTGCCTGCTCTGGAAAAGGAGGAGCACCTCCAAACCAGGAGGTCTGTTTGGAATGTCTTTGCCACCTCTCACGGTCCCCACCGTACCCTTCCGTGCCCCTACCCAGCCTTGCAAGCCTCAGGCAGAATGCTGAGAGCTTCCAGCGGGCCAGGCCAGCTTTGGAGAGGTGACACAAAGCGGCCCGTGTCCCAGGCGCCACGTGGCCATCAGCAGGCTCGGGCGCTGGTACTGGGAGTTCAGCGTCAGCCTGTGCATCTCGGGCTGGTCCTCTGTGGTCCTGGGGGCTCCGGAGAGAGGAAGCCAGGCTCCGGGATCTCAGACGCAAGCAGGAAACCCAGGAGTTGGAAATGAGTTTCATTCTCTCACGGGGCCCCGGGTGGGTTCTGATTATTGCCCTGGGTCTCCACGAGCCTGTGATCTTTACTGTATCTGCTGTCGTTCAACCAGCAACTACTCTGTGCCTGCCACTTCACACGGTCTCCTTACATTTTCACAAAGTCCCAACAACGTAGGTATCGTTCTCATCTTACAGATGGGAAAACTGAGGCGTAGGGAAGTTAAGGTACTTGCCTAATTTTACATAGTTCATCAGTGACAAATCTAGGACATAAACTCAGGTCCCTGTGACTCCGAGCCTTCGTGCTCTTTCCACCTCCAGGACAAACTCAGGGCTGGGGGTGAGGCATGGGACTCCACCCGTAACTGCCTAGGGACATTCATATTTTGAGTTGTTCCAAGCTTAGAAATGTTGTGCTCTGGATATTGAATTCCCGCTGTTAATCTAAGGAATGGCCCTAAATTATATGGTCTGTTCCATTTCTTTCTCCTTGGCTCCTTGGCAGTTCCAAGGCCCAGATAGTATTTTTCATTGTTTCCTTACTCTTAATTCTCCTGAAGGCTGATAAGCATCTGTAAGGCTTCATGAGAGTGACTTCCAGTAGCAAGTTTGCTCTCATGGGGTATCGGCGTAAAGCCTAGACTGTTTGGTTTTTGGCCATGTGAAAAACTTGCCGAGATGGCCCTGGTCACTTGGGTTGTCTATGGAAAATGCCTTTTCTTGCTTCCGTAGGACCATGATTTTCTGTAGAGCTTCTTTGAATAGCAGCCTATGCAGAAGAGGGTGTGGTTTCTCTGTTCACGAACAGCAAACATTTACTGAGCACCTACCCTATGTGAGGCAGGGCAAGAAGGACTGAAAAGATGGTCTCTGCCCTTCAGGGAGGATGCATGGGTTACCCCTGATTCTTATATGGACTGGCTACACGTCTGTGGGCTGCTATGCAGCCCTTCTAGGAAGTGGGATTGCTTCTGGTGCTCTCTCACTCTGGGCTTCCTCCCTCCTCACCCGCCAAGAGTGGTGGTTGTAAGCGTCCCAAGAGCAGCAAGAGAGGGCGGGCCCCAGCACAGGAGTTTTTGAAGGGGTTACTGTCCTACTGGCTAAAGCCCAGTCACACAGCCAAACCCAGAGTCACTGTGGGAGGAGACAACAGAGAGTATGGGTACAAGGAGGAGAACCATTATGGCTGTTTTCCGCAAACAATGTACTACATCCTCCTTATCCCTTCAGCTGCCATCATGGAGAGGTCTCCATGGGCCCCTCTCTTGACTGGCAGCATCTTCCAAAATCTGTGAGGCATGGCAAGTCCTAAGAGGGTTACGGAAGGACAGGATGCTAATTCGTCAAGGATACTAACTCATCCAGCAGGTTGCTGCTTGATGGCTGTGTTCCGTCCATGTTCCTCTGGGGAGTATTGCATCCTGCAATCTTGGGGACACACTGTGGCCAGTGGCTCAGCTGGGACAGACCCCTGTGTTCCCCTAGTCCCCCTGCACGCCTCTCCAGCGGCTCAGCCAGCACCATGCTTTCATTATCGGTGGGCACATCTGTCTGCTCTAGTGGATTATGGGCTCCCTGCAGGCAGAGCCACTGTTGTCTGTCATCTTTGAACCCCCACTTCCCAGCACAGTCCCTGTAGGTTTGGAAGCACCTAATCAATGTTGATGGGAGTACATTCACGAACGGGACATTTCTGAGCTCTGCTGTACTTCATCCAGAGAATTGTTCATCATGTCAGTATGTCATCAGTGATTTCGGGGTTACGGTTGCTTTCTGAACGTGATTGATTAGTTATGAGCATCAATATGTTGTGAATACCAGTTGCTAAGATGCCTTTGTCACACCTTATTTTGTCCTGTCTTTCTTTAAGAGTGAAGCATCTGAAAAACCCATCAAGCCCCCGCTTACTGAAGCTAAGGTAAGAACCCTAAATGCTCTCTCTTTCCGTATCCTTCTGTAACATTTTCTATACAGGAGTGATAGTGTGTGGCAATTCCCTTTGGGAATTCTGATTCTGGTTTCAGTAAGCCATGCAGCCCTACTGTGGATTCCCAGGGGAGGAAGAACATTTACTTCTAACCTGTTCCTACCTGGGCCCAGCCCACCCCACAGGGCAGGAGCTTTATGAGGGGGCCTTTGTACTAGGGTCCTCTCTTAGCCCTTTCTTGGGAGCAAAATGCTAAGTGTCTGAGCTAAACACAGGACCTTCCTACCTTGGAGCTGTATGGCTTCCTGACTGGGAGAGGCTCTGGGAGAGGGAATGGAAGGGTCTCTCCCCTCTTGTCTTTTCCACTGTGCGGAATCCGGCATGCCAGGAACTTGGTACCCATCCCCTCTGCACTGGAACATGGGCCAAAAAAAGTTTTAGATCTTTCCTATTGACATATCCCATATGGTTCCAAATCAGAGAATTTTCTGTGCTGCCTGTGATGGCCCCTCACCTTCCCTCTCATTTCCCAAGCGGGCACTTTACTGTGCCTATCAAATTGCAGTAGAGTGAATCTGAGGTGGATTGCTTCATGGGAAGGTGGTGAGGTGGAGGCTTTGGAGGGCCAGCTTGCTGGGAGAAAAGTACAGCAACTCGTGATTTCTCCCATATCTGGCTCCCTTATCTAGTCCCAGGTGAGGTCCAAGGCTGGGTCCAGATTCATAGCCACCTCTGCCCTGCTGCTTATTCTACTGATGGAACAGCCGTATTCTTGTTCTTTCAAAAATGAATCAGAGACTCCAGCATTTGAGGATTTATGGCTGAGAAGTGAAACTCAACATGCAAAAAAGGAAAAAGTTACAACAGAGGGTGACATGTACCTTAAGAGCCAGACGAGGGAGGGATCCACCCTGTCTTGGGGAGAGAAGGAAGATTGGACAGTGGACGTGAGATTAGCAGAAGGTCTTGAAGCAGAAGAAGGAATCTGCCGGCCAGGAAGGACATTCCAGGCAGAGCCAGCAGCTAGGGCAAACACGGAGCCTGTGAAGGGCGGAAAGAGCCTGGGAGGCTGTCTGGTGTGGTGCTGGTGGGGAAGGCGGGAAGGGAGGCTGATGAAGTTGGATTGGGCTGGCCCTGGATGTCCAGTTAAGGAACTCCATGGAGGGGGCCCAAAAGAGCTTTAGGCCGAAGAGTCATGTGATTAAATTGTGTTCTGTCTGACAGCAGCAAGGAGCATGAGCCTTGAGCCTCCAGGGAACCAGCCAGGAGGTAGTGGGGATGAGTGGAGAGAGCTCTCCAGAGGCAGCATGTGTGCAAGATGATCCACCTTGGAATGGGAAGAAAGTTTTACAAGTTCCATTGCTAACAATTTTTTAAAGCTCAATTGGCACTGGTAGCCTTGCTTGGTGAGCCTTCCAGATGGCTACTTGTATAATTTTGTACTCAGGGTCTCTCTCAATAAGAAGGGACAGATCGTGGTCCCTTCCTTCGTTTCCAGGGCCATTTTTAGCATGTTATGAGGCATTACCGTCTTCTGACTGCCTGGTTGAAGTAGTTTTATACATCATATTATCTGGCTTTAACTAGGCTGACCCTCACAAAATAAGCAAGTGGCTTAGAAAGATGTCTGCAGGGGTGCCTGGGTGGCTCAGTCGTTAAGCATCTGCCTTTGGCTCAGGTCATGATCCCAGGGTCCTGGGATCGAGCCCTGCATTGGGCTCCCTGCTCTGCAGGAAGCCTGCTTCTCCCTCTCCCACTCTCCCTGCTTGTGTTCCCTCTCTGGCTGTGTCTCTCTCTGTCAAATACATAAATAAAATCTTAAAAAAAATAAAAAAGAAAGATTTCTTCATAGAAACTATGGATTACAGCTAATGAATAATGGGGCACCTGGTCGGTTGAGTCGGAAGAGAGAGTGAGTCTTGATCTCGGGGTCTTGGGTTTGAGTCCTATGTTGGGTGTAGAGATTACTAAAAAAAATAAACTTAAAAAAACCTAATGAACACTGAGAAAATAAGAGCAACTGACTTGTTTCTTATCCCTGGTACCAGCTACTCATTAGCCACATCTTGGGGTTAAAAGAAATAAAAGATCTGATCAGATATAATAAGTAATCAGAGAAAAAAAACAGACAAGGCTCTTTGAATTCTGGCTTTATGCTGTACATCACTAATGATAAGCTAATCCTTATGTTTACAGAGGGCCTTGAGATAATTAGCTAATGATACTGTTAGGCCACCACATTTAAAATTAGTTTATCTCATTTTTATGCCTTTTTTTATTGAAGTATAATTTATTAGCTGTCAAACGCATACATTCTAAGTGTCAGGTCAAGAAATTTGAACACATGTCTATACCTATGGAACCCCGTTCAAGATATAGAATATTTCCATCACCTCCCAAAATCTCATGTCCCTATCCAGTCAATACTTCCCCATCCCCTGTCCTGAGGGTATCATTGTTCTGACTTCTATCACCATAGGTTAGTTTTCCTGTTCTTGAACCTCGTGTAAATGGAATCATACATGTGTACTCTTTTGTACCTGGCTTTAATATTTTCATATTGCTGCATGTACTGAGTTCATTCCTATGTGATCTTTTACATAGACAATCCTAAAATACACACACACACACACACACACGCCCACACACTGTTAGAATAAACACATTCAGCAAGGTTGCAGGATATAAAAGTGATATGTGAAAATCAATTGTACTTCTGTACATTTGCAATGAACAATCCAATAAGAAATTAAGAAAACAGTTTCATTTATAATAGCACCAGAAAGAACAAAACACTTAGGAATAAACTTAAAAGAAGTCCAAGTCCAAGCCTTATACTCTGAAAAGTATAAAACATTGTTGAAAGAAATTGGAGAAGATCTAAAAAAAAATGGAAAGACATTCCATGTTCATGGATTGGAAAACTTAATATTAAGATGGCAATACTCCCCAAATTGACCTACAGATTCAACACAATCTCTATCAAAATTCCAGCTGGCTTCTTGGCAGAAATGGACAAGTTAATTCTAAAATTCATTTGGAGATGGAAGGTACTCAGATTAGCCAAAACATCTTGAATAATAAGAAGAAAGTCAAGGAACTTGCATTTCCTGTTTTTACAACTTATAAAGCTACAGTAATCAAGACAGCATGGTACTGGCGTAAGGATAGACCTATAGATCAATGGAATAGAATTGAGAGGTAAATGTAAACTCTTACATTTACAGTTATTTGGTTTTCACAGGGATATGAAAACAATTCAGTGGGATAAGAATAATCTCTTCAACAAACGATGCTTGTGACAATTGGATATCCACATGCAAAAGAATGAAACTGAATCCCTGCCTCATACCATATACAAAAATTAATTCAAAATATGCAGTAGCTGGGCGCCTGGGTGGCTCAGATGGTTAAGCGTCTGCCTTCGGCTCAGGTCAGGATCCCAGGGTCCTGGGATCGAGTCCCGCATCGGGCTCTCTGCTCCTTGGGAGCCTGCTTCTCCCTCTGCCTCTCTCTCTCTCTCTGTCTCTCATGAATAAATAAATAAAATCTTTAAAAAAAAATATGCAGTAGCTAAAATTGTAAAACTCTTAGAAGAAAACACAGATATGAATCTTTGTGACCTTGGATTTGGCAGTGGTTTCTTACTGTGATACCTGTTACGGGCTGAATTGTGTCCCTCTACTACCAAATTCATATGTTGAAGTTTTAACCCCCAACACCTCAGAATATAATCACATTTGGAGATGGGGGTCTTTAAAGAGTTAATTAATTTAAAATGAGGTCTTTAGAGTGCACCCTATTCCAATCTGACTGACGTCTTTTCAAGAAGAGGAACTTTGGACTCACAAAAAGACATCAGGGATGTGTGCACACAGGGAGAAGACCATGTGAGGAAGGCGGCTATCTGCGAGCTAAGGAGAGTCCTTAGAAGAAGCTCAACCTGCCAACACCTTGATCTTGGACTTCTAGTCTCCAGAATTGTGAGAAAATACATTTCTGTTTTTTAAGGCACGTAGTCTGTAATATTTTATCTATCAACTGATGAATGGATAAAGTGTGGTATATCCACACAATGGGATCTTATTCAGAAATAAAAAAGGACTGCCGTTCAGATATGTACTACAACATGAATGAACATAAATGAAGTACATTTACATGCTTAATGAAAGAAGTCATTCACCAAAGATCACATATTGTATGATTCCATTTACATGGAATGTCCAGAACAGGCCCATCTGTAGAGACAGAAAGTAGATTAGTGGTTGCCTATAGCCATAGGGGAGCATGGGAGTTTGGGAGGTGACAGCTAATGGGTGTGATGTTTCTTTTTGGGATAATGAAAATGCTCTGAAAATGATTGTGGTGATGATGTCACAACTCTGCAATTTATTAAAAATCATGAAACTGTACACTTTAAATAGGTGAATTATATGGTATGTGGATTATATCTCAGTAAAATTGTTACCAAAGGGGAAAAAAAGAATTCCATTTTTATAGCTGAGAAGTATGAAGTATGTATAGATATAGTACAATTTTTTAATCCGCTTGTCTGCTCATGGATATTTGGGTTGTTTCTAGTTTTGGCTATTACTAATAAAGGGCTGTCTGCATTTGTGTACAAATCCTTGTATGAACATGTGCTTTAATTTCTCTTGGGTAAATACCCAGGAATGGAATCGCTGGGTCATGGGGTAGGTATATATTAATTTTTTTTTAAAGATTTTATTTATTTATTTGAGAGAGAGAGAATGAGAGAGAGCGAGCACATGAGAGGGGGGAGGGTCAGAGGGAGAAGCAGACTCCCCGCTGAGCAGGGAGCCTGATGCGGGACTCCATCCAGGGACTCCAGGATCATGACCTGAGCCGAAGGCAGTCGCTTAACCAACTGAGCCACCCAGGTGCCCTATATTAATTTTTTTAAAGATGTATTTATTTATTTTAGAGAGAGAGAGAGAGAAAGAGAGAGAGGGAGGGAGCGTGCGAGAAGGGGGAGGAGCAGAGGGAGAGGGAGAGAGAGAATCCCAAGCAGACTCCATGCTGAGTGTGGAGCCCTAAGTGGGGCTCATGACTTGAGTCGAAACCAAGAGTTGGATGCCCAAACCACTGAGCCACCCAGGCACCCCTATATTAAACTTTATTAGGAATAGTCAAAAACAGTTCCAAAGTAATGTTATTTTATACTCCCATCTGTCTCATCTGTTTTCATGTCTATGTTTTAGGTAGTGCAGTAGTATGCATTGATAGTTATAAGTAAATATATAGATTGTTGAGATACATGGTCAGAACATTTTTGCTACAGGGGATTCTGAACAGATCAGTTCCGTACCCTGGGACTAGGAGAGAGTTGATATTGTTAAGGGCTTTGTATCAGTTTCGTAGGACTGCAAGAGCAAATTGGCACAAAATTGGTGGTTTAAAATAACAGAAATTTTTTATCTCACAGTTATGTAGGCCAGAAGTCCGAAATCAAGGTGTCAGCAGGGCGGGGCTCCCTCCTCAGGCTCTAGGGGAGGATCCTTCCTGGCCTCTTTCACTTTCAGTGGCTCCAGGCACTGCCTGGTTTGTGGCTGCAGAACCCCCTCTCATCTCTGCCTCCACCTTCATGGGCCGTTCTTCTTTTTCGCCTACTGTCTTCTCTTCTGCCTCCTATCAGGAAGGTCACTGGATTTAGGGCCCACCAGGGAGAGCCCATCTCAGAAGATCTTATCTCGGAAGATCTTATCTCGAGATCCCTAACTTAGTTACATACACAAAGACCCTTTTTCCCCCAATAAGGTCACAGCACAGGTTGTGGGGATTAAGGCATATCTTTTAGGGGGCACCACGCAACCCACTACAGCCTGTTCTAGCAGAAGGAATGGGGAGGAGAGGATGGAGTCAAGAGAGTTCTAGGTGGGATGTGTTTTGTTTTGTTCTTGAGGTACATATATAGGTTGACTCCATAGGGTCTGGTGACAGATTAGATGCAGGACATTTGGGAGGAGAAAATCTCAAGGATAATGCTCAGGTTTCCAGCTTGCCTGATGGGAAGATGGTTCTACCTGGGACACTTTTCCCCAAGGGGCAGAGGAAGCACAGGCGTGGTGTACTCCATTTTATGCTGGTTTCTGCTCAAATGTCATATCCTCAGAGAGGCCTCCCCTATTCATGCTATCTGAAATGATACTCTTATTCTCTATTATTTATTTATTTATTTATTTATTTTTTAAAAGATTTTTATTTATTTATTTGACAGAGAGATAGCAAGAACAGGAACACAAGCAACAGGAGTGGGAGAGGGAGAGCAGGCTTCCCGCCGAGCAGGGAGCCTGATGTGGGACTTGATCCCAGGACCCTGGGATCATGACCTGAGCCGAAGGCAGACGCTTAACGACTGAGCCACCCAGGCACCCTTATTTATTTATTTTTTTAAAGATTTTATGTATTTGACAGAGAGAGCGCGAGAGAGGAAACACAATCAGGGGGAGTGGGAGAGGGAGAAGCAGGCCTCCCGCTGAGCAGAGAGCCCAATGTGGGGCTCGATCCCAGGACCCTGGGATCATGACCTGAGCTGAAGGCAGACGCTTAACGACTGAGCCACCCAGGCGCCCCGATACTCTTATTCTCTGCTGTTCAACCTAGGTATCAGTTAGGATTAGATTTGTCTGATAGTAACAGAAAATTCCAAAATAGCAGTTGGATTAACACATTGAAAATTTATTTTCCTCTGAAGTTCTAGAAACCTAGAGGCAGTGGGGGGCTGATATGGGACACCTTGGTGACAGGGACACAAGCTCCTTCTATATTATTTTGTTGCTTTGTTTTGTGTGGCTGCCATTCCCAAGTTTATCTCAATATCCAAGACATTCCTAGTTCTCTAGCCAGTCTGTATTTCAGCCAGCAGGAAGGAAGAATGGCAAAGAAGAAGAGCTGCATAATCGCAGTGTCTTTTTTTTTAAGATTTTATTTATTTGACAGAGCACAAGCAGGGGAGAGAGAGGGAGAAGCAGGCTTCCCGCGGAGCAGGGACCCTGATGCGGGGCTCGATCCCAGGACCCTGGGATCATGACCTGAGCCGAAGGCAGACACCTAACAACTGAGCCACCCAAGCGTCTTAAGGAAGGCTTCTGGAAACTAGTATGAGATGCTCTCACTTTAATCTCGTTGGCCAGAGCTTGCTCCCATGGCCACATCTAGCTGCAGGGAAGGCTAGAAATATAGTCTTTAATGGGGGGGGGGGGGGGCTTGGATTCAGTTAAAAATTGGAGCCATAGAACAAAGAACAAAATTGTAGCATGTAGCTGTGTTGCCTATATTTTGCTTCATTTTTCCTCCTAGCACCTAACCTGATGAGTATTTAATTTTTGACTTGTTTACTGCCTGTGTCTCCCCACCAGAATGTGGGCAGGGACTCCGTCCTGTTCACCAGCCCATTTCTAGTGACCAGGAAGTAGAAGCAGACCAGGTGCTTCACAAATATCTGTTGAGTGAATAAATGACAAGGTGGGGAATCGAGAAGAGAGAGTGAGTTTAAGAAGAAGAAATGACTGTGATGGGAGACCTACCGAGTTTCAGGTGCCTCTGGGGTCTAGGAGTTGATGTTCACAGGCAGTTGGAATATGGGTCTAGAGCTCAGGAGAGAAGGGTGGCTGGAGCTCTTGACAAGAGTGATTCTTTGGGTAGGGCACATTGGGATGGACCTCCAGAAGACAGCCAGAGAGGAGGGCACACTCAGCCAGCTCAGCTGAATCTACCAAGCCCGATGTCCCCCACCCCCACCCCACTGGGAGGGACAACTGCTTCCATATCTCCCTTATAAACCCCCTGTGGGTCATGCAAATCTGCCTCACCATGTGGTTTGAGAATGCCCTTTATAACAGGATCCATGTGCCACGCTTTACAAATCTAACCAAGCGTGACTCGGTACCCTAGGGAAGAAGCTCCCCAACATGGGTTTTTGAACCCATCTGCGACTGAGGCGTTGCTGGGCCTGCATAGAATAAGAGAAATAAGGACAGTATGGTAAAATGAATATTTCACCTTGTTAGAACAGCAGGGTGGTCTTGAACCAGACTCTCGGGGCTCATATTCCAGCTCTTTGCAGTAGCTGTATGACCTTGGAGAAGTCACCTAACCTCCCTGTGACTCAATATTCTCATCTATAAAATGAGGCTATGACTAGTATTGACCTCGTTAGGTTGTTCTGAGGGTCAAGCAAGTTAATATAAGAATTTAGACTGATACCCGGTCCACAGCGAGTTCTACCTGAGAACGAGCTATTATAAAGCCAGAGGTAGTTAGTTTAAAAAGCAGCCCTTGTTTTTCTTTGGCTTAAGACATCTTTTTTCTTTAGAAAATAATGGTGATAGGAGATGGAAATTGTGACTAAAAATTACTTTTTCTTAGCAAAATGAAAAGTCAGTATCTAGTTTTTATGTGTATGCATGTTTAACTTGCTGGCCTATGAGACTCCACAGCCTAGGAACCCTGCCTGGGTGTTGACATGGACTCTCCTGCATGAACATTTCCTTCTATATTTTGGAGCTAATTCTAAAGGGACAGGATTGAAGAGCTTCCATTGGCCCCGGGGAGGTGGTTGTATGTGGGCGTTGGAGAGAACTATCCCAGGAAACTCAGAGGAATCAGCAGGGTGATTTTTTAGATTGCTCTGTTCCAACAAGATAGGGGCTTCCTTTGGGAAAGGAGCAGGCTTGAGATAAGGAGCAGGGCTGAAGCCAGGCAGGCCTCAGCCATCTGGTTAACCCTGCCTCCAGGCCATCATTCTTTATGCATAGGAGGCTTATCAGGTTCAGAGGCAATGGAATAGAGGATGGGATGTCCAAGAAGCCACAGGGCCAGACAGGGCTTTCTGCACTCCTGTGATGGACAATCATCCCCAGAGGGAAGTGGAAACCTTGGGACAGAAGCTGAGAGAGGTGTCTCTGGGCATCAGGGTTTTTCTGAGCCGGGGAAACAGGTCAGGGTTGAGCAAGGGGCAGCCTGGCAGAGAGCTTTAGGATACCTAAAAGGTGTGGGACTTGAGTGAAGCAAGAGAGGTGCCTACAGTGCAAGATTTGAATGTTAAGATTTAAATCTTGCACACCTAGGCACCTCTCTTGCCTCATCCTAATCCCGGCCCTAACACCTGAGGCCTTCTGCCCGTAAATTCCAACTATTGGGAGCTTTAAGGCCTACAGGGGTCAGACAGGCGTGTGCATCAGTGCGGGCGGTGCTTGGGGGGGGGGCCTGGGGCAAGCTGCAGCACCCCTGCACTGTCTGGAGGGGGCAGTGGCTACTCAGTTCTAGCTGAGCATTGCCCCGGGATAACAGGGGCCCAGCGTGGCTAGACCTGAGATGCTGGGAACCTGGATTTTCAAGTGAAATCTCCTAATTTTTCAGTGTTTTCATCATACTTGTAACATGTTAGGTGGGCTAAATAAGATATGTGCTAGGCCGTGTGGTAGCCTGTTGCCAATTTGTAACCTCTGTGATGATGTTGTCAGTGGGTAGAACTTTGGGCAAATAAAAGAGGAAGGGAGACAGGCCGAGAATGTGATTTTTTTAAAATTTAAATTCAATTAATTGACATATAGTGTATTATTGGTTTCAGAGGTACAGGTCAGTGAGTCATCAGTCTTATGTAATACCCAGTGCTCATGACATCACAGACCCTCCTTAATGTCCATCCCCCAGTTCCCCATCCCCCTACCCCCTCCCCGAGAATGTGATTTTACAGCCCCAGCCCCTCCAGGGAGCAAAACCAGCTGCCTTCAGTGTTGTCCAAGAGGGGCCGCAGAAAACAGCGCTGGTGGATTCATTTCAGAAATTTCCTCCACCCGTTCCCGTGGAGAGTTAGCATCTAAATCAGCGATTCATGATCCTAGCAGCACCTGAGATGGACCTGGGGAACCTTTGTAAAGTGCTGTTTGGCCTGCGCTCCAGGTCAGTTCCGCTGCCCTCTGGGGCCGAGGCCCGGGCATCAGCATTTGTAAAAGCAGCCAGGTTGAAATCCACAGATCTAATAGAAATGTGGGTTTCAGGACCCCTTCCAGGTGCTTCCTCTCAGACCATGCTTTGCCTGCCAGCAACCCCATCTGCTCAGGATTCCAACACATGGCAGTGGCTCGCACGCTAGCCTTCCTTTTTCTTTCTTCCCTGCCTCTGCCTCGGAGACCTTAAACACGCTCTCATTGACTGATTAAGTGGGGATAATGATATTTGCCCTGGTAACCTCACCAGCCTGTTATCAGGAGAAATGAGGCATTATTCGAGAAAATAAATGCTCTGTAAACTGTCCGTATGATGCAAACATTGCCGGTAGAAGTGTGCGCCCAGGTGCTGGGGTACAGCTCTGATCCGCTGGAGAGAATTTCTGGAGTGCCATTTCCAGCGCCCGGGGTCAGATGGGAGTTGTCACATTCTGACATGGCCGTGGCCTGCCTTCTCTTACTGGCAGCTGTGTTTTGTGGGTGGCAGCCTGGCATGGCCTGACCTCCCCCCCCAGCCCCCATCCCAACTCTGGTACAAGAGGGAGCACAATGAACAGGGAAATCCAGGGGATTTTGGTGAGAGGGGAGGGCCATCTGGAGGGTGAGGGGAGACCTCTGGAACTAGATTTCCAATGGTCAAGGTCTTTGCTGTTCTTCCTTGGGGTCCAGAGAATAATCAGCAAGGGGCTTGATGTAGTTTTGGAACGTTGGTGAGGTCCGGAGCCGATGGCCAAGAAAGAATTCTTGAGATGTCTTTGGTGCAAAAAGGTGATTTTATTAAAGCACGGGGACAGGACCAGTGGGTAGAAAGAGCTGCTGCCCTGGGGTTGTGAGGAATGGCTGATTATACACTATGGAGTTAGGGGAGGTAAGGAAAAAGGGAGGTGTCCAAAAGGGCTCTCATATGCTAAAGAGGACTCTCAGAATACCGGAGGCCTGGCTATTATCAAGTGAAGGTTGTTTTTCCCTGTTAGCAAAGCATCAATGTTAAGACAGTTGGAGGTTTCCTAAAGGAATGTCACATATATCCCACTCCGGAGTGTGTGTGGAGGGGAGGTTGCGGTGCGTCAGCTTGTGCTTTGTCCTCAGCTAGCCTCCTGCTCCCTCATCAGGCTCAGCTGGGGTCTAAGAGCTATCTGACAGCAAAAAGAGGTGGGATAATAAAGAAGTGCTTGAGGTGATCACTGGCATGATAAGGCGGGGGACAGAGGCCCAGCTCTGAGCCCAGGAGCGGATGCAGCAGTGCAGCCTGGGCTCTGGTCTCAGGAAGCTGTGTGACTGGGGCAGAGAAGGCCAGCCCCCCAGAAGACAGTCACCAATATCAGGCAGACTGTTAGGACTCAGCCTCACTTATCTGAGGCCCAGGCTGCAGTGTGGTGGGGGTTGGGGAGAATGGGCAGAGCACTGGCTGGGCATCAGAACTGGGTTTGAGTCCCAGCTCCAACCTCCACCACAGCCTGACACTGGACAAAGATGGCCCACTTGCTGCATCGCAGGTTCCTCGTCTGTAAAGAAGAGTCTTGGTCTAGATCTAGATGGACTGTGAGCACAGTCCGAGTTGGCCTTGTGGAAGTGCTAAGGTCTGGGAGACTGGGGTGAGTAGCATGCTCAGGAAAGGCTTTCTGTGGAGGGTGGGAGAGCTGGGCCTCAGTGAGAGGGTGACCGGGACACTTGGTCAGGGGGTGGTGAGTGGAGAAGATGGGGCAAGCAGGGATATACGAGCAGGAGCTCAAAGGGACCTGGCGGGCCGGGGACAGCGGGAAGTGGCCTTACTGTGGCTCCGGGGGGAGGAAGAGATAAGTGGGGAAGAGTTGAGTCAGATCACAGAAGGCCTCAGACATCAGGCAGAAGTGTTTCAATTGGCTCCGCCAGGAAGGAGGAGGTCATCAAGGGATTTGGGGCAGAGCTATGATGGGATTAGGCTGCTTTTTTAGCAGGAATAATGTGGCCTGGACTTCAGAATGACTTGGATGGTAGAAAGCCAGGAAACAGGGAGGGCAGCTAGAAGACTTTTGTAATATTTCTGGCATGGGACAATGAGGCCTAGGGGTTGAAGGAAGCAGTGGCGCAGGCCTAGAGGTATTTCTCAGGAAATACTGATGGACCTTGGGGCCCGCGTGCATTCAAGGGGTGGAGAGGAAGGAGTCATCTTGAGAAGCAGTTTTCTCTCTCAACTGCCAGGGAACAGAAAGCATTGGCAGCTGCCCTGCTTGCAAACATAGTATCTCGGGGTAGCCTGGAAAACTGGGAAAGCTGCTCCCTGGCTCCAGCTCATGATGATCCCAGAGAACATGGATGTAATGGGGGCACAGTGATGGCGGCGGGGGGGGGGTGCGGGTTGAGGGTTATGTATACTCTGAATGCTTCTGATCACTGCACTGGGCTCATGCCACCTTGGAGGGTTAGGTGTGGAAGCCAGAGCAATTTGCTAAACACAGTTCTTGATCCTCAAGGAACTTCCAGCCTCACAATTGCAGGCCTCAGATGGCAGTGGAGAACAACCAAATCGTTCTCTTTCTCCCAGTTTTGCTTTATGGCCATGTAGACAGTGTAAGCGTTGGATGGATGCCAGAGAACTTCTGTTCCTAGTTTATAACGGTACTATCCTTAGGGCAGACCCAGGCTTTGTGGGGTTTGAAGCTTAAATAACTTTAGGGAGCCTCTTTAGAAAATAATCCAAATTACAAATATAAAATTACTACGCCCTCTCAGGGTCTAGAACGGGGAAGAATGCAAGTGAGGAGCCCTCATCAGCTTCCCAATCTTATAATCCCACCATTTATGGTGTCTAATAAGCAGGTGTTTTAATGTAGTGGGTGGGTGGGCTTTAGGATCTCCATGTTATGGATGAGGAAGCAAGCTCAGGAAGGTGACTCAGAATGTCACAGCCAGAAAGCCAGCCATGAGTGCTGAGCTCCTGACTGAAGGCTCTGGCCTCAAGGGCCACATCTGAGGTCCTCTTCAGTTGGTGACTGCAGCGGTCAGACCCCTGATGTTCCTGAGGAGGAATGTCCTGGACCTAAGCCCTCTCCCCCGAGACCACTGTACCTTTATGTAGGCTGGTCAGGGCTCCCCCGGATCCAGGTCTGGGGTAGAGGTTGGGGGGTTGGACTGTGGCCATCTCTCAGGGCACCACGTGGTGCAGCCTTGGTCCCAAGAGCACGGCCCATTTCCGCAGAGAGGAAGGACCGCAAACTGCAAGGGTGAGCATTGACTTTGAAAACACACAGACCGAATCCTGGGATCTACAACTTCCTGGTTGTATAAAGTTCGGCAAGAAACGCCGCCTCCGTGAGCCTCAACTTGATTACCTGTTGAATCAGGATAGTAACCACTTCATCGTATTTTGAGCTCATTACATGTCTCCTCGTGAGGCAGTAAAACTCCCGCACCCAGACGCGACGGATCTAAGAACACCCCGATAGCGATCGGTCCAAGCCGCAGCCTAACCGCCTGATTCCGCACCTCCCCTCCCCCTCGTTAAGGCTGAACGTGTTTCTCAGGATTCCTCCCAGTCCGGCTCACTTCCGTTGAGGAAGCGAAAAAGGTGGCACCTCGGAGGGGCGCCTGAAGGATCCCCCGGACGCCCGCGGGCCTGGGTGCCAGAGAGGAAGAGGAAGCCCGGGGTGGGGGGTGAGGGGTGCGGACAGGCCGGGGCGTGAGCCCTCGGAAGAGCGGCAGGAACCAGTGACTCCGGGGCCTGCGCTGTGGGGCGTCGCTCTCGATTTAGCAACACAAATCCGCCTGCCGGAGATTAGGCCGGGCGAGCCGGGTTAGGGGTGATGCACTGCCCGGAGGACGCAGCCGGGGCTCGGCGCTCTGCCCGGCGGACCCGCAGCAGCCGGCCGGAGCGACGATCGGGTGCGAGGACCGCGCAGCCTGCCGGCTCTCGCCTCCTCCGGCCCAGGCCCAGCTCGCTCTGCACGCCCACTTCTGCACCCGCCTCCGGCGTCTCCCCTTCCGCGGAACTCCCGGGGGCGAGCTTCATTTTCCCGCGAAGGGGGCCGCCCCCGCACAGGCCGCTCCGGCCGGCAGCCGGCCCTCCTCGGGGGCTGCTCGTCCCGCCCGAGCCGGGCGGCACCTCCTCCCGCGCTCCGCGCGCGTCCGCCCGGCCGGGCGCCGCCACGCGCGACCCTGCGCGCCCGAGCGAGCCTCCCGCCCTCGCGCCGGCTCCCTACGTGGGGGACGTGCCGGGAGATGCCGGCCCGTGGGGGATTTCGCAGCGCCGCCGCCCCCTTTCCGGCGCGGGAGGGAGCGGCCGCCGCGCCCCCCCGCCCGGGCCCGGACGCCGCCGCCTGGCGCTGCAGAGGCGGGCGGCAGCCAATGG
Organism: Mirounga leonina; assembly: GCF_011800145.1. NCBI lineage: Eukaryota > Metazoa > Chordata > Mammalia > Carnivora > Phocidae > Mirounga > Mirounga leonina. The sequence goes on from NW_023270233.1 coordinate 4,898,001, forward strand.
GCGCCGAGGAGGTGGGCCGGCTGGCGGCTGTCACCCTGCCGGGGACGGGAGCGCGGAGCCGGGGAGCGCGCGAGCCACCGCCTCCCGGGCCTTGGGGGTGGAGCCGCGGCTGGAGGAGGAGGAGGAGCCGCCGAGCAGCCGCCCGAGGACCACTGCTCGCCCGGGCTGCGGAGCACCGACGCCGGCCCCACGCCCGCCGCCCCGCGTCCGCCGCCGTCAGCATGATCGCCGCGCAGCTCCTGGCCTATTACTTCACCGAGCTGAAGGATGACCAAGTCAAAAAGGTGAGCCCCCGCGCGCGCCGCCGCCCGGCGCTCTGCCCGCAGCGTCGCATTCCGGCATCCGCTCGCCGCCGCCGCCTCCATCCTCCCGCGCCCAGCCTTCCCCAGGCCGGCACTGCTTGGACTGCAGGGCGGGAGAAGCCTTCGCCCTGCGATTCTGCCCGGGATTGTGTGTGTGGTGGGGGGAAGACCCCCGAGACCGGGCTGCGTGCTACAGTGTCCTTGAGCCGGGCTGTGGATGTCAGACGGGCCCCCGGGCCACGCGGGGTGGCGCCTGAGCCCGGGGACCGGTGGGTCGGTCCGCAGGGCCTGTTCCGAAGGTTCTGAGCGCCGTGGGCGGAGGAGTGATTACAGAGATGTTGGGGAGCTGAGTGCGCAGCAGGCGGGGGTGCCGGCTGGAGGCCGGGCATCCCATATTTGGGGTTCCCCGCGGAGGGCGCCGGGTGTCCCGGAGAAGCTCTCACCCCGGCTCTACCCGCTGTTGCGGCTGCCCCCTTAATCTGGGGACAGGGTGACCCGCCCGGCTTCCCGGAACGGGGAGGGGTGCGGAGGCCACCGGAAACTTTGCTCATAGGCCTCAGGTCTGGAGCGGCATGTCTGAATGGAATTTTTTATTCCTCTACGTGACTGCTCTCTTAAACTGTAATTTCCAGCCAGCGCAGGGAGCTTAAATAAGAGACTGGTCTTTTGAGTCGGATGGAGGCCTTCACATGTATGCCTGTGACATGTGTGTACTCGCACAGGGATGCATCTCCCTACCCTAAGGGGTTGCTGCCTTGGACATCTGTCTAGCAGAAAATACTGTCCACTGGCAGGTCTTAAAGGTGTATCTCTCCCTTATGCCAGCCCTGCCACCATGTTTTTAAGGAACAGCTTAGGTGGTGAGGAAGAGCGCCCATTTTACCAGTCCGAGGCCTGGCACGGGCCCCTGACCCACCCACACCCACCATGGGTGAGGGGAGGACTGCTGGAGTAAGCTGGGATGGACAGTGAACCTGACTGTGGAGTTCAGACGAGGGAAGTACCCACAGGTGAGAGGCGGGAGCGTAAAGCCACAGGATGTTCACTCAGTTCTCTTCCTACCTACCTAGGACAACCCCCTCTGGCACACTAGGAAGTAGGCCTGCTGCGGGCAGTGACCTCATCAAGGTCACCCCGTGAGTTAGAGGCAGAGCTAGGGCGGGTCTCTCCCTCCCTCCCCTGGGAACCCGGGCTCCTACTGGAAGTCAGCTGAGGGGGAGGTGCTGAGACAAAGGCCCTGGGGATGCTGCTTGGATCCTGGGTCCTGTGCTGAGTGGGGACCTGAGTAGGGCAATTAGGAGACAGGCCTGGAAATCTGCCACCGCCCCTCATAGCTAGGAGCAACAGTGACTTTAGAGTTGTCCCACTGTGGGACTCCTGCTCATTGCCAGCAGCACGTGGAGCTTCCTCTGGCCACTGAGCTCAGGAGCTGTGCCTGCCTGCAGGTACATTTCACGTTCTCCTCAGTGGTTGGGTGTGCCGTTGATGTTCTTCCCGTTTCCAGTGGGGAATTTAAGCTACAGATGAGTTCACTGTCCTTCCCCTGCATGTGGCACACACTGTAGCTCAAGACAGCAGATCCCTGAGATGTGGGACCCAGATGACCCTTCTAAGCTTCCACCGGCCATACCCGCCATCACCTGTGTGGTCTCCAGGGCCTATGTTGGGTTGAGGTTTGGACTGTACTCAGTAAGAATTGTTTTATCAGGCACTCAGTGTTGACTGTGGCCTCCCTCGAATTCTATCCACCAGGCTCCCTGAGGCATCTGGGTGTGTGACTTCTGATTCACTTGGTGGTCGTCCTCAAATCCCTTCTGCTCTGAGATTGGGATCCTGGCATTCCCTCCCCACCCTCTGCTGGCCTCAGAACATTGCTGGAGGAGGGTCTTGAGGCCAAAACTTCCACCACATATTATTATTGGCCACGGAGAGTTTTAAGAACGAGATGGCTTTCTTGCACACCACTGGGGACCATCTTAAACTGCTTTCTGTGGGGGGGATGTGTGTGTGTATTCCCGCCAGAGGATCACCTTGGTCTGCATTATGGGCTACGTGGCATTGCTATCCATGGGTGTGGTCACCAGGAAGCTTCCTGGGCCTCCTGAGAGCCTAGTGGACACGCGTTCCAGTGGCCTAGTCAGCTTTCCCCACCCCCACCTTGCAGAAGCTGGGGGACTGCATCTTCTCTCTTGGAACTCAAGACTTGGTAGAGAGCGGCCCTTTCTACCCACTGCTTGCTGTGAAAAGCCTGGGTGGGGCTGCAGGGCTGCAAGGCCTGTTCTTCTTGCCGAAATTGGGCCCTCCCTGCGACCCAGTGGGGACCCAGTGAGGCTAGCCCCCCGCCTGCCTACCCAGCCAGCGTGGGTAGCCATGATGAGTCAGCCCTTCAGCCCTAGGCAGGCTCTGGGGCTCTGGAGACAGCCCTGGCACCCCCCACTAACCTTCATTCATTTTCTTGCCTTCTGGCCTGGGGATAGGAGGAAGGAAGATGGGATGGTGCCAGGGAAGGTTTCTTCGGGATTGCTCAGGATACAGAAGCGATCATGAAACGGGTTATCATTTCTCTCTCCATTGCCTATAAGACATGTCACTAATTCAATTTCATAAAGATATCCGGGGTTGAAACAGGCCAAGTGCCTGGCTACCTGGTGTGGAGCCCCATTTACCAGACTGTCCCTTCATGATATTGGTTAATGGGGTGCTGGGAAAAGCGTGTCCTGGCATTAGACTGAAATAAGTACAAGACATATTTTCCTTTTACTCTCCTAGTGCTTTCAGCAGGAAAGGGAAGGCATGTGTGTGTTTGTGAAAGATCCCATTCATCAGAATCCCAGACATCTACTAGTTCTGCAGCTAGAGACTGGGTCCTTTGACCTCCAAGTAACTTTTAACAGGCCTGTCACCTTGCCTGCTTCTTCCGCTTGGCTTCGCTGTTAGGAGCCTGGAGGAGGGTGACTGTGTGCATAGTGCTTTGTTTGGGAGAGAAAGAGGAGTCCAGCAAGGTGAGAACTTGGCCTCTTAAGGACTAGCTTCCCGGGGTGCCTGGCTGGCTTAGTCGGTAGAGCATGCGACTCTCCATCTCAGGGTTGTGAGTTTGAGACCCACATTGTGTTTGGAGATTACTTAAAAATAAAATCTTAAAAAAAAAAAAAAAAAGGAAGAACTAGCTTCCTTTCCTCTAAGTTTGTCAGAATGGTGACGAGTGGGTTATCTCTGAGTGGGATCCCCGTGACTCTAAGTAATCCCCATTAGCAGGTGAACAAACAGGTGCGATTTGTCCGACAGCTGAACTCAGGAGTACTGGGCCCAGAGAGGTGGGGGAGAGTATGCTTAGCAGTTAAAGGGCTATCCACGGTTTATTTTCTCAGAGCTCATGTGTCCCAGCTGCAAAAGCAAGCATAAAAAATTGCCCTTGCCTTATTGATCAGGGGTGAGGGAGAGGAAGGTTAGAAAATTATGAAAAATACCTCAGATACCTTTAGATCTGGTGTTACACAAATGTCCAGGAAGAGCCTCACTTCTTGGTGAATCTTCATCTCATAATCCTTGTCCCTGCTACTTCAGATGTCTTTGGAGTTCTCCCCCCCCAAGAGAAGCCCCAGCGCTTCATTTGGTTTGATAATTTGGGACCTTCGTGAGGGAATAAACTGGGAAACCGGGTGGGTATGAGGGACTTTCACATCTGGCCATGCTCTGCCATCCTCCCACGCTCCTGCTGTTTTCTGGAGATGGCATGGGCAGCCTTCTCCAAAAGAGACTGATTTGGTACTGTCTCCGCATGTGTCTGCAGTCAGGGATTCCTGCTGGGTAGAATTAGCCCCTGGAGTCCGCTGTGAGCATGCCTGGGGACGCCCCTGCAGACAGCGGGGCAGCCATACCCCTCCGAGGCCGGAAGCGGTCATGGCCAGACTGCTGGCACCTGCTTATTGCTTTGAGGACCTTTAGAATCCAGTCCGGTCATGGGAACTCAGTAGTGTCTTTGGAAGACGTTTGAGTCCTTTATCATGTGCACAGGGCTGTGCGAGGCTGGGGTGACGACTACAGACTTGGTAGACATGATCCCTGTTCCCCTGGAGCATAAGTTATGATTTGCTGTCTTACGATAAGTGCAAAGCACAGAATGCTCTCGCAGTTGGGGGCCAGGGGTCAGGTCATGGGTGGGAAATCACTCGCTCAGGAGTGGCTTAAAGCCGGGCTCTAGGTGGACAAATGGGAATATTATACTTAGAAACTTTGTGAGGGAGAGTCAGATGGATAGTTCTCAAAATGTAGTTTGCTCTCTCTTTAATGGCTTGTTATCTCTGAGCATCCCAGTACCGATTCTGGCTGTCTTATCAGATATCAAGTGTGTGTGTGTGCGCGTGCGCATGTGCCTGTCTAACAGTACGCACAAATGTACAACATGCTTGTGTGTGTGTATGCTTTCAAAAACCTCCTGAGACGTTGTGAGGACAGGAAGTAGTGTTATTCGCGAGTGTCCCAGAGCAGCGCCTCCCCTGGGCATCCCGCCGCCTGCCCTTTGTGCGGCAGACCCAAGGCACGGATTTTATTCCTCATTTAGAAACAGGGACTGGAGGTCCCATGGAGAGAGACATGGTTTTCTCAAGGTCTTAAGATAATCTGGAATGGGGTCCAATGGGCTCTTCTTACTCCTTCTGCTTCTTTCCTCTAGAAGAAAAATCCATCTTTGTTGATTTTAATGATTTAACTTGGAATCTATATTTTAATTCTCTCCCCCGCAAGTCAATATGTAGGAGTCAAATTTTATTTATTTATTTATTTATTTATTTATTTATTTTAAACACTTTTTTTTTTTTAAGATTTTATTTATTTATTCACGAGAGACAGAGAGAGAGAGAGAGAGAGAGAAGCAGAGGGAGAAACAGGCTCCCAAGGAGCAGGGAGCCCGATGCGGGACTCGATCCCAGGACCCTGGGATCATGACCTGAGCCGAAGGCAGACGCTTATTAACATCTGAGCCACCCAGGCGCCCTGTAGGAGTCAAATTTTATTACGAAATATCTGAGATGCATAAAAATGAGATTTGAGATTAACATTAACAAACACCTGTGTACCCACCACTCAGCCTGAGAAGTTACAGACAGTTACAATTACAATAGAGAAGACTGGAAGCCCTGCATTCCCATCTTCTGTCCCATTCTGTTTCTCCTTCCAGAGAGCGCCTCTGTCTTGTTTTAGATGTTTCTTATTTCCATGCATGTTTTTATGCCTTTATTACATAGCATGTATCTATAAACAGTGTATAGTGTTACTTTATGTGGTTGTAAGCTTTTGTAAATGATGCTATACTCTATGTATCCTTCTGCAATTCGCCTTTTCCACCTCAGCGATCTATCTACCTTCGGGGTTTTTCCATGTTGATCCATACACCTGTGTTTCATCAATTTAAACTGCTGCATGCTCTTACATTGTGTGAATATACCACAATGTATAATTTATCTATTGTTTTGATGGGGATTTGGGTTTCTGATGTTTCACATTACAAACAGTGCCACTGTGATTCTTCTCATGCACGGCTCCAGTAGGCATGCGCGTGGCTCTGGGCTCTGGGCTGTCCATCTGGGATGGAACTGCTGGGCGGAGGAGTATGTGCATCTTCCCATTTTCCAGATTTTGTCAAATTGCCATCCCCCCGGGGGTCCTGCCACTTCATACTTCCATCAGAAGTTTGTACAGGTTCCTCTTGTCCCACACTAACCCTCGGGACGGTCAAACCTGTAACATGTTTTAGTAGATAATTTTTATATGAAGATTTTATTTATTTATTAGTCAGGGAGAGAGATTGAGAGAGCGAGCGCACGCACACAAGCAGGGGCAGCAGGCAGAGGGAGAGGGAGAAGCAGGCTTCCCGCTGAGCAAGGAGCCCGATGCGGGACTCGATCCCAGGACCCTGGGATCATGACCTGAGCCAAAGGCAGACGCTTCACCGACTGAGCCACCCAGGCATCCCAAGTAGATAATTTTTTAAAGAGTCTCTTTCTTCCCAGTCATTTCCATTCACATTACAGCACTCAGCTTAGTTTAAAATTAGCCATTTCCTCATTTACCATATCAAGCAGAGCCCTTGTGAGGTTGACAGCTCTCGTTGAGAGCCGTGCCAGCCCCATTGACTGCTGCTGGGACGCGAGCACGCTCCCGAGGAGGGGGAGTAGGCGCAGGGAAAGGCGGGGAGGGCTCTCTGTGGCCCCCCGTGCTCCAGTGTGGGAATCCGTTGCACTTTTCCGGGAATTAAAACATGCACGTGGGCTTCTGCCCGCACAGCCTTTCCCTTCCTGGGTGGAGCCAGGCGCGGCTGGCTTATCAGTCCCCTAAATGTGCCCGCCTCTGTTAGAGGACGCTCAGGCCCGCGGCCTCCCTGACTATCTTCCGTAAAAGGAGAGGGTGACCGTGCCCCACTGCAGGACAACTGAAATGTGAAGTGTGCAGCCCAGCCGTTTGCAAACCGAGGTCCCTGCTCCGGGGCGGAAAATGTCGGATCTTGTGTTCATCTGATTCCAGGCTTGGTTACAGGCCACAGGCGCTGACACCTGAAGGGGACCTCGGAGGGACATTGAATGCCGACTAGGGGCCTTTCTTTCCTAACACAGGTCTTATTTCATCATCAGTATTTCTTCATGGAATGCCTGTCACGATTCACCGCTGGGTACTGTGCTGAAGGCGATACATCCCCACAACGCCCCTGTGCGGGGGGTACTGTTATGATCTCCACTTTTGGAGAAAGACCCCGAGGCTCAGATAGGAAACGGAAGAGCCCCGTTATTTTTTTAGTGGAGGTATAATACTCACAGTGTAAAACTCACCATTTTAAAGTGTACAGAATGGCTTCAAGTACATTCACAAGGTTGTGTAACCATTACCACCATCTAATTCCAGAACATTTTCATCAGCCCCAAAAGAAACCCCGTACCCATTAAGCAGATAGTCCCCAGCCCCTGGCATCTACTCATCTACCTTCTTTTTTAAAAATGGATTTACCTCTGGGGCGCCTGGGTGGCTCAGTTGTTAAGCGTCTGCCTTCAGCTCAGGTCATGATCCCAGGGTCCTGGGATCGAGCCCCGCATCGGGCTCCCTGCTTGGCGGGCAGCCTGCTTCTCTCTCTCCCTCTGCCTGTCTCTCTGCCTACTTGCTCTCTCTCTCTCTCTCTGTCAGATAAATAAAATCTTTAAAAAAAAAAAACACATAAAAATGGATTTACCTCTTCTGGACATTTCATATAATTGGAATCATGCAGTATGTGTCCTTTGTGTCTGGTCTTTCACTGAGCACCATGTTTTCAAGGTTCGTCCATGCTGTAGCATGGATCAGTCTGTCGTTGCTGAATAATATTTAGTTGTATCTGGATACCGTGGTATGTTTATGCATATGTCAGTTGATGGACATGGGGTTATTTCCACTTTGGAATAATGTTGCTGAGAACATTTGTGTGCATGTTTTTCCTGTGTGGACATATGCTTTCATTCCTCTTGGGCATATGCATAGGAGTGGCATTGCTGGGGGAGCCCCTGTCTTTATCCACCTGGAGAAAGGCACCGTCTCCATTTAGAAGCGAGGAAACAGAGACCCCCCCTCCCCCCCAGCAAGGGGTGAAGTGACTTGTTGAAGACCACACAGTTCATTAGTAATAGGGACAACACTACCTGGTCCGCTGACTCAGAAACCCACGTTCTGGGCGCCTGGGTGGCTCAGTCGTTAAGTGTGTGCCTTCGGCTCAGGTCATGATCCCAGGGTCCTGGGATCGAGTCCCACATCAGGCTCCCTGCTCTGCAGGAAGCCTGCTTCTCCCTCTCCCACTCCCCCTGCTTGTGTTCCTGCTCTCGCTCTCTCTCTCTCTGTCAAATAAATAAATAAATAAATCTATAAAAAAAAAAAAGAAACCCACGTTCTTCCCACCATACCACACCCAACCCCTCCCATTTTGTTGTTTAGGGAAACAGAGCCAAGGAGGTTGAGAGATGAGGCAGAGAGATGAGGACCTCCCCCCGCCCCCAGGTTCCCCAGACCTCTTTCTCTCCTTCCCCTTCCTCCCCATCCTCCCCATCCTCCCCAACACCAGCGCTTTGCTTGCCCCCCTCCCCCCATGTCCCTCCACCTTTGCTCAGTGTTGATGAACTCCCTCCACTTGGGAAGGAAATTGGCCCAATAAAGTCATTTACAGTGAAATGTTAGGGATTTCCCATTTTTCAAATTTCTCCCTGTACTCTTTCTATTTGTCTTCCCCCCCAACCTTGTTTGCATTTAAAAGGGGACCCCCACCGAGGGCAATGCCTAACCTGCAAGAAGAACCCCTAATGCTCTTGTAATGCCTAGTCCTGAAGATTATTCTCTCCCGCAGCCTCTGCCTGGCTGCACTTGTAAGCGGCTAGTTTCCTTGATTGGGGTTTGCCTTCAGCCCTGTTACTCGATCTGCCCTCATTTCTCTGGTGTCTCCTGGTGCCTTCTCTGATGTCTCTCTGGGTGGCTGGGATGAGTGGAATAGGAGACCCAGGCCATTGCTGTCAAGGCACCACGTCACCTTTGCAAAGTTCTGTTCTATTTACAACGTACTCTCACGTGCTCGATTTAGTTGAGTCCTTCCAGCCAACTTGGACGTAGGTATTTCTTCCTGCATCTTACATATGGGGCAGCTGAACCTCAGGAAATGAAATTGACATGATCTTGGTGGCCAGAAAGCGGTAGGACCAGGAGAGGAATTGCAGGTCTGTCTGACACCGGTGGGCAGATCTCGCCGCCCCTGCAGAACCCGGACCGTGGTCCAGGGCTGCACGCTTCCAAAACAGTACAGGGCAGCAGCCTGCAGTAGAAACCATCACCCAAGGCTCCCAGACTGGGGATGCTAGAGCTATGCTGTCCAGAACAGTAGCCGCTAGCCGCACATGGCTACTGGGCACTTGAAATATGGTGAGTCTGATTTGAGATGTGCTCTTAAGTGTCAAGTATGCACAGGATTTCAAAGACGTTGTATAGCAAAAAGATACATAAACTATCATTAATCATTTTAAAAGCATTGTTTGCCTGTGGGAATAATATTTTGGATATATTGGGTTAAGTACAATGTTATTGAAATTAATTTCACCTGTTTTTCTTTTCTTTATTTATTTTTTATTTTTATTTTTTAAAGATTTTATTTATTTACTTGACAGAGAGAGAGAGAGCGAGAGCAGGAACACAAGCAGGGGGAGTGGGAGAGGGAGAAGCAGGCTTCCTGCCGAGCAGGGAGCCCGATGTGGGACTTGATCCCAGGACCCTGGGATCATGACCTGAGCCGAAGGCAGACGCTTAACGACTGAGCCACCCAGGTGCCCTTATTTATTTTTTAAAAAGATTTTTATTTATTTGAGAGAGAGAGAGAGCATGAGGGGGGGAGGGTCAGAGGGAGAAGCAGACTCCCCGCTGAGCAGGGAGCTCGATGTGGGGCTTGATCCCAGGACCCTGGGACCATGACCTGAGCCGAAGGCAGACGCTTAACCGACTGAGCCACCCAAGTGCCCCACACCTGTTTTTCTTTTTAAAAAACATGTGGCTGCTAGAAAGTTTAAAATTACACATGTGGCTTGCATTATGTTTCTGTTGGACAGAGCTCTGCTAGACAGTGAATTTTATGGCTAAAGCTTGGGCAGAGGCACTCTGCATTGAAAGCGGTGGGTTCTTCTGGGTCCTTGGGCTTCAGTGTCCTCATCCGTAAGACTAGGAGGCTGGGATCCATTATCTCTAACAGATTCTTCTAGCTTGAGCAGTGTGGTGGTGGCCAGCGAGCTGTCTGGGCCTCAGTTTCCTTATTTGTCAGATGGGGTGGATGATTCCTGCCTTGCCGTCTGCTCATTTATCCAGTTAGCGAAGGGATGTGGAAACACTCGGAGAGCATAGGGAACTGTGTGAATGCCGGGACACACCTTTAGGCACCGCGAGAGGCTCAGCGAGGCAGAGTAATCCAGAGAGGGAGGAAGGAGAGTAATCCACGGTGTCTGGAGCTCCTGTGCCCTGTATGAGGGCCAGAGGGCAGTTTTCTTTGTTGCTGTTTTGCTCATGGAAGTGACTCGCCCAAGGTGATGGGGGCAGGGTCAGTGTAGCTGGAGGAGGCCTGAGGGCTTTGGGTTTCTCGCTAGGTCTACTCGCACCCCTGCACTGTTTGCACCCCAGGGCGTTCGGGTCTGATTGTCTCATAGTGAAAGCCAAACTGCACTTTGGAGACTCTCTTCTCTCTTGGCTGGAGGTACCTGGGACACTGGGAACTGTGAGGCTGGAGGCTGGCCCCAGCGCAGGAGGCTGAGAATTAAGCTTGTTGTTCTTGCCCTGCCACATTCCAGGGCAGTTCTGTTCCCCTTGAGGCCACTGGGTACCTCCTTTATTTTTAGCTAGTTCAGTGTAACAGCTTTGTTCTCGTCCTGGGCGGCAGCTTGGTCTCTCTCATCAGCCGGGAAGCGCCTGTTATGGGGTATTAGTGCATACCAAGGTCGCCAGGAGGACCTTGGGCATGACCTCAAGGCCTTACACGGTTCTCCTAGCAAGAGGATTCTGGGGAACTAGGGGAGGAGTGTCGAGTTTGGAGTCTTGAGCGGGAGCCACACCGGTTGCTGGGTGCTTGGGGTCCCTCACTTGATTTCATGGCCCCAGCTTCCTCCTGTGTAAGATGCAGTCTCTGCGCCCCACCGCAAGTCAGGGCAGGTGGATGCGCCCAGCATGGGCCCTGTCCCTGCTTAACATCTCCCTTCCCCAGACCTCAGTTTCTCATCAAGAGCGGGGATCCCATTTTCCTCCTGATTTGTTGTGAGTACATAGAAGTGTCAAATGGATAATCTGTGGTGCCCAGCCCATGCTTGTTGAAAGGGAGCTCGGAGCTCGCAGTTAGAAGCATAAATAATGGGGGCGCCTGGGTGGCTCAGTTGGTTAAGTGACTGCCTTCGGCTCAGGTCATGATCCTGGAGTCCCTGGATCGAGTCCCTGGATCGAGTCCCGCATCGGGCTCCCTGCTCGGCGGGGAGTCTGCTTCTCCCTCTGACCCTCCTCCCTCTCATTCTCTCTGTCTCAAATAAATAAATAAAATCTTTAAAAAAAAAAAAAAAAGAAGCATAAATAATGGTAGATAAGGGTGAAGAACCCTTTCCGGTCCCTGGGCTGCCTGAGGGGACGGACCTCCGTAAAGAGCCTGGGGAAAAGGAACCTCCCCTTACAATATTTTAACTTGCGGAAGGGGTCCTGTTTGCTCTGGTGATATTGGTGCACCCATCTTTCACTTGGGAGCCTCTAGAGTAGAATTCATCTTCCCAAACACATTTCCTCTGGAGGCTGTTAGGTATTTAGCAGTCTCTGGGAGGCCTGAAGAGTGGAGTGAGAATCACAGTTATCTGTAGGGCTCTGTGTCCTGATGGGCCTCAGCCTTGAGATGCAGATGTTGTGTGTGTGTGTGGGGGGGGCGGTTAGAGGACCAGAGAACGCCTGGAACACTCTGTCCCTCAGGGAGAAGCTGTTGGCCCCACGCAGGTCCCCAGGAGGCTGAAGTGAGGGGCTGGGCCATTCAGGGAAGAGGAGCGTCCTTATCTGAGCCTGCAAACCCTTCTGAGACCTCCCTGCCTAGGCGGCATCAGAGGCCTTCCCGCCCAGAAGCGCAGGCACTCAGCCCAGGGGAAAAGACACCCGGAGGGCTTTGCAGAGGACGCAAAAGGCCTGGAAGGCATGTCCCCTGTCCCCTGGGTGCTCCCAGACTAGCTGGGGGCACAGATCATGTGTGTGTTGCTGCCGCTGCTGGGAGAGGCTCTCCCGCTGCCATGTGTCCACCGGGGCAAATTAATACCTACATAGTGACCACTGATGGCGGAGGGGATGTCGAGGAGAGGAGCAGCTGCTGTTGGGCGGGGCGGATCATGGCATGCCCCTCGGAGGAGGTGAGTCTGGAGGTGGACTTTGGGAGAAAGGAGGAGTGAGGCATGGAGAGGCCCTTTACAGGCTGAGCAAGCAGAGGGGTTGGTGGATCCATGAGGAAAGGCCTTTGGGGGTGAAGAACCATTGTTAGGGCCCCAGGCTGCCCGAGGGAAGGCAGGCTGGTGCTGGGACGGTGGCTCCCGTGGGGAACTCTGCAGGGTAAGGATGTCTCTTCTTGTGGCCACGAGGAGCTGAGCAGGAGCTGCTCCCCAGTTGCCAAGAACAGGACAGAAACACAGGTTCCTTGGGCCGCCGCGCATAGCAGTGAGGTGGGGCTGGGCACTGAGGAGCCTGGGCAGGCGGGAGGAGGGGCAGGAGGGGGGTTAGGCCAGCGCGCAGCACAGCAGGGCAGAGCCTTTGGGCTCAGTATGGTTTTGAGCTTCCTTCCTGGGATTTTGTGAAGGGGGACGAGAACAGGTCAGACAGCTTGTGGCTGGTGGAGAGTGAAGAGGAGTGGCATGCTTTCTGCAAGGCGAGGGAGCCGTGCTGCCTGTAGAGTGGTGGGAGCTGTGGTCTTAATGCCACCCACATGCCCACATCTCCCAGGCCTAGGAGGGACCTGGCCTGGGTTCTCCCTGGCTGAGCGGGAAAGCTTGCAGAGAAAGAAGCACAGGACCAGGACCCAGGGAACTTGGTGTCTACCCCAGTTCTCTTGCTGACCAGTGGTCACCTTGGCCGTTTGAAGAACCTCTTTGGCCTCTGATTTTTCCTTAGGGCATTGGAAGTGATGGCACCATCACCATGTCCCTGGACAGGATAGTTTGAGGACCACTGTGAAAGTGCTGTGCATAGTAGAGAGAGGCCTTTGTAGTTCAAGGTCATGTGAACACACCCCACGTTACAGATGGGAAAACCCAGGTGCCTACGGGATATCAAAGCCAGAGGCGGACGCGGATGTCCGCGTTACCCTGTCCGTGCCTCATCATTGAACCAGGCAGGGTCCTGAGGAAATCTAAGTATGGTTCTTAGTGTGAGTCTTAAAGGCAGGTCCTGGAGGAAATAGGAAGGTGGGGTTAAGATTTCAAAGGAGAAAGTGTTTATGATTCCATTTTTCCCCTTCTCCCACCCCCAGGTACGATTCCATTTTTGTAAAACAAACAAACAAACAAAAAAAGGCGAGCTCTGTATGTATGAGTGTTTAGGTAGAAAAACCATCCTAATCCATAAAGCTCTTAGCAGGGATTTCTCTGGAAAGACTGGGGGGGAGAAATTATACTTTTTACTTTTATGCATTTTTGTGTTGTATGAACTTTTTAATAATAAGTGTATATTGCTTATTGTGACTATAACTTACTGTTAGTTAAAAAAAAAAAGAACAACCTAATAAAACAGAACAATGTTTCAGAGGAATTTCACCAGAGTCTTTAATTTGCCGTGGTTTCGGGCATATGGCTGCGCTGCCTTTAGTGGTCTCTTCTACAGAATGGGTCAGTAATGTTTGGTAATCAGTGCATTTCTCCTAGCTAAGTAAGTCAAGGACACGTGATTACCAGTTAGGGCACAGAGGGAGATGGCCTCCCTTTTGGTCATTTCGATGGGGGGGGTTGGGAAATGTTATTTGATGTTTACCTTGTTCTTGGCACATTCTTAAAATTTTCCCGGTAGCTGTCTGAGGTGAAAGCATTATTATCGCCTTTAACAGTGAGGAAGGCAAGACTCAGCCAGGTTAAGTAACTTGTCCAAAGCCACACAGCTACTAAATGGCAGATCCGAGGTTCAAACCCCGTTCTCTTCATCCACAGTCCCGTGTTCTTTCCAAGGCGTAAGGAGAAGCCCAGAATGAGGGCTTAGAAGACCTGGGATCTAGACCCGGCTGCCACTTCCAAACCATGAGACCTGGTGTGAGTCACGGGTCCCCGTGTCCTCGACTCTAAAACGGGGATAAGGCTGTCCTTCCTGCCTCCCTCCCCGGGTCGTGGTGGCGGAAGCTAACGTTCTTCGTGCCTGCCTCATGCCCGGCCGTGGCGTCCATGAGCTCATTTCATCTCTTTCTGTGACATCCAGACGGGACGACGTGTGTGACAGTCCTGAGTATAAACGGCAGAGCCCTCGGCAGATGGCGAACTATTATCCAAGTGACACTCATCGGCCCGGTTCTCTCCTGAGTCAGCCTCCCTAAGAGAAGTGAATCCGATGTTGAAATCTCTGCCCTGTCCTGAAGCAAGAGTTTTCTTAACCCTCCACTGCCTGCCCCTCAGTTGTCTTTGCGAGTAGAGCGTCTCCCGGGGGAAGTTCACTTGGAAGGCGGGCGCGGGGCACCTGCAGTCACCCCTGTGCCCTGCCTTGTTCTGGGGCCTCGTGGCGGAGCCGAGGAGAGAAGGAGTGAAAAATTTCCATGGCCATGTCCCCGTCCACCGGGGGGGGAGGGGGGTGTGTGTGTCAAAATGCCCAGGTCACCAGGGGTGACCGTGCCTCCTGCCACAAGGGCGTGTTCCCTCGGGCATGTCCGGTCTTGAGTTGGTGTTTTGTGCGTGTTCTGTTGGGAGCAGGAGCCGGGGCTGAGGTCGGGCCCAGCGGTGTTCGCGTGCAGCCCAGTGCGGGCCCCTGGCCTCTCTCGCTAGCCTGACAGCTCTGAGCCAGAGGAGCTGGGGGGGGGGGGGGGGGGGGGGGGGGGGGGGGGGGGGGCGTGCTCTCTCTGCCGGGGTCTCCTCCGGCCTCTGCCGTGGTCCAGCTTCGGGCGTGGCCGAGAGCTTCCAGGCCTTCCTGGTCCGCAGGAAGGCCAATCCAGGACAAGGGTTTGCACAGTATTAGGGCACCTTCCCTTCAGGGGCTGGGGAGAGAGAGGTGCCCGGAGCCGGGGCGGGGGTCCTTCTCAGTCTTGGCCTAGGGTCTGCGGGACCCAGCCCGCAGGGCGGTGTCTGGGAGCCTGGCACCTCCCCGTTTCCTTCCCAGTCGGCCCGGAGGCCTGCGTGCGTGTGTCAGACGCCACGTGCGAGAGGGAGCGGGGGCGGGGGGGGTGAGGGCGGGCTGAGGGTTCCTGTCACGGATTTCTGGGAGCTTTTGGCCTGTGACAGACCATCCGAAGGCCGAGGCTTGCGGCTTGCAGCCTCCGGGGGTGCTGTGCTGTGGCCTCTGGTCACCAAACTGCAGAGGAAGGGGTTGGAGGCACAGGAGGGATCCTTGGGCACCGCGTGCGGCCGAGCAGCAGCCCCTGTTTGCGCATGTGTCAGGGGAGGGCGGGGCGCAGGGAGGAGGGGCGCGATCTGAGACGCTGAGGAGAGGGGATAGAAATGGACAAGTTGAGAAGACCGCAGACGTCGGCCAAACCCCCGGAGAGCAGAAGTTGTCCTTCCTCAGGGCTGCCTCCCTCTGCCGGCCTCGGCTCCTGGGCCTCTGGCCCCACCGAAGGGATAGCAGCTCTCCTGCTGGGTTTCTTGCAGGGCGCAGCCGCCCCGAGATGCGCAGCACGCGGGCAGGGGGTTGGCCTGACACCCTCCCTCCCTCCCGCCAGCCACGACCCAGTCGCCTTTCCCAGGTGGACAGGGGCAGTGCGGCCAGCTGCCAGGCAGGGCTGGCCTGAACGAGGAGAGCGAGGCCCCTGGCTCGGTGAGGCGCTGGGCACTCTGGGCCCTTGGGAGTGTTCCACAAGTGTCCCCCACGTGGGCTTTGCACCTGTGTTTCCTGCGCCGCTCGAAGGGCCCCAGTCCGTGTGCCGGGGACCCGCTGAGCCCTGCACCGGGCGCTGCTTGGCTGGCCAGCCCACCCCCGGCCCAGCATCTACGCTGGTTCAGAGGCCCCTCCTGAGCTCCCGAAGACCGGTAGAAAGGGCTCCCCGTGGCGTACTCTCTCATTCACATGAGATCCAGGAGGCCTCAGGCTCAGTTCCAGCTCGGCCCCAACTTCTACCTTCTTTTTGGACCCCGTTTCCACATATCCTCTGAGAGGGGTTGTCCCACATAATGATTCATGAACTTGAACCAGGGGAGGAAAGCCTCCCCTCCAAAGATGCTTGGGGGCTGGCTTGTGTTCTATGTCCCCAACCTGCTTCCTCCTTTGAGCTTCTAGGCTCTTTTAGGTTTTTTTCTCGGATCAGTGTCCCTGTGCTAACCTGCACCTTGAGTCAAGGGGCAGGATGGCTGTGGAGCTGCAGAGAGCCTTGGCTTTTCTAGAAGCTTCTTCCTGTCCAGCTGGAAAACCTCAGCTGCTTTACTTGGGCTTGCCTTCCACAGAATAGGGGAACTGGTCTTCCCTGAGGGATGGGAACAATTGTAGGGAACAGCGTTAGACTTGCAGGTATGAGACCTGACTCTCTTGGCTGTGTCTTTGAACTAATCACTTTGCTTTGTGGAGCCTCAGTTTCTGCATCTGTAAAATGGGGATCAAGAGTGTGTCCCTGATAGGGTTGTTTTGAAGGTTAAATGACCTACTGGATATGAAAACGCTCGATATACTGTGAGTCATAAGATAAATATAGAGTAGTATTCTAGCATTTAGTATGAATGAAATTCCTCTTTTGTACCAGGCAACCGGGTGAGTTCCTTTCCCTAGGGAACTCACATGTTTTATCAGAAGAGATAGACCTGTCAATAAACACCTCATGATGGAGGGTGGGGAACATGATAGCAGAAGCATGTCCCAAATGCTAGAGTAGCAATGTGACGTTTATTGATTTAGTGCATGGTCTTGCCCCTGCTCACCCATTCTGTCCCCAGCAGACAGCTCAATCTCACTGAAACACGAATCTCATTGTTGAATACTCGTCAAAGTCATCCCAAGGCTCGCTGTGCTTTGGGATCAAGTCTAAACTTGTTAACGTGTGTTACTAGATCCTGCACAATTTAGCACCTCACAGTCTTTCTAGTTGCCTCACTTTTTACACTGTGCTTGATCCATATTGAATTTCTTTCTGTTCCTTGCACCCCCCCCGCCCCCGCCTTTGGCCTTCACACATGCTCTTGACTGTGCCTGGATGCACACCCTGACATCACGCCTCCGGGAAGACTTCTCAGTAGACTTCTGCTCCTGGGGCTGCTCACACACCCTTGTATCGTGACTGCCTCTCCCCCGCCAGACTGTGGGCACCACGACAGCAAGTTTTGCTGATCTGGTGCCAGCCTTGGGGGTAGGACAGAGCGTGTCTTTTCCTGAGGCCGTGATTCTGGCAATTTCTACTTAAGCTCTTGGTAGTTTCTGATTGCTCTTCTCTGCAAAGCTTTATCACAAGGGGGAAGGGAAAAGGTGGCTATGGTAGGAGAGCTTGGGGTTGGGGGCAGGGTTGTCTCTGGCCGCTGAGGACACTGGGGGACTCCTGCCAATGTGCTGATGGTTCGTGAGGTAGGGGACAGGCAGGGCCTGGGGGAGCACAAGGCATGGAGACCAGAGTGAGCAGAAGGCTGCCCCGGCTCAAATATGCAGAAATGACCTAGGGCTGGGGACTCTGTGTCCTTGAGTCAGGACGTTTCCAGCCACCCTGCAAAGTGAGCATGAGATGCCATTCTCAGAAGCAAATAAGCATCAAGGTCTTTTCAGCCTCATTGGGTCATAAATCTCTCTCTCCATCCCCCGGGAGCCTTCCGTGTGCAAGGCTGCGTGCAAGGCACTGGGGGGTCAAGGTGAATGGAGCAGGCCCTGTAAAGGTGACAGGTGCAGAAAGCTGTGATCCAGGCTCTACCGTGCAGAGAGAGCAGTGCTGAGGGAGGGGTCATCTCCAGCCTGAGGAACTCCGACATCTGCAGGAGGAGGTGAGATTTGATCTGAACCTGGAAGGGTAGGGGAGATTTGGATAGCTGGGAAGAGAAGGAAGGGCTTTTTGGTGGGAAAGCCCAGGGATCCCCCCAGGAATGGTTGAGGTGTTTAGGCCGGAGTTCCGAGAGCACGAAGCCACACCTGCAGAGTGTTGGCACCTCGGACATGGAAGACACTGCGAGGCTTTGAGCACGGAAAAGAATTGACCAGGGTTGCACTTTAAGAAGGTGACTGTGGCAGTGTTGTACAGGATGGGTTGGAAGGGAGAGAGATTGAAGATGGAAAACCATTACAGTGAATGACTGAGGAGGAGTCAGGAATGAGGAAGGAGAAATCCAGGCACATGGCTGTCAGGGCTTCCTAAGCCAAAGGGAAGCAAAAAGAATGAATGGTGAGACAAGGTGACTTAGAGCTGGGTACACAGTAGGTGCCCAATAAATACTTTCTGAGAGAATAAATGGGAAGATACTATGAAGGAAGAATAGCCAGCGACAGTCCAAGGGGTCTGTGGTTAGGAGCCTTGGAACCCCAAGGAGAATGGGGAGCCCAGGAAGAGCAGTAGATTGGGGCAGTACTAGGAATGACTTGGAAGTATGGGCATGTCGGCCCTGGCCCATGGGTGTGGGAGCCTGGGGGCTGTCTCCGTACCTTCTGGGAACGGTGGAGTTAAGGTCTCTCTGCTCTGGGCCTGCCGCCCCTTGTCCTGAATGATTCCAGCCCTTTGGCCACTGTTTCCACCCACCTAGAAATCGTGCCCGAGGAAACCCACCAGCACCACTGTGTCACGTTAACACTAATGTTTATTGAGCACTTTCTGTGTTCTAAGTGCTTCTCCGTCTCATCTGATCTTAAAACTCCCATCTGTGAGATTTACCATGTCAGTTTCTCAGTTGAGGAAACTGAAAATCACACAGCTGTTAAGTGATGGTGCTGGGATTTGAACCCCACGTGGCTGGCTCTGGCACCCTCGTTCTTAACCTCTGTGACACTGCCATCCACTTGAGGATGAGCCAGCTACTTCTCACAGAGGAAAGGAGTCATGTGTAGGCTTAGGGCGCCTCCGGCATGTGCTTGGGGATCGAAGGGCAACTTCCGTGTAACATTCGAGGATTGGAAGGGACTTGGAGCTACCTGGTTCATTTTACAGGAAGAACTGGGGCTCGGAGCATTTGCAAGACTGCTCTGAGGGCCGTGGCTGATGGCATTTGCATGACTGCCTATCTCATCATGTGGTGTGTCAGAGTCTGTGGGAGCTGGTTTGTCCTAGACAGGCGGGCACCTCACCCTGTCCTGTCCTGCCCCAGCCAGACTCAAGCTGAACTGACCTTCTTCAGGCTTTGCCTCACTTTCCTTCCTTCTTATCCTTCCCCCAGATTGACAAGTATCTCTATGCCATGCGGCTCTCCGATGAAACTCTAATAGATATCATGACTCGTTTCAAGAAGGAGATGAAGAATGGCCTCTCCCGGGATTTTAATCCAACAGCCACAGTCAAGATGTTGCCAACGTTTGTAAGGTCCATCCCTGATGGTTCAGGTGAGTCTCTCACCCAGAGATTGGGCTCTGAGAGCTGAATTCTCTGTGAAAACATCTTTCCTACTTTCTTTTCATTTGTTCATTTAGTCCCTCCTTCATTCCTTCATTCATTCATCTATCTGTTCTGCCATCCATCCTCCATCCATCCATCCTCTGTCCATCCACCCTCCCTCCATCCATCCATCCGTCATATGCCTACTGAACATCTACCGTGTGCCAGGCACTGGAGATGCCATGGTTGGACAAGGCTAATCTGCCCTCATTGGACTGACTGTCTAGTGGCTAATGATAAGGAAGGGTCGTGTGTGTGTGTGTGTGTGTGTGTGCGTTGCTCTAGAACATGAGCGTCTCCAGAACAAATGAAGAGTTCATTTTAGGAAAATGTCTTCCTCAGGGCACCAAGACCTCCCTTCAGATAAGTAGCAACCTAGTGGCCAGCTGGGTATTGGACTCAGAGGGGAGATTCACGTTCCCATCTAAAAGAGTTTTATAGATGTTAAATGAAGGTAGCCCCTCAAGCAGATAAACGGCAAGGGGAGGTAGAATTAGAGAAAAAAATTCTCCTGTCCGTGTGCAGCTGTGTAGCTCATGGCCCACAAAGGGGAGTTGGGAGCTCCCCGTGGATCGTCAGTACCCCTTCCCCAGAGGAGGGGGCTTAGCTCCTGCACCCGGCAGAGTGGAGGCTGAGAGGGCACAGCTCGGCTCGCTCGGAGGAGGCCGTTCTGTCCGGCTGACCCGCAGCTAGTTGTTTGCAGGGGCAGGTGCTTTGCCGGCCCCGGCTTGGCACCCTCCCAGGAATCCTGCTCCGAAGGGTGCTCTGTGCTCCGGCCTGGGGTTCACCTGCTGCACGAGAGGGAGGGGGAGAGATTATGGGGAGGTCCGGTTTCTCTAGGTTTCTCCAGGGGTTGTGAGTCTACGCCCTGAGAGCCTAGCCCTCACACCTGCCTGTTGTTTCTTCCCTGCTCTGGAGGCTTCGCTTCAGGCCTCGGTTTGGAGCATCTGGTACGCAGCCTGCAAGATGGGTGTCAGGAAAGCAGCCATTCCAGTTGATGTTCACAAAGGATGGGCAAGCGCACAGCTTGTTGGAGTGGACCGGCTGCGGTGGGACAGTCGTGCCGTGTCTGCGGTGCTCTTTAGAAGTCCTGGATGAGATCTGGATGCTGATGGAGGGCATGTGCTCTGTTGGCTCTGTGGTCACGTACGCATCGGCGTTTATATCTCTCATGGTTCTCGACTGTCGGAAATCTATTCCACGTCCCTCCTTTTGTTTTCCTTGAGGTCCTGGTTACCAGCAGTTTTAACTTTTTAATAACAAGCAAAGAAACTCTGGTCACTGGAGTGGTGGGGCTGTGGTGTGCCTGGGGTTTTGTCCGGATGTCTCTGGCTTTGTGGTTCACTCCTGCTTTTTCCCCAGCTCCAGATGGCACCCACATCTAGGAGCATTGAGCCTTTCCAGGATTAGCAGAGTTCTGTCGGAGAGGCACGGCTGTGCCTGCTTCCAGCTAAGAGAAGGGGAAGGGGGAGGTAACGTGCGTGTGGGCAGCCCCCGGAGGGCCCCTACTCTGGCTCGGCTTGGGAGAGTGCAGAGGGATACCTGATGCGCGCAGGGCCCCTGATCCTGTGTGACTGGCGCAGGGCTAACAGTCCGAGGACCATATGTCATGCTGGGACCGTATGTCAGCCAGGGCTGTTCTTTACTCTTTTAGAAACATTTGCAGAGTTGAGGGTCTCTAAGTGTGATCCAGCTACATGAGTGATCTAGCCATTTACCCCTATCAGCTGGGGAAAAACACTCTGCAGCCCCTCTCAGACATTCATAACAGATGCCCAGACACTGTAGGCCCTAAGCTGCAGAAATCTGTTGAACCTGGCTTACCTGCCTTTTCCCCTAACCTTTGATCTTTTCTTACACGTTTCATCTACTTTGAGACACTTTTTCGTTTGAATGTCTCTGAAATCAGCAGTGCATTATCTATCACTGCATCTTAAGATTATAATGGGTGGTGTTCGTTTGTTCTTCGTGTTATGTAAAATAACGACGCGTCTGACACTCAGCCCTGTTTTAAGTGTGATGACGTGTGGTAATGCCTGTGCTGGGCGTCCTGGCGTTTCTGGAATGGGAGCCAGCTGCCTGGGCCCCACGCCTCCTTTTGAGCCTCTCTTCTCCAGTGTGGACGGGGCCAAATATTTAGGGCCTCTGAGGAGCACAGAGTGGTGTTGACCGAAGGAGGATGAGGGGTGAAACCAAAGCCCTGCAGTATGAAGACCCCCTTCCTGTGCAGCCTGGGTCTGCCTGTTGGCTCTCAGCGCCCTCCCCTGCCTCACCCGCCTAGCCCTGCCCCTGCCTCCATGCGCCTTCTGGCTTCTGGTGGTGGCGGGCAATCCTTGGTGCTGCTTGGCCTGCCAGTTGCATGTCTCCAGTCTCTGCCTATGTCATTACAGGGCATTTCCCTCTTATGGGGATCCTAATCAGATTAGGCCCCACACTCAGGGCTCATCTTAACCTGATTACATCTGCAAAGACCTTGTTTCCAAATAAGGTCTTGTTTCCGGGTCCCAAGGGTTAGGACTTCAGTGTATCTTTTTGGGGAGCACCGTGCAACCTGAACACACCCTTATAGCCTTGCTCCCCGTAACTGTTCCTAATATTCATGTTTGGGCTCAGTTCACATGCCTTGGGGCCCACACTCCATTTGGAACGGACCCTACGGCCCCACACAGGCTGATGCCAAGGCCTCGCATACCTGCCCCCAGTCCACTCCCGGCCCCTTTGTGACTGGGGTGCCTCCACCCTCACCTCCCTTGCACCCCTTTATCAACCAAGAACCAGGAGGGCCCCTGGAGTAGTCTGAATGCAGGCCTTCTTGATAGTAAACCGTGCAGTTCCCTTTTTAAATGTTAATCACTGCTTTAACTGTATAATTAGTCAGCGACAGAATTAGTGGTAATCCCAAACCACTGAGGGATAAATTGGACTCAGCTCGGTGGAGAGATGCCCCCACCTGTTAAGGGTGGTGTGACTTCCAAGTCAAAGGGAGAAACAAACCTTTCTTTTCCTGCTGACCTTGACCGGGGTGGGGGGACTGGACTCAGAGTTTTGAAACTCTATTGATTTTTTGGAAATGTATCAGCACATTTTTATTATTATTATTCCCCCCTTTGGACATTTTTTATGGGCAGTGGTTTTTCTTTTAATCACTTTTCAGTAACCTATACGTTAATTTTTTTTTTTTAAACCCTAAAGTGGCTTTTAGCTGCTGCATATCCTTTTTGGAGTAGGAAAGGTATGAATAATAAATAAAAGAAGGAAAATATTGAAGCCTTTTTACTTTGGTGACTTGGCTAAACAGAAAGTCCCTTTTCAGAGCTGCAAAGCTCTGGGGATGTCTGGCTTCCCTTAGAACGGCTCGCTGTGTGTCTCATTCACAAAACCTCCCCTTTTTTCTCTTCCTCTCGTTTCTCAGTAAGGTTATTGGAAATGCCAATTAGGTGGCAAGGTTTTTGAGGGTAAATTGAGTTGAATATTTTGCTGTTTCTGCCTCGTGGTTCTGAGCATGCGCTTTCCCCAAAGGATAAGTTGGAAAATATTTGATTTGCGGTGTGTTCAGTTAATTTTGGGGGCCCCAAATATACATAGCATTTCTTTAGGTCAAAGGAAAGAAAATACTGTCTTTTCCCATGGCATTTGGGTTGGTCACTTCCCTTTCTCTGTCTGTTTCCTTATCTGGGAAGATGGTTGGATTGTCTCAAAAATTCTCTCTGCCTGTGAAATTTGTGTTCTCGGGTTCTGGTTAGGTTTTTGATGAAGGTGTAGAACTGTCGTCAAGTAGCTGGGTTGCAGACCCGGAGGGAGAGCCTTTGTATCTCACGTACGGAATCAACTCGTTGAGCAGGGCAAAAGTCGGCATTTCCTGAAGGCGGGGTTTCTGTTTGCTCTGTATTTCATCCAGTACAGACCAGGACTCGAGAGAGACATCTGTCCCTGTGTTTGTTTTCCATTATTTGCTGCGAATAATGGTGGTCATCATCAAGTGGAGAGCTGCCAGGGGCCCTTCAGATGCTTTGTGTAATGAGCCTTCTCTGGAAGAACGGTTCTCCTGGCATCGGTGGAAATGGGAAATGTGGGAAGAAGGTACAAGTAGGAGGCAGCAGGGGCAGGAAGGAAGGTTGAGGCCGAAGATTTGACAAGGTAGTTGGAGGGAAGCCCAGTTCTATAAAAAGAGGCTGAACTTGAAATTAAAGGGGAGGGAAAAACAAACCCAGAACACTGGATTAATCTCTGGCTCTGCTGCTTATTATCGGTCCGATCTTGGAGGCGTCACTTAACTTCCCTGTGCCTCCATTTCCTCATCTGTAAAATGGGTTATCAAACCCGGCTTTCCCCGGCTCAGAGGGCTGCAAGAAGATCAAATGTGCTTTGGAAACCACAAACCACCGTGAGAGTTCCAGTGGGCCCCTGTCCTCCTTAACACTAGTGTCACCTAATTAATTATTTAAGAATTCTTTGGGAGGACCCTTCCCAGTGGATGCAGCCAGTCAGAGGATCCCCACCCTCAGGCCTAACCATGTAGGTCTAGCCCTGGGAAACAAAGATTCAGAATTTTTCAGAAATCACTGGCATCTCTGTGATGCTATAGGGGGAGGAGGCCGAAGAAAGGGGAAAGCAAAGGCAGGCTGTCTCACTCCCACCCTGGTATCCCACAGAATGTGGAGGAGCCCCCAGATGGCAGCAGTGTGGTGACGGGGCACCGTGACTCTAATCGGGGAACCAACCTGAGATGAAATAGATGCCCATTGTTATGGAGGGCAAGTAGGTATTTGGGGGATTCATTCCCTGATAAAGAATATCGGACTCAGGAGCCTTCTGGTTGTAGCTGAAAAAAATCGAACTCAAATGTGTATAAGCAAAAAGAGCAAAATTTTAGGTTCATAGAACTGGGAAATCTAGTTGTAAGTTGGTTTCTGTATCCTGGGACTCACCTGTCCCTTATTCTTTCAGTCTGTGTGTTGGCTGCATTCAAAGCCTGCCTCTTCCTTCGGTGGCAGCCAAAGCTGACAGCCGCCTCAGAACCGATGATCCCAGCGGTGGTCTTGGAGAGGGCGATGATTGGCTGACTTGGGTCATGTGCCCATCCTGAGCCAATCATGATGGCCAGGGTGGGAGACTCTGGATGCTCCTGGATCATGCACCTGGATCACACATTGGTCCCCCTAGAGATGGAGCAGGGGTTCAGCCTAGCCCCAACCTCAGATGAAGAATGGGGAGGATAGTTATCTAAAGAGATGCTAGACAGCCCCCAAAGTTTACTGGAAATCTTGCTGCCCTTACCAGAAGTCATTCCTGGGTATCGTTTGCCTTGGCAGAGAATAGGACCGGACACACATGCATTTGACCCAGCCAGTTCTTTTGAACTAGCAGCAAACACTGATTCCCTGCTGTGTACAAGACTTAGCACGGGGGAAGGAAGGAAGCATGTTACATTGCCCTCGCCTTCAAGTCGCTTATCATCCAACTGAGGAAGATAGGACACATAACGTAAAAGATCATGAGCATCACAGTATTTGCAAGTATGTGAGCGACTAAGAAGAGGGAGGCGTTCTGGCAGTGCAAAGGCATGCCCACGAGCAAGTCATTCAGCTGGATTGGTTGAGCTTTGTCCCACATCTCCCGAGCTGCAAATGTGATTTACAGAAGGAGGTGCCACCTGCCATTTCTTTGAGCAATTACACACGCACCCTGGAACCAGGGTAACTGCTCAGGGAAGGATCAGGAACTGCACTGGGCTTGACAATGACCCCTTGTAAACTGCCCTCTGGGAAAGGCCCTCCTCAAATCGGTCAACTCCCACCTGCAGCTGTGGGGGGTGTCCAGTGTTTAGTGTTGTCTTGACATCTCAAGGTCACCTTTTCTGGTTGCCGTCTCTGACTCAAACTTCTTCTTGGGACCCTGTTGACCCGTACTTGTTGAACAAAGGAGCAGGGGAGAGCTGGAGTGGGTGGACCACAGCAGGCGACTGGGATGGAGCAGGGGGCTTTGCGGAGTTGCAGAAGTGGGGCCCAGCCCCGTGTACCCTAAGGCCAGATTCTTCCGGTTATCGGCAGCTGAGATCATTTTCACTTATCCTGCTTGAAAAACTTCAGGCCTGGGTCCTGCCGAGGTGCTGCCTGAAACCTGACTCCGTCCTGCAGCAGGGGCTGAAAGCTCTCACCTGATCTGTGTCGGCACCGCTAACCGGCAGCTCCCGCGCAGACACCTGGAACCTGAGCACAAGAAACTGCTTTCACTTAAGACCTTTGATTCAACTGAAAAGGAGACTTTTGACCACGCTAGCAACCGAAGAACGGGTCATGCTATTTTTTAAGTTATGATGTAAAGTCGGTGTAAAACAGGAAAGAAATAAATACATGTTTATTCAAACATTAAAGCAGTAAAAAATTAAGTTAAAACGTTGAAACAAAGCAAAAAGCACCCATAATTTCATACTAGCACGGTGTTCGCCTTTGAGCCCGTTCATCTGCACAAGTGGCTTATAGAATTGTTTACCGTACTGAGTGTGCATCGTCTTCATTGGAGAACAGGGAGGAACAAAACCAAAAGTCGTGGATGTTGAGGAACCCCAGAAAGAAAGGCGGCCATTCTGGTGGTGCTAAAGTCTCACTCCACTGCCGCCTTGGGGATCTGTGTCCACGAGGTCTGTCCGGCAGGCAGATGGAGCCAGTGGTGGTGACTTTGAGCTTTGGATTCACGTTCTGGCTCTGCCACGTAGCTTGTGTGCCAGGGCTAGTCACCTAACCCCTCCCGGCCTTTACTTGCTCACCTGCAAAATGGAGATCACAGTAGTACCTACTGCACAGGGTTGAGGGAGTTAAAAATAAAATGATGCGTATGAAGGACATAGCAACTGGAGTGCACAGAGGCTTAGTGAATGTCAGTTGATGGTAAAATAAAGTGCTTTTGATATTCTAGTAATTCGTCCTCCTGAGAGGAGCCACCTTATACCGAATTCAGTTATTTAACTAGGTAAGCACCATGGGGATTAAGGTTCTGATGGGAACCCCTAAGAAAACTCTAAACTGGGCGCCTGGCTGGCTCAGTCAGTAGAGCACGTGACTGTTGATCTCAGGGTTGTGAGTTCGAGCCCCACGCTGGGTGTAGAGATTACTTAAAAATAAAATCTTAAAAAAAAAAAAAACTCAAACCAAAAAACCTTCTAAACGGATTTGAACAACCCACAAAGTCTGGGTCAGAATTTCCTACCAATCTGTGACATCTGCTTATAGAAGCAATTTAAAACCAGTGGCATCATGTGGTATATTCATACAATGGAATATAATTCAGTCATAGAAATGGACTAGGTACTGATACATGCCACAACATAGACGAACCTTGAAAACATCAGAAACATCAGCTATAGTGGGTGAAAGAAGCCATCCACAATAGACCACCTCTTGTATGAATCCATTGGTATGAAATGTACAGAGTAGGAACATCTAGAGAGACAGACAGTAGATTTGTGGTCATTGGTGCATAAGAGGGGTTGCCAGGAAGTAGGGAGTGATGACAGCTTGTGGGTATGGAGTTTCTTTCTGGGATGCTGAAAATGTTCTAAAAGTAGGTAGTGGTGATGGTTGTGCAACTCTGTAAATAAACTGAAGAACCACTGACTTCTACACTTTAAAATGAATGAATTGTAACAAACTGGAATTAAAATAAGAACCTTAAAAAAATAAAATGGATGAGTTGTATGATACAGGGATAATTTCTCAATAAATTTCTCAACCAACCAGCACTATGACTGTTTTGTGCTTAATGACCAATAAGCAGGGCTACTTTGAGTGAGTGAGTGATTGGGTCACCAGCCCCCGTGATCAAGCAGCCATAGAGCATTTGTTGAGCTCTCCGGGATGCCATGGGTAAGATGCACACAAGCCCAGGGTGTGGTTTTTTCCCTTAAGGAACTTGAGAGAGAGGTTAAGAATGGGGAAAATTCACTCTGAGAATTCTTTGGTTTGTTCATTGATTCCTTTACCACCTCATGAGTTCAAGTATTTGTTGAGCTCTTACTGTATATTAAACACCATTCTAAGTTCCAGAAATAGAACAGTGTGTCAGAGCTGACCAGTCAGTGGAATCAAATACAAAGATGTGTTTGCTTTATAAAAGAGAAGCTTTTTTTTTCTTCCTAACCATTACCTTAAAAAATAATAAGCAGAAAGCTCAAGAGACCCAAAATAGCCAAAGCAATCTTGAAAAAGAAGAACAAAGTTGGAGGACTTTCACTTCCTTGTTTCAAATTTTTTTAAATTAATTAATTAATTAATTCATGAAAGTCAGAGAGAGAGAGAGAGAGAGGCAGAGGCAGAGGGAGAGAAGCAGGCTCCCCGCCTAGCAGGGAGCCCGATGCGGGACTCGATCGCAGGACCCTGGGATCATGACCTGAGCCGAAGGCAGACGCTTAACCGTCTGAGCCACCCAGGCGCACCCCTTGTTTCACATTTTACTACAAAGTGACAATCAAGATGCTGTGGTACTGGCATAAGGATGATAGATCAGTGGATCAGAATTGAGAGTTCAGGATATCAATTATATATCAAAATTGGGGTGGGGGAAGAATTGAGAGTTCAGAAACCCATACATGTATGGTTGCTTGAGTTTTGACAAAGATGCCAAGACTGTTCAGTGAAGGAAAGAACAGTCTTTTCGCAAATGTTGCTGGGATAAGTGGATATCCACATGTAAAAGAACTAGGTTGGACCCCTGCCTCACACCATAAAGAAAAATCAACTCAGAATGGATCAAATTCTGACATGTAAGAGCTAAAAGTATAAAACTCTTGGCAAGAAACATAGGTGTGAATCTCTGTGACCCTGGTTTTGGCAATGGCTTCTAAGATATGACCCCAAAGGCACAAACAACAAAGGAAAACAAGAGATACAGTGTACTTCGTCAAAATGGAAAACTCGTATGCTTCAGAAGTCACCATCAAGAAAGTGAAAAGACAGTCCACAGAATAAGAGACCATATTTACGAGTCATATATCTGATAGGGACTTAGGTCTAGAATGTGAAAGAACTCTTACAACTCAACACTCCAACGACAACCCCATTTTTAAAACAAGCCAGGGAATCTGAATAGACGTTTCTCCAAAGAAGGCAAAAAATGGCCAAGAAGCTCGTGAAGAGGTGCTCATTGTCATTAGCCAGAGAAATGCAAACCAAAATAAAATAAGAGGATGATAAGAATTGAGGATGTGGAGAAGTTGGAACCTTTATGATTCACAGGTGGGATGGACAATGAGGCAACTCCTCCAGACACCAGTGGCAGTTCCTCAGAAAGTTCAACGTGAGTTACCACTCGACAGCCGTTCTACTTCTAGGTCTATACCCAAGGGAAATAAAGACAGGGCCGCACAAGAAGTTGTGCGGAAGTATCCATAGCAGTGTTACTCATGACCGCCAGAGGTAGAAACGACCCAGATACTCCGTCCACAGACAAACGGGTCAATGAAATGAGGTACCGCCATACCATGGCCTGTTACTTGGCCATACGGAAATGAAGTGCCCGCCCCTGCTACACCAAGATGCTGGCCACAGGCAGCCACGTGCTGTGTGATGGCCTTCCTACGAACTGTCCAGAATGCACACAGCTGTGGGGACAGAGAGTAGGTTAATGGTTGCTTAGGGCAGTGGGGGAAGAGGGTGCTTGCCTGCTTGAGAGGGAGATAGTTAAAGAGTACAGGATTTCTTTTTTGAGGTGATGAAAGCGCTCTCAAACTGGTTCGTGGCAATGGTGGCGTCACTGAATTTATGAAAAGCCGTGGAATTGCCCACTTTAAATGGGTGACGTGTGGTGATTTATATCTCAGTGGTGCCATTGCTGAAAAATAGAGTATTAAAGATGCTTCCGTATGGAAAATGAGATCCCAGACAGACTGGTGTTTATGCTGCTGTGGTACTGATGACTTTGGGGACTCCCGGGGCTCAGGGTGGCAGTGGTGGCTGTCACCCCGGCCTGATTGATACCCGTTGGGGCAGTTGGGGATGTCACAGCAGTAGTAAAATTCACAGATTTTCACTGCATTTTTGGAAGCATGTGTGAGAATTACTAATGAGAAAGAGGGTAAAGAAGGTTAGGTGGTGGCTTGATGGTTTGGGACCCTTCCCATGGCCTCCTCCCCTGCTGCTGTCTGGTGGCCCCGGGCCTACGGTGCCATCACGTGTCCCACTGAGCCCCACCTCAGTCCGTGCACACGCTGGGCCTGAGGATGCCACCGTATCAAGCCAGGTCCCGCTACGTGACCAAGTGGGACTCCTGCTAAAAGCCTTCCCTGGGTAGAAACAACACAGGTACCCGCCGGCAGGTGGGTGGATGGATGGGTGGTAACTGCATGCAGTGGGTTGTAGCAGGCAGCCGCAGAAGGCGGTGAAACTCCGACACATGCAAAACATGACCTTTGAGACATTATGCAGAGTGAAAGAAGCCAGACACAAAAGGCCAAGTATTGTGTGATTCCACTTCTGTCAACTGTCCAGACGAGGCGACTCTGTGGTGACGGCAAGGCGAGACGCGGTGACCCAGGGACTAGGGGAAGAAGAGTGGGGAATGGTTCTAGAGTTTCATCACCCTGTCAGGGCTGAGGGAGAGTCTTGCTGGTGGTGATGCTTGCACAACATTGTACTTAACAGTTTTATGTTATGTAGATTTTACCACAATTTAACCCTCCCCCACCCGGGGGAGTAAGTGGAGGTGTGGCAGGAACTCAAGGCATGGGATGGACCTCACATATGGGGTGTTCTCGGAGTTGAAATGCTGTTTGTATTTTATGGATAACAGTGCTGTCTGGGGGAAAGGGTAGGAATTAGAAAAAGCTTGGGGGGGGTCTCTGTATGGCACCCGGGGTCCCCTGCTTGGAGCTGACCAGCCACACGCCGGGCTGGGTTGGGTCCATTTTCCAGACAGGGCAGTGGTTGGGTGAGGTTTGCACGGGAGAGGCAGGCCAGCCGGATGCTGTCAAGAGGCAGGCAAAGCGTGGGTCTTCCCATCACATGTGACCCTGATGTGATACCTGTTGTCTCCCTAAACAGAAAAGGGAGATTTCATTGCCCTGGATCTTGGCGGGTCTTCCTTTCGAATTCTGAGGGTACAAGTGAATCATGAGCAAAACCAGAATGTTCACATGGAGTCCGAGATTTACGACACCCCGGAGAACATCGTGCACGGCAGTGGAAGCCAGGTGGGTCCCCCCGCTCCCTTCTGATCAGCCCCAGCGGGCTCATACCTCTGGGAACCAGCCCCCCAAGCTCTGGTGTCTGAGCCCCTGGAAGGAGTCCCTCATAGGTCACATGGAGAGGGGCTGCTGGGTGGAAGGGTGTGACCATCTAAAGAGAGCCCACCGTCTGGGAAAATTGGTGCATGGGAGGGAGGCCACTGGGACTTGCACAGGCTGGAGGGTGTGAGGAGGGGGCCCGGCAGCTCTGTGGGTAAATGTATTCATTTCCTAAGGATCCTGGGGTTGGCTCCTCAGTGCAGGTTTCGCAGAGCCCTTGGGTGAAAACAGCCCTTCTTCCAAGTCATTGGCCTCCCCCGCAGCTCACCTGGAGCCCAGGCCTCACAGGGTCTGGCGGTCACCTTGTAGGGCATCAGGAATTTGAGCTCATGGCCCAAGCGCTAGTGAAGGGCTCCTGGCTACTGATTTAATAGCCTCCTGAGAGTCCTTGGTACAGAAAGGCACCATCCCCTTCCCTCACATCTGATACCTGAGGCCCATCCCCATG
Organism: Mirounga leonina; assembly: GCF_011800145.1. Taxonomy (NCBI): domain Eukaryota; kingdom Metazoa; phylum Chordata; class Mammalia; order Carnivora; family Phocidae; genus Mirounga; species Mirounga leonina. Next base: position 4,929,236 of record NW_023270233.1, read on the forward strand.
ATGGGGCACCCCCCGGAAGGGCTGTCTTCCTTAGCTGGCCAAGGGGCTGTGGGCAGGATCGGAAGGGCCCATTGCCCTTGCCCCGTCCCTCTAGCTGTGGTGCGTGGTGGGGGTCCACGCTCACTGAGGACCCTGTGATCGCGGTTTCCGGTCGTTCGGGGTCCCGTCAGCCTGCAGTGTATGGGAGCTGCTCCTCCCACTGTCAGAGATGCTCTGGCTCCTGTGGTCTGTAGCTCGCCTCCCGAGTCATGGTTGCTGCCCAGGATTTGTATTCCGAGCTTGCCAAATACTTGCTTTAGGAAGGGTGTGTTCACGTCAAGGTTCATGACTAAGTTCGCCAGAAAACTCATTTGTCCTGACCTGGACTTTGAGATGAGACCCAGGAGCCTTCTCCTCTGGACTCTGCTTTGTTTCTAAATTAATGTGGGTGGGGCCCGGGGCCAGCAGTTAATGTGGGTGGGGCCTGGGGCCAGCGCTCCACTGGTTTTGTTTTGTTTTTTTTTGGTCTGAGAGAAAAGGGCTAATCCCAGCCTTTCATCTGCTCCTGGGGGCTTGGGTTCAGAGCTTTTCCGACTGTGTCACGGGGAGCATTGAAGAAGGCACTGTCTCCAGAACGGATGAGTGTATCACTCATTGGATGGCCCTGCCTGGAGACTCCCCTGCTTTCCCCTCCTGCTGGGCTGCAGAAACCGGCCCATGCTTATGCATGCGGGCTGCTAGCTGCGAGGTCTCCTAATCCTGCCCAGTGGTTGCTGCATTATCCTTCCTGCAAGTAGCCAGCAGCCTCGAGTTGGCGTCCTGCTCTTTCCATCTGGCAGCAAGTGCTGACCCGTCACAGTCTGTTCTCCACGGGCCTTGGGTTGAGCCACCTCTGCTGCCTTCACCATCAGGACTGTCCCCCGTGCTGAGACATTCCTGTGTGCTTTGGCTTGACCTTTTAGGAGCAGGGTTTGTAAATTAAGGGGGTGCCCCCCAACAGGTGCACACTTGGCTATATATTCACTTCCACAGTGACTACTTACTGCGCCCCCGGGACCTCATCTGTCCCAGCCTCTGTCCCCATCTTCTCAGCTCCAGGGTCACTGTTTCCTGCTGTCTGTTTCTGCTCCTTCCCCTTTCAAGCAGTCCGCAAAGAAAAGGCAACAAAGGTGATGACAATGGCGGTAATGATGATGTATTATTATAGCAGTACTTCCACAGTGCTCGCTAGGTACCTGTCACTGACATCAGCACTTTGTATGGATTAACTCATTTCGTCATCATTCCCATTTTACAGATGAGAAAACGGAGGCTCATATGTTAAGCAGCCAGCCTGTTGGGTCACACAGCTCATAAATGATAGAGCTGGGATTTGCACCCACGTAGTCTGTTTCCAGTTGTTACAGTTTCAGCAAGGTGGAACCCTCTGAGCCTGGCTCTTGTCTTTATCGTCTTTAAAATTTTTTGATGGTGAAGAAATGTGAGGGCTGTGGGCAAGGAGGAGAGTCCAGCGGCTGAGGAAGAGGGTTGGCAGTTGAAAATAGGGATGAAACAGGAAGCTGTTCTTCAGAAGTTTGGTTTGAGGTTAGACATAAGTTTCAGGGGACCATTTTTCCGATCAACCTGTAGAATATGGTAGGAGGCCAAGGGCCCCATTGTGCCCGTGAAGCAACTCAGACTCAGTTTGTGAATAGCCCTGAATTCACGGGTTGTGATCTCATCTTCTGTAATATGCAGGAATTTTAAATAGATTTTTAAACCTTTTATTTGGAATAATATTAAACTTACGGAAAAGTTTTAAGATACAAAGAGCTCCCATATATACCCTCATCCAGATTCCCCAACTGTTACCTATTTGCTTTATCTTTTTCGTCTCCCCACCTTACACACACACACACACACACACACACACGCTATCCCAAAAAGTTCAGTTCATCTTGGAGGCATAAATGCAGCCTTCTTAAAAGTTATTTATTTAGTTTGGGAAATTTTGAATAATAAATATTTAAATTTTTGTTTTCCTCATTTTTACCCTTTTCAATTGGAGAAACAATCTCTGGGGATTTTTAAAATAATGATCATGTTGTTAGGGAAGAAAAAAATAATGCTTTTTTAGACACAAGAATTTTGAGCCCAGCGAGGCCGGCTAGCTTCCCTCCCTGGTCGGTCACAGACACGGGCTAGCATGGTGGGAGCTTCGGGGTGCTTTGAGCAGGCTGGGAGCTCCTGGGCTGTGGGCATTTCCTTCTTAACAGAGCACTGCAGGTGGCTGTGTTTGGCTTGGATCTGGGAGCTGTTATAGCGCCTCATCCGTGCGCATCCATTTCTGCAGGCTGCCTTCTCCCTGCTACTTCCTGCTGCCTTCCTTCCACCCTGCTTCCGCCCCGCCAGCCATCTCTGCTGAGGGCCACAGGGGGGCCTGGGGCTTGTGACAGCAGATGACGTGGGGCTTGCTGACGGACTTCGTAATGGGTTTATATTACTTAGAAATGTGGGTCACAGGAAGCTTAGCCGGGCTCCTCCAGGGAAGGTGGTCATGTGTCTCTCCAGTCATAGTCACTGGCTGCAGGCACAGTCTGAGTAAGAGTGACTCGGGGACAGAGGCTCCTAAATCAAAATTGGCGGGTTTTCCTTTACCCCGGCAGCAAAGTCAGACCTTAGAGCTGGGTCAGGAACCTCTGGGGAAAGTTGGGGATAGGAGTAATGACTTCTGGCCCCCTCTCGAGGATATCCCTGCAAGGAAAGCTTTCAGGAAGATAGCCTTGTCTGGGAATATGGGCTGGGATTGCTTTCTGTGACCATGTGGTTGGCCCTGCCAGCACTGCCTTCTTCTGGCCTTTTGGAAGCTCCGTAGCTGTGTCAGCCCCATACATAAGGGAGGTCTAGTGTTATGACAGCCATGTGAAAAAGACGGGGTTACCTGGACTGTGGCTTGGTTGCCAAAAGAGCATATATATGCTTTGATTATATTAATAGAGGTATAGAGCTAAGGAAAAGGGAGGTTCTTCAACTAAACCCTTCTGTGTTCAGAACACATATGAAACATTATATTCAATTCTGGATACATTTTAGAGATGAGGGGAGGTATTAGAGAGATCCAAAAAGGTTGCCTTGGAGGTGGTCAGCCTTCCATCATTGAGAGTATTCATGCAGAGACTAGGGAAACCGTGGTCTGTGCTCTTTCTAGTGGCTCCTAAGATGTGTATGTATATCCCAGGCAATGTGTCATGGAGCAGGCGAACTTAAGTTAAAATCCACTAAATGCAACGAGAATGAATAGTCTACTAAGACACATGACAGGTGGGTGATTCTCCCACACATCATGTCGAGGGAAAGAAGGCGGACACCAAAGAGTGCACCCGCCCTGCTTTTCTCTGTAGTAGACAGATGGCAGAGCGGATCCAGAGCGACTGCCAAGCACCCTTGTGGGGTTAGGTGCTGGCAGTGACCGCAAGGGGCGCGAGGGAGGGGTCTGGGTGCTGGCAGAGCTGTGTTCCTTGACATGGGTGCTGGTGACACAGGCGGGTGGGCTGGAGAGAATCCAGTGAACTCTGTGCTTCAGATGTGTGCACTTTTCTGTGCGTGCGTATCCGACTTCAGTAAAATAAAAAAAGGATAGTCTGAAGATTGTGAAATCACGCAAGTGGGCTAGAGGCTCTGGAACTGCACATAGAATTTTTGGAATTTGCACAGACCGAGGTAGATAGAGATAGAGATCCAGATCCAGAGACGGGGCCAGACACCACTCCACCCACTGCCCGGGTATTATGGAGGGGTGAGGGGATTTTCTATTCCTTTAAACTTTCCTGAGCACCCAGTGAGACATATTAGTGACCGCCGATAGGCTAGTTCTGATCGAAGGGTTTGAACTGCTTCCTATGCTGTGCTGCCCTGCAGGGAAGTCTCTTTTTAAGGGACTCTTTCTCTAGCATTCACACCCAGCGTGGCTTTCCCAGCAGGGCTGTGGGGTGGCGCGGGGGTGGTGCGGGGTGCCGTGGGGATGGGCAGCCAGCGTGGCCACTCTCTTTTCCGTGTGTGCAGAGGGCTCCCCTTTCTCCCTCCTGACTGCTCTCTTGTGCTTCCTCCAGCTTTTTGATCACGTGGCTGAGTGCCTGGGAGACTTCATGGAGAAAAGAAAAATCAAGGACAAGAAATTACCTGTGGGATTCACGTTTTCTTTCCCTTGTCGGCAGTCCAAAATAGACGAGGTAAGCACATGCTGGGATTGGCGGGCCCCACAGAGGCCCCAGAGTGGGAAAGACGACGAGCCCTTTTCCTGACTCTTTGTCCCTTTTGCTCACCAGATGGACGGCCTGCATATCTTGTATTTCTCAAGAAACATTTGTAGGAATTAATGTGAGGGCATGTTGTTGTGTTTGTCTTTCAATTACTTAAGTGATTTCCAAATTTCTGGAGATGAGCCATGATGTTTAGGTAGGTGGGGACATTTATGAAACACAAGCAAGTGAAAGCATCGCAAGTGGGTTTGGTGACAGTGGAGAGAGGCGGGCAAGCCTTTTGTCAGGGTTGTGCAATGTGGGGTTTACCTGGAGGCCGTCCTGGGAATGGGGAGTCTGGTCAGGACCCCACTTCTCGGGTGCCCGGGCCACCTCTCCAGAGCTTCTGCCCGCGGGCAGCTCCAGCCCCAGAGAGGCCCTTTTTGACCTTCGGGTGGGTCGTTGTGCCCACGCTGTTGTAGCTCATTGTTCATTCATTCATCTGCTTAGCAGGGAGGGACTCAGACATACCCTGTGGCACCATCGTACCTCAGACTGCAGGGAGACAGAATAAGTAGGTGCAGCTGGTTCCTTTTCTTTTTTTCTTTTTTTTTTTTTTTTTAAGATTTTTATTTATTCATCTAACAGATAGAGAGACAGCGAGAGAGGAAACACAAGCAGGAGGAGTGGGAGAGGGAGAAGCAGGCTTCCCGCGGAACAGGGAGCCCGATGTGGGGCTCGATCCCAGGACCCTGGGATCATGACCTGAGCCGAAGGCAGACGCTTAATGACTGAGCCACCCAGGCGCCCCCAGCTGGTTCCTTTTCTACACGAGAGACAGAAAACACACACAGCAAGCAACCTGTGAACAAACTCCTCATAATAGGGACCCTGAGAGTTCACGTTACCGAGGGTCCCTCGGGTGCCAGGCTCTGTCCTAAGGCGCACTCTGCAATGAACACGGTATCTTCCAACACGCCTGTGCATGAAGTGCTTGTGATTCCCAGGTTACAGATGAGGACACTGAGGCTAGCAGGAGTCAGGAACCTGCCCAGGACCACGCAGCCGGGAAGCAGCAGAGCCCAGATGCGCTCTGGGCAGTTTGGCTCCAGAGCCTGTGCTCCTAACCAGTCTGCTTTCCTACAGGATAGTCACGTTGGTGCACATGGCCCCCTCCACGCTTCTGGGCAGCTCCCTTGTACCTCTTTATCGGCAGGGTAAGCGCCCTGTCCCAGGCACTGCTTCATGCCCCTGGAGCCCGTCCATCTGGGTCATTTGTGTAATCACATCATGTTGGAGCAAGAGGGGGCTTGAGAGCTCAGTAGGCCAAGCCCCTCATTCCCCAGATGGAGAACCAGGCCTCCTGAGGTCACAGGGCTCATTAACGGCGGATCTAGGACCAGAATCCCATATGCTCCCATCGCCCTTCCTCCCCCCTCTCCCCCCATTGAAGACCTCTGAGACACTGCGGTCCCCCTGTCCCCATCAGGACTGCCGTGGCCCGTCCAGACTCTCTGGTGTCTGGCATTGCGACACCTCCAAGATGTTCGGATCACTTTGGCCTCCACGGTGTCTTCCCGAACCTTTCTCAAAGCCTGTTCTTGGTACTAAGTTTCCCTTGGCTTCTGAGAGTGGAGACATGACAGTCATGTCCCCCCGGGCAGAGAGGTGGGGGTGGCCTGGGAGTGAAGTGACTGCTTGACCTAGCTCTGTCGTCAGTGACCCCTGCCCGGGTGCTATCCCCTTGCAGCCGGGCTAGACCCTGGGAGAGGACAGGGAGTAGATGGGGCTGCCCCACAGAAGCTGTGATCTTCCAGGGAGGAAGGCATTGCGGAAGGGGGAGAGAATGTCCTCAGAGGCAGGAGAGCCCCCAGGGCAGGGCAGATATGTCTGCTAGAGGGGCTTTGTGGGCAGAGGGGCTAGAGGCACCCCCCCCGCCACAGGCCTTGACCCCCCCTTCCAGGGAGGGCTTCCTGGGGCGGGCCGCACTGCCTGCTGGGAAGCCGGTGGACCATAGACTAATTACCCATCTGGTGGGGGGTTGCCTAGGCCCACTCTTCAAGGCTACCTGGAACCTTCAGGATCGTCCAAGTCTAGATCAGCTGCCTTATTCCACAGACGAGCAAAGTGACCCTCAGAGGAATCTGGGGAGCTGCCCACAAGGAAGTGGGCAGAGGTGTGAGAATGGGACTGGCCTCCTGATTTCCAGCTCCACATTCTTTCCACAGCATACTCTCTGAGGCTTTTGGGGGTTGGGGTAGAGGGGAAGAAAACAGTGTCCAGGGGCTTCTGGAATGCCTGGCTTAGGAACAGGCTGCTGCTGAGCAAAGAACCACAAAGTCTCCTGTGCACTCCTCCTTCTGTGCATCTCACGGGGCTGTGCGGTTTTCACCGTGAGCGGGGGCAGGCTGTGTGCGGGCAAGTGCCCCATCCCTGTGGCACCCCCAGAGGCCCACGGGGCCCGAATGAGAGCTCTGCCCTGTCCTGCCGCATGTGTGGCAACCTTGTCCATTCAGAGAAAAAACAGTCAAGTATAACAATTATTTTTTTTGAGTATCTTTGATTAAAAAAACCCACAAAAGCAATATGTAAAGCTATTTATTTAGATAATATAAAGATGTAAAGCAAAGAGTAAAATTTCTACCCTTCCCGATTCCCAAGTGAGTGACCATTGGCTGTCTAGCCTTTTTGATGTTTCTCCATTAATCCACAAACAGAAACGAGCCCTATTGTATAAATAGTGGAGTTGCTGCTTACAAATGGGAGTTAAAAGTTGGGGAAGAGGCGTAACTCATATTTAGTCAGTATTATCCTTAAATCTCTAGCACCTGGCTTTAGAAGTTCAGCGGCCAAGAATTGCCTTGGCATTTTGTCTCTCTTCCCCATTTGGCTCTGCCTGTCTTCCCTCGGGGTTGTGGGAGCTGGGCTCTGGCTCGCCAGTGGGGAGGGGTGGTCAGGTAATAACGGGATTTCTCCTGTTCTCTTTTTACTTGAAGTCTGGCTGTGCAGTTGACATCCAGGTAGATTTGCACGCTGGGTGACGCCACTGTCCTGGCCAGCCACCGGCTGGATTCTAGTGTGAGCCGCACAGTTTTTTCCATGGCAGCGCCCAGAGAAATCCGTCCTGCAGACGGATAGACAGGAGATGGGACGGAGTCTGGCTCTGAGGTTACCCAGTGTGATCTGGAGGGAGCCGCCTGTCCTCTCTGGGCCTCTGCTTGGTCACTGCCCTTGAGCAGCCTCCCCAGGGACCTGGGGGTTCTGCAGGTCTCCCAGCCCTTGTCCAACCCCCATCTGCTCTCCTTTGCAGGGCATCCTGATCACCTGGACAAAGAAATTTAAAGCGAGTGGAGTGGAGGGAATGGATGTGGTGAAGCTGCTTAACAAAGCCATCAAAAAGCGCGGGGTAACTTTTCTCGGGGCCACCTGTCCCTGCTGCGTGGAGGTGGGGCGGTGTGGGGAGGAGGCTGGGGTCTGAACCAGACTGAGGCCCTTCCTGGGGGCGGTAGTGCATGGCCGGCGGCATCACACGGGGTGTCTTGAAGACCTAGGCCGATGACCGGGGAGGGCCCACAGCCCAGAAGGTCAGGGTGGTTCAAAGCAGGGTTGTTAGAAGCGCTGCCCGGAGGGCCGAGGCCTGGGGCGGGGGCTGCCTCCTTCTGACAGGAGCTCTGGGCTGTGCGGGGGCAGCTGACGCAGGCAGGTGCAGCCTGCGTGGTTGGAACAAGGGCCGTCAGCACAGGGCTGGAGTGCGTGGTTTGCGGAGGGCTGTGGCTCCGGGTGTGAAATCCATTCGGAAAAGAATCCTGAGCCAGATAGTGAAGGTGACCGTGCAGTTTCCATAATGTAATCGCTGCTCTCTAATCCAGCTGATCTGAGGGCCAGCAGTAACGAGAGCAGCACCCCCCACCCCCGGCTCTGAACACGGGGGCTCGCTGGCCATGCCCTCCGTGACCTCTGCTCCCATGTGAGAGTGGGCGGTGACACGCCCATTCTGTGTCCCCAGGACTACGATGCCAACATTGTGGCCGTGGTGAATGACACGGTGGGGACCATGATGACCTGTGGCTATGATGACCAGCAGTGTGAAGTCGGCCTCATCATCGGTAACATTACCCCTTTCCTCATGCCCGCCCTCAGCCAGTGTTTCCAGAAGGCGCAGGCAGCCTCCTCTCAGGGTTTGGTGCGGTTGCAGCTTCTGATCTGGTCTCTCTCTTCAAGGCACTGGCACCAATGCCTGCTACATGGAGGAACTGAGGCACATTGACCTGGTGGAAGGCGATGAGGGGAGGATGTGCATCAACACAGAATGGGGGGCCTTCGGGGACGACGGGTCGCTGGAAGACATCCGCACTGAGTTCGACCGGGAGATAGACCGTGGCTCTCTCAACCCTGGGAAGCAGCTGTGAGTCCCACTTTTCTGACCAGTCGTGTGCATGACTTTGGGGATACTTAGCCAGAGATGTGGGGTTGAGATGAGAGGGGCAGAAAGGGAGGTGATCACAAAGCGAGAAGCCCATCAAATTTGCACGATCCGCCACTCCTTTGGATAGATTCACGGCTGTGGTGTCTGCAGCTTTAAAAGCAGGTTTTAAATGATTTTCTCTTTGTCAAATTATGCTATAATTGTGTCCTGGTAAAAAATATGAAGATGAAGAGTGCAGAAGCATTAGTATAGAGCTAGGGTTTCAAAACCCTCGTGCATTGCATTCAAAACCCACTAGCATTGCCGCTGGGTGCGGAGCGAGGCCACGTAGGAGGCAGGGTGGCTGGCGAGTAGGGAGAGGGAGTGTCCTGAGAGCTCTGTGCCTGGCTCCGAGGATACAGAGGAGCCCCTTCCGGTCTGGCACTTAGAGCTAGCTGGGGAGGAATGTCCCACGTGTGAACGTCTGTCATGCAGAGGAGTGGGTGTAAACCTTTCGAGCCCAGAGAATGGAGAAACTTCTCCCATGTTATGTATGGGCAGATGGGTCAGAGTTGATAAAGAGCATCAGACTTATCGGGCAGGTTATTTTTGGCCTGGGCGAGCTCCTGGCTACAGAGGTATGAGTGACATTATTCAGGGCAGTGTGGGCATTTCTTGATTTGAGCTACTTAGTTCCTGAAGCGCATGCTCCTATTTCTCTATGATGCCGGTGGGCTGCTAGCTCTCTCTGATTGCCCTCCCAACAGCTTCATCCTGGGGTTGGATGCTGTCGATGTGCTGAGAGATGTTCATTGACCCTGTTGGCTTAATAGTCCTTATCTTGTGCCAGGGAGACATGGGAGTTCATCTGTCATTTTGAAACCCATCACCCAAAGATCTCCATATCCCGGGCTCGATGATTGGGCTTTCCACCACCCGAGTAAATGGAATCGCATAAATGGCCAGCCTCCCTCCACCGAGAATGGTGGTGGTGAATAAACTGGGTTCCTCAGTAAGAGAATGTCAAGTTCTTAGACTCAGAGTTGAACATCTGCTTTGCATCCTGAGACTGGGGTACCAGCTTGAGATAAAGGATGCCAATTCCAAAGCTCTGACAGCCAAAGGTTTTTTTTTTCCCCCCAATCCATTCACCTAACTTGCAGTACTAAAACCTGACCCCATCTGACATGAAACTATTTACCGTGCCTACTCATACGGTTCACTGGAGAGCTACGGATGTGCTTGATTTTACTGCTGTTTCAGGTACCTCTGGGGATATTCTGTAATATGTGCATATGCATCATATTGCATCTCTAAAATCCTCACATTTCCACATTCCCAAGCATATGTGACCGCAGGGGTTTCAGATAAGAGATTAGGTACCTGTCGTGACTGTCAGTCACTTAATGAGAAGGGCAGGTAACTGCCTCCTCAGTGGAGCAGGGCCAGTTACCTGTGATGACTGAGCAGATAGGACCCAGGCCCTTGTCTGTATCCTTTGCCCCAGTGTGGGGATCCCCCGTGGCTTGGATGGAAACCTGGATTTCTCTGCCATCCATTTTGAAGTATTTCTGAATTTTCTAAAGGGCTGAACTATATCCCTAGGCTGAACTGTGAACCGGGCTCACAGTTGCCTTGCAACAAACACTTTTGGAGTGGTGGCTGGATGGATGCATGGAGAGAGATGGATGGATGGATAGATAGTGGATAGGGAGGGGGGATGTGATGGAGAGGTGGATGGGTGGATGGGGATGGATAGATGAAGGATGGGGGAGATGGGGAGATGGATGGATGGATGAATGGGGGATGGAGGATGAATGGATGGAGGATGTGGGGTTGGGGGACGGATGGATGGACAGAGGTTGGGGGGATGGAGCATGAATGGATGGGGGCTTGGGGATGGATGGATGGATGGATGGATGGTGGATGGGAGGTGGCTGGATGGCTAGCAGATGGGTGGGTAAATAAATAGGGGAATGCGTGAAAGAGTGAAGGGTGAGGTGAAGTTCGTCTTCTCTAGTATGTTTCCCTGTGAACTGATCACCAGAGGTCAGGTCTTGTTAAGAACAATGCTGAAGGGCGCCTGGGTGGCTCAGTCGTTAAGCGTCTGCCTTCGGCTCAGGTCATGATCCCAGGGTCCTGGGATCAAGTCCCACATCGGGCTCCCTGCTCAGCGGGAAGCCTGCTTCTCCCTCTCCCACTCCCCCTGCTTGTGTTCCTGTTCTCGCTGTCTCTCTCTGTCATATAAATAAATAAAATCTTAAAAAAAAAAAAGAACAATGCTGAAAAGGTGACAAATTCTTGAGTTACATCACATATTCCTGGAAATAGGCTATTGGTCAGAGAGTTTTTTTGTCAAAGCAAATTTTTGCTATTCTCCTAGGCTCCTTGCCTAAGCTTTTGGAGATTCCCTGTGTCGTCTTCTGTGCAATGCTAAGTTCTTCAAAGCCATTTTGTCCCCCTTGTCAGGGAGGGGTGTTAGCTCCATTTGACTGGTGGGGAAATTAAGGCACTGGGATAGGACAAGCTGACCCAAGACTCTTTGTTGAGCTTTGATCTGGTTTAGGTTTAGGGTTTTCTGCCCCACTTGAAAGTTCGAGTTTTTAGAATGAGCTTTTAGAATGTGTAAGAGTCACCTCTTATCATTTATGGACAAATATTTATCAAGAAGGGTCTGGAGGAGTGGCTTTTCATCCCTGATTGCATATCAGAATTGCATAAAGGCCTTTTAAAAACATATTGCTGCCCAGGCACCCCTCGCCCTACCCACCTCCCTCGCAGTTCTGACTCTAAGTGGGCCTGGGCTGGGACCTGTCCTCGGGAGCCTAAGACCTCCCCAGGTGATTACAGTTTGTGGCCAGGGTTGAAAATGTAGGTGTGTGGGATTTGCACAAAGGCCCTTGGTACCCAGATGGGCTACACACCCACTCATTCGTTTTGTCTGGAGTTTGCGTGCGGTCACCCCGGGCCGACTATATCCGGTTGCCAGGAAGGGCATGAGCACGGTAGCTCTGTGGCCCCTGCCTTCACTGGTGACTGCCGCTTTCAGGATAGCAGGGAACAGCTCCCGAGTATTCAGCAACGCCAGCCCAGCCCAGAGTTAGGAGCTCGCTCTCTAAAAGGGATCAGATACTCAGCTTCCTCCCTACTGTCCTTATATTCTAGGCCTTTGAAATTCTGGTCACATACCCAGATCCTATTCTAGATTTGAGTCCCATCTTCTTTCATTTTTAATTCTCTTTCTCCTCCCCTCTTGTCTCCTTCTGCTTCTTGATCTTCTTTATCTATGTCGTGTCTGGACTTTTGAATCCTATTGCCCTGTGTGATTCCTTATCACATCCTTCAAAATGCAGGGAGACACTTGCCTCACAAAACAGCAGTAGCAGTGACTAGGACAGCAGGATGGTTCAACCTGGAGAGGTCTTCGGCCTGAATGGTGGTGAAGTCCGTCCCCAAACATCTGTTCTTCCCATTGCTCTGCCCACTCTGCAGAACCTCTGCCTACTGCTGATCCCGCTTAGCACGGCCTCAGACCTCTCCCACTTCTCTGTCCCCGGGCTGCCGGTCCGAGCACACCCTGGCTGCCAGGGGCATTCCCGACTGGCATTCAGGTCCTCGCTCCCCTTGTCTGAACATGACCCCCACCCCGCCCCTCCCAGCCTGTCCCCAGGCCCCGTGGGTCTCAGCCCTGTCTGTGCCTGCCGGCGGGCACCACAGTGTCACCTGCACATCCGACTGCTGACGGGCAGGTCACCACTTGCTGGGTTCCCAGGAGCAGAGGGAAGTGTGTTGGTGGAGAAGGAGTGTCCATGAGCCTCCGGCTTGGGCTGAGCGAGGTGCATCAGACATGACTTTTTGTCATTCTGCTGCTCTAATGGGTTCTAGGAAAAGGGGATGGTGGGATCTATGCATGTAAAAGACGTCGTGTGGAAAAGGGAGATCATTTTGAGTGCCTCCAGAGGGCAAAGTGAGAAGCAGTGGGTAGAAGGTGCCAGGAGGCTGATCTTAGCTCCTGCTAAGGGGAAGAAGCTTTCCTGTTGTCACATCACCCAGTGGGGGCCGGCTGCCTCGGGAGGAAGTGAGCTGATGACGGCAGCCAGAGACAGGGTCGGGGTGGGGCCAGGTGGCTGCTAGCATGACAGTAAGATCTCGCATTTAATGGCGGTGCCCACGCGAGAGGGAGAGTGGCACAGGGCTTGGAGCACGGCCTCTGGGGCTTAATTGGTTCCACGTGTGCATTTGCTGCCTATTAGCTCTGTGACCACAGGCAAGTGATATAACCTCTCTGAGCCTCAGTTTCCTCATCTGTGAAATGGGGAGAATGATATTGTCCACCTCATAAGGCTGTAATGAGGATGGAGTAAGTTAGCACGTGAAGTGCTCAGTAAAGCGTGAGATGCAGAGCAAGGCCACATACTCATGACGAGCTGAGATCGTAGCGCGTCACCCCTGTGAACCCATATTCTCCGCACAGTAACCTTATCAGCAGGCCCTGCCGTTCTCCCCATTACCCAGGTGAGGAAACCAGGGAGCAAGGAGCACGGCAAGGGCAGAGCCGGCATGGAGCCCAGACAGGCTGGCTTCTGTACCTGCTGTGAGATTCCGGCTCGGGGCTACACAGAGGCTGTTCCCACAGGTCCTTGGGGTGGTGGCTGAGTGGCTGGGACTCAGAGAGGCACACTTCTGCCAGGGATCCCTGACACAGTTGTGGCTGGGTCGATTGTGTCTGGTCCTGTCAGGAGCGGGAACAAGGAGAACCGTGTTTTTCTGTGCCCGTGTTGGGGCAAGGGAGGGGCCAGGTGCTCAGGTCCCAGCAGCAGCCTTGGCTCCTGGGCCTGGCTCTGAATGGAACAGGTTGTTCTGCTGTGTCACGGGCAGCTCTGGGGTTCCAGCTGGGCTCCTGGATGAGGGCCTGCTGCTTTGATCTGTCCCCCTCGGGGCTCCCTCCTGGCCCCTGCTCAGCCAGCATGCGGGGCCTGAATCTGGCTCAGAGGGGGCACGGAGCCCTGGTTCGTGGTCGTCTCTCTCCTGCAGCGTTGGCCTCAAACTGGCTGCTGCGGTTCCAGAGCCCACGCCTCCCCGGGAGGCTAGAGAGAGGAGGCGCTCGGGGATTGGCCTGCACCTGCACATGAGCTACTCAGAGCCCTCCCCTGGGATTGAGGGTGAAGTCAGTGGGGGAGGAGTGGGCTCCCCAAAGCAAATTCTTGGTCCTTTTGGCCAGAGAAGGAGAACATGGATGCCTGGGAGGTGGCCAGCGACGGGGGTCCCATGGGGAATGGCTGTGTTTCAGCCCCATCATCTACTCAGGCTTCCCTCCAAGAAGGCATTTACCCTTTGTGAGCTGGGAAATGGAGAGAATACTTCCCAGCCACCTCCTCTCGCAGGACTCGGGGACCTCCCTGCTGGAGGGATGGATAGGAAAGCCTCTTAAAAAAGCATAGTGTAGTGTCTTGTAAGAAATGATCATATTCTGCATTTCTGTCTGGGGGCCTCCTCGTCATCCCCAGTCTCACCTCCAGGCAGCCTTCCCTGCCTGCCCCTGTGCCCAAGGTGCTTACCTCCTTTGCCCACCCGGCGATGGGTGTGGGGTCTGGAGGAGACGCCCTCTCCCCCATTGCTGTCTCCTCATCATTTAGTGGCACAGGTGTGTGTGGTTTTGCCTGCCGGTGAGACCATGAGCTTGGGAGGACAAGGCGGTGCCTTCTTCTCCCTTCTGCCTGTCTGTCTGTCTTACTCCTCATGAGCCGCCCCAGGGGTATGCACGTAGGAAGGACCTGACAAGTGCCACCCGCTTTTCTCCCGCAGGTTTGAGAAGATGGTCAGTGGCATGTACTTGGGAGAGCTGGTGCGACTGATCCTGGTCAAGATGGCCAAGGAGAGCCTCTTATTTGAAGGGCGGATCACCCCGGAGCTGCTCACCCGGGGGAAGTTCAAGACCAGCGATGTGTCAGCCATTGAGAAGTAGGTGCTGTCCCTCGGGGCTTTCTCTTTTCCTTCACTCCACCCCCCACCCCTGCCTGCCCACGCACACAGGGGAGATTAGAGTCCAGGGAGCCGATGATTCTAGCGGTGAACGAGGAACTCACTGAGCCTGGGGCCTGGGCTCGGAAGCCCCCTGGGACATATGAGGACCTTTCCCAGACTCTGTTCCAGGGACCCCTGGTGACCTCATGATAATTGGGTGTTCCCTGAAGAAAGGGTTCTGTGGCTAACAGGATTGGGAAATAGTGCATATTTATTCTCCATTGAGAGATTTATAGTATTCATTACCATATTAAAGAAAACCCAGTTCACTTTGGTTAGCTTATAATTTCCCAAACTCCTTTTTTTTTTCCCTAGAGAGAGAGAGAGCACGCAAACGAGAGCATGTATGTGAGCAGGGGGTGGCGGGGATGAGGTAGAGAATCCCAAGCAGCCAAGCAGGCTCCATGTCCAGTGTGTAGCCTGACTCGAGGCTCAGTCCCACGACCCTGACATCATGGCCTGAGCAGAAATCAAGAGTTGGACGCTTAACTGACTGAGCCACCCAGATGCTCCAGTTTCCCAAACTTCTTTGGTGCCTGGAATGCCCTCCCCACTGCCTGCCCCCCATTCTCTCACCTGTTAACACCCAGATGTGTTCCTTGGCACAAGTTTGAGAAACGTTGGTTAACAGCTGAGACAGGGCAGATAGACAGGGGAGGACGGTCCAGCCAGCTATCTGACTGCTGCCTTCCGGCCTCACCATGAGAAACCCAGACTTCTCTGGCTCAGCTGTGACTTGCGGGCCTGCACCCTGAGAGGGAAGAGGGTAAACGTGGTCCCAGGGCAGTTTGACATGGTTGGGCGCCTCCGAGTCTGAAGGACTCCCGTCTTGTGGCTGGCCTCCGTGGGCCACCAGGCTCTGTTCCTGGTTCGGAGACATGCAGCCATGCGAGGCCACCTGCCGAAAGATAGGGCTCGCTGGGTGCTAGAGATGTCCTTTCATCTCTGCCCGAAGCTGTTGTTCCCATTGCCCTGCTGTGTGCTGGAGACTCACAACGAGCCGGCGGCTTCCTAGCTTAGGCTCCTGGGAGCAGATGCAGGTCAGCGGGCTGCAGGTGGAGGAGGCGGCTGTGGGAATTGGAAGGGGTTTATGTGGACTCACTCCTCTGTCACATCCCTGGGCATTTACCCTCGGATCACTGTCCTTCAGGAGCTATTGGGGCAGAGCGACTGTCGGCAGGGCGCCATGATACCCAGTTTCCAGCCGTCTCTTTTCTCAAGCCTCCCGGCTCGCTCCTGGGGAG
Source organism: Mirounga leonina (assembly GCF_011800145.1). Taxonomy (NCBI): domain Eukaryota; kingdom Metazoa; phylum Chordata; class Mammalia; order Carnivora; family Phocidae; genus Mirounga; species Mirounga leonina. Next base: position 4,945,105 of record NW_023270233.1, read on the forward strand.
AGAGGGGGCAAGAGCCTCCTGACATGTCTTCACAGTCATTCACAGAGTCAAGAAATGCCTACCTTCCTTTTGGCCTCTTCTGGTTACCAAGAAGCAGAAGGTTGGCCTCTTCTGGTTGGCTCTTTGGTTACCAAGAAGCAAAAGCCCACTTGAACTAGCTCAAGAAAACATATATATTGTCTTAAGGGCTGTCTCAGCGAAACCTGAGCATCCTACCAAGGCAGACGTTCAAAGTGTTCTCTTTAAAATCAGCAGAAAAAAAAAAAAGAGGAAGTAAAATTATCATTATTTGCAGATGTTAATTGTCTGTGTGAGACACCAGAAATATCTAGAGAAGTGAATAGAATAACGAGAGGTTAGGGAGTTGCCTGGAGATAAGATACAAAAGTCAACTGTATTTCTGTATATTGGCAATAATTAAAATATGTATGCTTTTAAATAAGCCTTTTATTTTAGAATATTTTTAGACTTACAGAAAAATTGCAAAGATGGTACAGAGTGTTCCCTGTGTATCGCTGACTCCATTTTCCCCATTGTTAGTTAACATCTTATGTTACTATGGTACATGAAGGTGAAAAAAAAGGAATATATGTATATATATATATATATATATGAATACACGCCATGTATACTGTACCATCTGTAATAGTAACAAAATCCTGAAGTACTTCGGGATGAATCTAACAAAAGATACACAAAACAGGTATGCAGAAAATTGAAATTTTCCTGGAAAACCTCGAGGAAAGGTGTGTAAGCATCCCAGGAATGCTCACAGACCTCAAGAGCAGGAGATACGTCTGCGTCTCCGGAGCACGAAGCTCTGGGGTGGAGGCAGCGACGTCTCACCTCCCTTCTCTCCATGTCCCTGGCGTGTCATAACCCAGCCCGGTACAGTTTTTTCTCTTATTCCCTGGTATTTCTTACGGAGGAGACTCCTTCGTGTGTTCTTCTCAGGCACTTGACTGTCTTCATCCCCTGTCATTCACCCGTGGTGAGTGGGTGTGGACTCTGGACCCTCAGTGCTTTGCCCCGCCCAGTGTGGTCCTCAACTCACAGTTACTGGCCTCTAACCTCACAGGAATAAGGAAGGCCTCCACAATGCCAAAGAAATCCTGACCCGCCTGGGAGTGGAGCCATCCGACGACGACTGTATTTCAGTCCAGCACGTGTGTACCATCGTCTCATTTCGCTCTGCCAACCTGGTGGCTGCAACGCTGGGCGCCATCTTGAACCGCCTCCGCGATAACAAGGGCACACCCAGGCTGCGGACCACGGTTGGTGTCGACGGGTCTCTTTACAAGACGCACCCACAGTGAGTCTGCCCTTTGCTGTCGTTGGCACTCAGTGCCCGTCTAGGCTAAGGACTTCCCCCAAAGGTCAGACTGTTGCACCCAGTGGAGGTTTCTGGCGTACGAGACACTACGTGGCTCTGGGCAGAAAGGTCAGAAGTGCCCACTTGAGAAGTACCCGACCCTCAGCCAGTTCTCCTGGTGTTGCTTCTGTACTCATTTCCCCCTCATTTCCTAGCTCTTGTTAGAGATTTCTGTGGCTGCCAGGAACACTGGGTGGAATACGTCTGTTTCTTAAATTCTCTTGCTTATTCATATTTCATCAGAGACCTTCATCCTAACTATAGTTTGGGTCCTAGGTGCGACGCCCACATTCTTGTTTTAGAAGCTCCTGTGAAGAGCCCCCCAACCCTCAGACGTGCCTTTTTTTTAAAACAAGGCAGCTTGTTGATGCTTTGCATCTGAGAGCGGGAGGGACATACAAGTTGTCAGTGGTCCCTGTCGGTGATGAGGGGCTCCTTACCATGCTGCCTTCTTGTGTGTCGAACTCCCTAGCTGCAAAAGCCTTTTGTGGTACCGAGAACATGGCTTGTGCAGTTTTAAAGATGAAATTCTGAGTCTTTATATACTATTAACAATAGCTGCCTGTGGTGTGACTTTTTGCACAAGACCTCAGATACTTTGCCGCTCTGTGTACAAAGTGCATGTGAAATGGTCCTGTGGTACCTTCACAGCCAGTTCCAGAGACAGTTAAGTGAATGTTGACTTAAGTGGAAACCGTTCTGTTACTGAGCGGGTAGGGTTTGAGCTCATTACATGTCCTTATCTGTTAGGTTCATAGTTTTCTCTCTTTGTATTTTTAAAGTATTTGTAATTTTTTTTTTAAGATTTTATTTATTTATTTGAGAGAGAGAGTGAGCACAAGTAGGGGGCAGAGGCGGAGGGAGAAGGAGAAGCAGGCTTCCCGCTGAGCAAGGAGCCCGACATGGGGCTCAATCCCAGGACCCCTGGGATCATGACCTGAGCCGAAGGCAGACGCTTAACCGACTGAGCCACCCAGGTGCCCCAGTATTTGTAAAATTTTTGATAATGAAACTGGCTATCTTTTTGAGGGATAGCTGGTTTCTTGGCAAATGTTTAGACAAGAAAGGGATTTGCAACATCACATTAAAAATTTTGTTAATTGTGGTAAAATACATGCTATAGAATTTCCTATCCTAACCATTTTTGAGTATACAGTTCAGTGGTGGTAAGCATATTCACGCCGTTGTGCGACCAGTCACCACCAGCCACCCCCTGAACTCTACAAGATCTACAAGATCACATGTCAAACAAATAACTTTGATTAAATGTGTTCTAGTTCAGAAGTCACATGTATTTGGTGTAGGAACTTTAGATAGTTCAAAAAATTACAAAGAGAACAGAAGTGATTTTTCATCCTACCCCCTGGTATTGGTCACTGTTGATATTTTGGGGTTCTGGTTTCCCTGTTTCCTTTGGCAGGCAGCCTTCCATACTGACGACAGACCATAAACTTTGAGGAGGTTCTGTGTCTCACTGAGTCCTAAAGTCCTCTTCTAGCCAATAAAGAATGTCCCGACTCTTGGGGGCGGAAGGAATGGGCAAGTGAAAATAAAAAACAAGAGTGATTATTTATGGAGCTAGTAACCAATCAAAGCAATTGACGGACTTGTTTAGTTCTCACCGCCCCACTCTCTGCCAGGTACTGTCAATCCTCGTGGACTCCAAGGTTAAGTCACAGGCCCAAGGTCACCTGATGGGGGTGGCAGAGCTCGTCCCTGTCTCCTGATCTGTCTCACTTCCAAACGCTGGGCTCCGGACATCACTGTGCTGTTAGCTCTGTGTCATGGTGGAGGACAGAACCCTTTTTGGACCCTGAATTTTCTGTATTTGATACTCACGTCATAATGTGTGTGACTGTGGGCTACTTGCATTTTTCCTTTTTACTTGTCTGCATCTGCCAGCTTTTCTCCAGCGCTCGTGTATGACCTGGGTGACGAGAAAATCAGGTCTAGAACATGGAATTCAGGTGTGGGAAAAGAAAGGGGAATCAGAGCTCCCTGACAGAGGGCTCTAGTCTAACTCTTGTGGCCTGCGCCCCGCCCCCCACCCCAGGTTTTCCCGGCGTTTCCACAAGACCCTGAGGCGCTTGGTGCCCGACTCCGATGTGCGTTTCCTCCTCTCGGAGAGCGGCAGCGGCAAGGGGGCTGCCATGGTCACCGCGGTGGCCTACCGCCTGGCCGAGCAGCACCGACAGATCGAGGAGACCCTGGCCCACTTCCGCCTCACCAAGGACATGCTGCTGGAGGTGAAGAAGAGAATGCGGGCTGAGATGGATATGGGCCTGAGGAAGCAGACGCACGAGAAGGCCGTGGTCAAGATGCTGCCCTCCTTTGTCCGGAGCACTCCAGATGGGACCGGTGAGGGCCTCTGCTGGGGGCTGACACACCCCTCCTGCTTCTCCCACCAGGGACCAAGTGGGGCTGCAGGGAAGTCGCATCTCCCGTGCATGCGTTTATTTTAGCAAGCATTCAAAACCCTCTGCTTTCTGTTTTTACCACTGACTTGCCCCATGTGTGACTCAGGGCCCTTGACTTGCCCTGGATCTGGCCTCCCAGGCAAGCAGCATCTCTAAAACCACAGTCCTGCTCTGAATAGAAAGTGTGCTTGAAACAGTGAAAGTGGGCCGGTCCCACAACACTGGGATTGCGGCAGGTTCTCTCACAGATTCACCAGCAGAAGGATAGTTACCCAGTGCGCCCTTCCTAAGTCCTGACATGGTGTGTAGCAAGCGGACAGGGGCCTGGGGCTCCAGGCAGATTGGAGAACAGAATCCAACCCTTAATGCTGACCTTGCTGAGCGCTCTGGAGACGCCGAGGGGCTTCTCTGCTGGGCCCTTAAAATCAGATTTGTGATATGAATTAGGTCCCATGTGTCAGTTACTTATGATCGTTTTATATCCTTGTATTCAAAACCACCCTCAAGCCTAGTGGCTTAAAACAGCAGCCGCCTCTTAATGCTCCTCTGGGCCCGGCTCAGCTGGTCTCTGCTGGACGCATTCACGAGTCTGCAGTCGCTGGTGGGTCAGCTCGGAGGCCCCGCTCACACGTCCAGCAGTCGGCACTCAGCAAGGGTGCAAGGGTGCCTGGCCGTGCGTCTCATCCTCCAGCAGGCCGCCGGGCTCGCCCACTGGTAGCGCCAGGGTCCATGAAAGAGAGGAAGGACTTCAAAGCCTCTTGGAGGCCTAGGCTGGGACAGGCTCAGCTCTGCTTCTGCCACACTCTGTCGGCCAAAGCGAGTCATAAGGCTGGGCTGGAGCCAAGGGGAGGAGAAATAGACTCCATCTTTTGATGGGAAGAACTGCAGAGTCACTTTGCAGAGGAAAAGTACAGGGAAGAGAATGACTGTGCACATTTTTACACACACTCTACACATTGACATAAATGACTAATTTTTGTGAGGGCTTCCCCTAAAATCGGGTCACTGTTGCCACGCTTTTTATAACCCTGGAGAATTTTGTTTGTTTATTGTGACAGGTGGTTCATCCATGGGTCTTTTGTCCTTCTAGTTTGTGCCCACTCTCCCCGAGCCTGAGCAGTGTGCTGGAGGCAGCAGAAGCTGGAGCTTCTCCCCTGTATTTAATATGGGGGCTCGAGGCTTGGGGTTACCGGCTGCCAAGAGGCACTTAGCTGTTTTTGATATTCTTTATGTTCTTGACTCTAATAGAGCATGGTGACTTCTTGGCGCTTGATCTTGGAGGAACAAATTTCCGTGTCCTGCTGGTGAAAATCCGCAGTGGGAAAAAGAGAACGGTGGAAATGCACAACAAGATCTATGCCATTCCCATTGAAATCATGCAGGGCACCGGGGAAGAGGTGAGACAGTTTGGCTTTTCTACCATGATGGCACATGTGTGTCACATGTCCAGTGCCATCGATGGTCCCCCCAAACCTGCCACGGGGTGCACGCAGCTCTGCCATCGTGTCCTTGTGGCCTGAAAGCATCAGGCACCTTAAGCAATGCTGGGCTTCCGATGCTCGGGGGGCTGCAGAGTTCCCGGGGTGGGTACTTGCCTGGCGCGCGCGCGCGTGTGTGTGTATGCGTGGGATCGTGCACTTGTACGCGTGTACTGAAGCAGGAAGCCAGAGAGCACGGGTAATCCCTTCTTTTCTCCTACAGCTATTTGACCACATCGTCTCCTGCATCTCTGACTTCCTGGACTACATGGGGATCAAAGGCCCCAAAATGCCTCTGGGCTTCACGTTCTCATTCCCCTGCAAGCAGACAAGCCTGGATGCGGTAAGTCTCTTTCTTCTAGGCATGGGGCAGGGCTGGCCTTGGGGCTTCCTCCGGCCTCACTTGGCCCCTCGATGTAGGAAACGGCTCACATGTCACAGTGGGTTGACCCAGGCTTTATGTCATGCCCTCCAGTTCGTCTTAAGACGCTTCTCCATTCGTTTTTTATCGCTTCACACACCCACCTCTTCCTGGAAGCCTCCTCATTCCCTGGGCAAAAGTATCTCACCCTCCTCAGTGTTCCCTCTTCTTTTAAATGTTACAGCACTTTTTTCGTAATTATTCGTGATTGTGTCTTCTCTGCTATGTCAGGTGCTCCTTGAGCAAGGGCCTGTGTTCCCCCACCCCCCCCACCATGCCCTAGCACAGAGTTTTATCAGAGGAGATACTTAATAAATGTTCAATAAGTGGAATGAAACAGGGTCCAGGGTCAGGGCTCAAGCACCTGCCAAGTACTAAGTGCAGGGTACAGAGCGGAAGGTGACAGTTCCTGTCCTTAGGAGGCCGACAGTCTAATGGAGGATCCCAGCCTCACACCCGCAGCTCAGCACTGGGCGGAGGGCTATTGGTGGCAGGTGGGGTAGGGGGTACCCCGGCAGAGGGAGCTGATTGTGCAGAGTCATAGAGGCGAGATGGAGCCTGTCATGCTGGAGGAGTCACGAGTGCCTCCTTGTGTCACAGGTGGGGATGTGGCCAGGGAGGGGCCCCGGAGTAGCATCAGATCACACGGAACCTTGGGATTTAAGGCAAATGATGGGCAGCACTAGGGAGGCTAGGTCGGGCCACCTGCTTCTGGAAGCCAGTTAATCAACTCACTGGGCTGACTTGGGGCTTTTTCCTCTTAAGCCCTTTTATATCTCAGCAGTTAGAGCCATATAAACTTGCGTTTTGCAGTTTTTAAAGGTCTGCATTGTTTAAGGAGTTCACTTACACCGTCATCTGTATTCATCGTAGTTGAGTACACACCCAGCAAATGCTCAACTTCATTCAAACCAAAAGTTCACTTTAGGCAGTAACAGTGTTACTAAAAATTTGCATTTCTCCATTTATGTTGTTGGCAGACTGTTCTTTAGGGGAACTAGTTGGTTATACCAGGGGCCCCACCATTATCCTCCTATGCCTCAGTTTCTCCATCTGTGAAATGGGCATTATGGACCAGACTGCCGTGGGGAACGGTTAGGAGGGGGCGGGCCCGTGGAGGGCTCCTTCTCTGTTACTGCTTTGAGCCTCAGATGCTCTAACCTAGTCTCCCTGTAAATTCTCAGCAGATATTTACTCAGGAAGGAGAGAGTGAAATGTTATATTCTCACCAGAAGGGTTGATTACACAGGACTCTCCTGGTGCCTTTGCTCTTTCAGGGAATCTTGATCACCTGGACAAAGGGTTTTAAGGCAACCGACTGCGTGGGGCACGATGTAGCCACATTACTAAGGGAAGCAATAAAAAGGAGAGAGGTAACTATTAAAAGGATGTTTTTAAAAATCTTCACTGTTCGGGAGGTTATAAAAATTGTCCTTGCTGGGTCGTAAAGAATTCAAACAATACAGAAGTGTGCATGACCTGGGTAAGAGGGTTCCCTACACCGTCAGCAGTAAAATGGAGGTGAACAGTTTTGTGTTGTTAAAGGATGGTTTAAGAAAGGTAAAATCAAGACTCCCTGACAGCTTGAAAAAGAGAAAAGCAGCCCCCGGCAGCCAGGCATGGCCTGGCGCTGTCGGCCTTGGTGGCCCCCTCTTGAACATGCAGTGTCACTCTGCAACTGGTGGAATTAGACAAGAAGGAGCCAAGTCTGTACTCCCGTCAGCACTCAGCACACACTCAGGATTGCCCTGCTTCCGGACAGCCTCCAGGCCAGAGCAAGCCCCACTCTGAGCGCCCCCGAAACCCCCAACCCAGGCTCAAATCCTGGAGTGGGTGCTTTCTAACCCGTTCCGAGATGCCCCACAAGATATGTCGCCCATGTGGCACCCAGTCCCTGTTACCAGCTCTGTTTGACTACAGGTGTGTTTCTGGTGGTCTTTGGCTGGAGGACATTGGCAAAATATAAAATGGAAAATTCGAAAGATTTTACTTGACTTATCAATGAGGGAATTAGTTAAAAAAAAAAAAAAGTTCAAATGCCTCTAGTTCAGAAGAGCAGCCAAATACACAGGCAGTGGGGAAGGCTGACGTGAATGGGTTTTTGAAAGAGGGATTGGTTGCACTCGGCAGAGTATGCGAGGCAACTTACATCCCGTTGGAAAGAAACCCGCTGACCTACTTTTGCCCATGTCCCCACTCTTCGTGTTAGCATTCTTCCAACCTACGTTCTGTGCAGAGACCAAACACACGTACGAACCCGTGTCTTACTTACATCGCCGCTTTTGATCTATATTTGGGTTGTTTCTGGTCCCTGCAAACCATGCATGCAGTAGGTATCTTTGTGTACCTGCATGGCTATTTCAGAAGGACAGATTCTGAGGAGTGGGTTTGGTAGTTCCGTTTTGCCTTCTGGAAGACTGTAACACTCTGAGCTCCTCAGAGAGAGAGCTATTTGGCCACAGTCCCTCGTCTTTTCTCCATTCAACAGTTCCCTCCAGGCTGCCTCTCTGGTACTCGGCATCATCTGTGAAATGGGTAGAATGCTTCCTTTCTTTAGATCTCCAGTGTCAGATACATCATTAATAGTAGGTGGTTAGTCAGTGAAGGAATATTTTACTACCTTTTTAATGGCTGGTAAGGAAACTATTTCAGATGAGGCATCAGGCAGCGCTGTCCCTCCCCTAAAGCTGTGTCCCTTTCTTCCCCAAGGAATTTGACCTGGACGTGGTGGCTGTGGTCAATGACACGGTGGGCACCATGATGACCTGTGCTTACGAGGAGCCTACCTGCGAGGTTGGACTCATCGTAGGTGGGTGTCCTGGAACGTCTGCCTCTTTGGCGTTTTCCTGTTCTGTGGGGCCATGAGCCGGCAGCTCAGTCCTCTGTGAGGGACACTGTATCTGTCCCTATTGTCCCCTTACTGCCTCCAGAGTTTGGACCGAGGTTGCAGAGCTGTCAGGGGACTTTCTGCTCCCCAACACTCACCCCAAGGCTCGTGACCAGCTTGTCAAAACGGAGCTGTCCTGGATGAGGCCCCAGATGGCTCACATGGCTTGGGTGGACAGGGTGGGAGTACCTGGGGCCGGCTTGGCCATCAGGGCAACTACTGGGCTTATAGGGAGGGCCACCAGGCAGGTGTTGAGGGGTGGGAGCCTGCGATTGGGAAGGCAACAGAGCTCTCCTTCTCCCCTGACTGTGGGCAAGGGCCAGAGACTAGTCTTGGGCACCATTTTGCCTCTGGCAGCCACCGTCTCTGAGCAATCCCAGCCACTTCAGTGGGTCGCAGAGAGGTTGGCTCTGCGGGTTCCCTTATGGTCCAGACACATGAGGGATCTGGACTTGAGAGCCCGTCATTCCTGAAGCACATCAGTCCGGGCTGTGAGAAGACCATTTGTCCCATTGAGCCTGCTCCTGGTGTCAGGATGCTGGGAGAAGGTCCTGTTTCGTGGCCAGCCTCTGCAGGCCCTACCTGGATGAGGAGGGCTGGTAGCCCTGCCGGGCAGACCCTTTGCTAAGTGTCTGGGAGATGGGGATAAGGCCCCTGAAGGCGGCCTTCCTGGTGCTCGGGAGACCTTTTCATTTGTGAAGCCATTTTTGGCTCCTGAGGAAATTCTGAAAACTGGGGAGCAGCTGCAAGTGTAAGGTTTTTGGGGCTTGACTCAGGGGCTGTTTTGTTTCTTCCTTTCTTTTGCAAAGCTTTCTGTCCCCACCCAGCCCCTGCACCTCTGCTTATGAATGGGCTTAGGTGTGACATGCAAATCCAGAGTGACAAAGCACATTCCCCACTGCGGCGCTGGGTCTGGCCTTCCTGCCCAGTTCAGGGCCGCCTGATTGAGCCGTTCCTGGCACCTGGCACCAGGTGAAGAGTGAGCGAGTGGGGCGGACATTGTCCCAGCCCCGGCTGCACTCACACCCACTTTCTCCTTCTTCCATCCATCCATCTCTTTGGTCCCAGCACTCATTGGCAAAAAGTATGATTTCTATGTTTTGGCTTTCTGTGCACCCCTGGCCATTTCTGGGGCTCCTCTTCTCTCAGTTTCACACTTTGGGGTGAAAGGGAGCTGAGAAAACAAAAACCCCAAACAATCCAGTGACACAGGGAGAAGCGTCTGTGAATTCTATGGAAGTTTCTTTAAAGGGAACGAAAACAAGCCCTTTTGGTCAGGCCAGTGGGGATTGCCTTGTGTCCCCCAAGGGGGCTGAAAGTCCGCCTACATCCCACCGAAGCTGGGCTGGTGGTGCTCTGGGGCCTGGTTACACGGAGTGTAACCAGCGTGTTAGAAATGCGGAGTCTCAGGCCCCACCCCCAATCTTCCAAATCAGAATCTGCATCTTTTTTTTTTTTTTTAAAGATTTTATTTATTTATTTGAGAGAGAGAATGAGAGACAGAGAGCATGAGAGGGGGGAGGGTCAGAGGGAGAAGCAGACTCCCCGCTGAGCAGGGAGCCCGATGCAGGACTCGATCCCGGGTCTCCAGGATCATGACCTGAGCCGAAGGCAGTCGCTTAACCAACTGAGCCACCCAGGCGCCCCAGAATCTGCATCTTAATAAGCTCCCCAGGTGACTGGGGTGCAGATTAAAATATCTGGGCGAAGTATTCCTTAGTTGGTTAGTTGGTTGGTTTTACATCTTCTAGTCCACTCACTGAGACAAGGCCGACGACCATGGGCTTGGATGTCATGGCGACAGAAACTGCTGTGAACGTTTTATACACTTCCTCTCAGTTTCTGTACTCAGCTCCTCAGGGACGAGAACAGCAAACCGTTGGTGGTTCCACCCCAGTCCCTGTGGGGCCACAGCCTGGGCAGTTCAGGGATGGAGAGCCCAGGCTCCTGAGCCTCTGGGAACTGTATGTCAGACTGCGCGTGTGCAGTGTGTGCATCCAAGGAGAATCATCAGGTTTTCAAAGAGGGCTGTGACATCAAAATGACGAGGCACCATCACCTTTGGAAAGGCACCACTGACATGCTGGGGACACGGGCCTTCCCTGAACTAGCTGTGGGCTTTGTTCTGAAACACATGGGAGAGTGGACTGGGCCGGCATAGTCCATGACCATGTTTGATCCGTAAAGATAAGTGGACATCCATGGTGTGATGGTAGACGACCCCCCAGTGTAGTATTTTATAGATACGCGCGTGTGTGTGTGTGTGTGTGTGTGTGTGTGTGTGTGGAGAGAGAGAGAGAAATATCCCTCCAATCTGAATATTGCCTAAACTTTTGCCATTGAAGACATACCTCTTTGTTGTCAGACCGTCTTCTATAAAAATAAACAGAGCCCTGCCTGGGCAGGTACACACTCGAGGCTCTCGATATTGACATCCTGGTATAAAGTAAGTGAATCAGGTGCTCTCTGGGTAGTTTAACTCTGACTCTCCTTTTCTGTTTCGAGGTTTTCCTGGGAAACAGTAGGAAAGCAAAGCTGTTGCTTTATTCATCTCAGAAATGTACCCCCTCTCTGTGGAGTCCCCGGCCCCAGGCCCTCCCCGCAACCCCAGGCCCCATGGCTCGGCCGTTCATTGCCCTCCTCGTGTGTTGCAGGGACCGGCAGCAATGCCTGCTACATGGAAGAAATGAAGAACGTCGAGATGCTGGAGGGGAATGACGGGCGCATGTGCATCAACATGGAGTGGGGTGCCTTTGGGGACAACGGGTGTCTAGATGATATCAGAACAATCTATGACAGACTGGTGGATGAATATTCTCTAAACGCTGGGAAGCAAAGGTAACCGCTTGGTGGAGGAGGACACATGCGGGAGCCAGGACGGTGAGGGTGGAAGGCTGTGTTCTGCCTGTTAAAGCAGAAGAAGTTTCTAGTAGGAGTGGAGTCTGGACAGAGGCTTAGAGACTAGCCCCTCAGATTCCCTCCTGACCTTTGCTTTTGGTTCAAGGAGAGCAGAGAGCCAGGAGGATGGTATGCGTGGGCCAGGTTGATGTCCTGGCCAGGTGCTCCTCTGCCGGGAGTCTGCCCAGAGGACAGGGTGGCAGCGGCCACACCACTTCCCGCAGTGACCGTGTTCATTCTGGAACATTCTGGTCTCCAGTGCTCTGTACTTCTTCCCCATCAGACTAATAGAAGCCTTTGGTCAGCAGGTTTTTGTTTTGTTTGGTGGAAGTAAAGTGCACTTGACCTGCAGCTGTCAAAGGGCATGGTGAATTAGGATGTGGCCAGTGGGGGCTTCTCTTCGTCGTTCCCCAGCCTCCTGCACCGCCTCATGGCTGGTGGGAGCCTGGGTCCCAGACATCCTGCCTGAGATGGCAGTGTCTGTCCTCCCTGCAGACAGACCGAGGACTCCTTGTCTTGGGCTCCCAGGACGCAGGTCATCCTCTGCCATTGCCGGGATGGGTTTGTCCGAGCCATGTCCCCAGGAGCAGGAAGAAGCAGTGGGGGGGATGGCACCTCCCAAATAAGACTTGTTTCCCAGCCGCCCTCAAGATTTTTGCCTTTTCTAGAGACACCTGCGCTGTTATTTACTTAATGGTTTTCTTTAAGTCAGCTTCTATTTTTCACTTAAATTTAACAAGGGAGAAAAAAGGGGACACCAGTATTATCGTAAATAGATGATAATCATAAAATGACATAGCGAAGATCAGTGTCACTCAATTCTAGCTCCTATTGCCTACCATAGACCCCCTTGGTTGGCAGGGAGGTAGCAGGTGGTGGAGGGGGTTAGAGCCCCTTCAGCACCGCACTCAGCTGGTGTCCTTCACGGTGTGAGAGGGACTGGATGAGGACTGATAATAATAGTGCAGTCTCATGGGTTTTTTCTGTGGCGCGCCTGACATCCTCTGGAGTGTCCAGTGGACTCTTCCCAGCCTGGGGACACTGGGACTTGAGCATGGCGAGGGCAGGAGTCAGAAGGCCCAGAACAGGTTGCCCTCCAGAGCACGGCAGCCGCCCGAACCCTCCAGCCTGGGTGGCTTCCTCCCTGTGCTGGGGGCTTGACCAGCACTCTGGGCTTTTTCAAAACCTTCCAGAAATCTAGTGGGAATTTTGCCCTCCTTGTCTTCTTGTCCCTTTAAGACTCAGACCGGTTGTTTGCTTATTATGCAGATATTTATTGAGCATTTGACTGAGAGCCTAGCGCTGGGCTGTGCAGACCCTGGGCCTCAAAGCTGAGCAGGACACTGGTTCCAGTCTCTCCAGGCTTCTGCTGGAGAGGCAGCATGCCTGTGGGCCTTGTGACGGGGAAGGGAGGGTGTATGGGAGCCTGAGACAGGCAGATAGAACTCGGTCGCGGGGAGAAGGACAGGCCTCTTGGAGGAGAGTTTTGAGCTGAGAGCCGAGTGGGGTTCTGCCGGGCAGTGGCAGGAGGGAGATGGTCCAGCAGTTAGATGTGAGTGCTGGTGATTTCGGTTCTGATCCTGGGGAGGGTTGAGGATCTCTTAGCCCTTCCTGGCCTCCCTCTGCCTCTGCTGAGGGGCACAGGGCTGGGTGTGCAGGCTGGTGATGCCTCCGCGGGGCTACTGGGAGACCAAAGGCTTCACATAGACACCAGCCCCTGCTCTTGGTTCAGGTTTGAGAAGATGATTAGCGGTATGTACCTGGGTGAGATCGTCCGCAACATCTTGATCGACTTCACCAAGAAGGGGTTCCTCTTCCGAGGGCAGATCTCTGAGACACTGAAAACCCGGGGCATCTTTCAGACAAAATATCTTTCCCAGATTGAGAGGTGAGTGATGAGGGGCGTCCCTGCAGGTCTGTTAGAGGTCTGTGTGGCCAGGGGAGGTCGTGATGGGTGGGGAGGCACCTCACGGGACGTTGTCATTTGTGAGGGTGTTTCTTTTTTTTTTTTTAAAGATTTTATTTATTTATTTGACAGAGAGAGACACAGCGAGAGAGGGAACACAAGCAGGGGGAGTAGGAGAGGGAGAAGCAGGCTTCCTGCCGGGTAGGGAGCCTGACGCGGGGCTCAATCCCAGGACCCTGGGATCGTGACCTGAGCCGAAGGCAGACGCTTAATGACTGAGCCACCCAGGCACCCCTGTGAGGGTGTTTCTAACCCTCTGGAGTAGTAGGCCCTGAGCAGCTACATACGGAAATCATATAATTTTATTATAAAAGATTTTCCTTTTCTTCATGCTTTATGTTGGAGCATTATGTATATTTGGAAGTCAGGTGTATGGACTCCATTTCAGGATAAAGGTGCATCACGGATACCTGTGTTGAAGGGCGCTGAGTCCACTAGAGCCAAGAGCCACAGGTCTGGTCCCACCTGCACTCATCTGAAAGGCAGCCTGGGATCGGGCTGTTTGGTCACCCAGGAAGTGTGCCCCACGGCAAGTGGCTTTGCCTTCCTCCCGTTTTCTTGTGTGCGGTGATTGCTTCCTCCCTGGACAAAGGCCTTTGCCCTCTTCCTTGGTGAGCTGTGAGAGGAGGTGCAGCGTGCTCTGCCAAAGCAAAAGCCACCTTGTTTTTAGAATGGTCGTAAAAGCTGGGGCGCCTGGCTGGCTCAGCACGCAGCTCCTGATCTCAGGGTTGTGGGTTCGAGCCCCAGGCTGGGTGTAGAGGTTACTTGAAGAAAAATAATGTCTTTAAAAGGAAATAAATTAATACAAATAAATGTTGATTTGGAGGAAGGAAGCCCCCACAACCCCACTCGTGGTAAGTACGGTGGTTTGGGCCGGTCCCCCGGCGTCGGCTCCCAGGCTGCTCTGCAGGGCCCCGCTTCATCCAGCCTTCTGGCTTTTGTCCACCGCAGTGACCGGTTAGCGCTGCTCCAGGTGCGGGCCATCCTGCAGCAGCTGGGCCTGAACAGCACCTGTGACGATAGCATCCTGGTCAAGACCGTGTGCGGGGTGGTGTCCAAGAGGGCTGCGCAGCTGTGCGGTGCGGGCATGGCCGCCGTGGTGGACAAGATCCGCGAGAACAGAGGGCTGGACCGCCTCAACGTGACTGTGGGCGTGGATGGAACACTCTACAAGCTCCATCCGCAGTGAGTGGGGCTTCTGCTTGCGTGGGCAGGGCGTCCTGGGCTGCCGAGGCCCCTTGATGGGTTATGGGACAGCAGGAAGTGAGTCGCACCAGGAGAATTCCTCACCGGGACCCAGCTGACCCAAAGGCTGTGCGTTTGGGGCCTGGGCCTTCTCTGGGACCAGGTGATGAGCTGCTTCGAAGTTCAGCTGAGATCCTTGGAGAGGAGTGGCTTCACTTGGTTCAGCTCACACCAGTGGCGTAGATGTCCCTCTCCCCATTCCTCCTGGGGCCCCCTTAGGTCAGGCAGAGTCTGAGGGAAGGGCGACTGTGGCCTTACTCATCCGCCTGGGTAGCTGCAGCCCGGCCAGGAGGCTGTGTCTGGTAAGTGGGGAGAGGGAGTGAAGGACGGAGGGAGGAGGACACCTTGTCTTGTTCACCTGCTCAGTTTCTCAAGAGGCTTGCAAGGTAGGAAGAGGGATGGGGAGTGGGCTCCTTATGGTCAAGGGTCTGACACTCGGTGCTGAAGGAGGATATTCGGCCCCACCTGCCCTTTGATCGGCCACATATCCCAAAGCTTAGCCCTTATGAATAGAGTGACCCTATTACTTATTGTCTAAACTGGGATGGTTTTGCCAGTGAAGAGACTGCACTAATAATTACACTGGGACCATCCCTGGTAAACTGGGCCATAATGTCACTCTCCTTAAAAGCAGCCTCACCCACATCAGCGTAGGCATTCGCTGCTTACCTCACGGCCGTGGCTGCAGAGGAGCCAAGTGCCCTGCTCCATCTGCACCTGTCCCCCACCTCCGTAGCTGTCCCCTTCGTCACCAGGGGCAGCACACTGCCGTGGCTCAGAGCTAGGTCTTGGAGGCATACACACTTACCTAATCCCCGCACCGTCATTTGGAAGCTATGCTCAAGTGCTCAGCTGCCAAGTGTCCTCGTCCTCAGGGGCTGATGGCCACGGGCAGGACTGGAAGGTAGCATAGAAGGTGTGGGGCAGGCCCTGGCAGGGGTGCCACAGCGGGCGGGTGGTGTCACCTCCATTGCCCTGAGCTGCGTCAGCCTGGCCCTGTGTCCCCGTCAGCACATGGTGTGGGAACCTAGAGTCACCTGTCACTGAGAGATTCTCTCTCACCGGGGGCCTGCCGCTCTTGGCCTCGGAGGCCAGGTGTTGGGCCGTGGCTGGTGATGGGCTGGGGATCTCAGGGGGCCAGGCCCTGGTCCCCTAATCGGTATCTGGTCCCCCAGACGCCTCGGGCTTGGGGGATGAGTGTGTCTGTGCGTTATTCCTGCCCTCGTCCCGATAAGCCGTCCAGTCACATCTGTTTGGATTCTCGGCTGTTTCTCCATGCTGAAAACTGGGGTCGTAGAATCGGCGGCAGATCCGGTGTCCCCGCAACCCTTCCCAAGAAGCCCCTCCCGTCTTGCTTATCCTCTGTCGTTAGGGTCCTGCGGCGTCCTCGCGCGGGCCCAGCATCTCTTCTCATCTTCTCCACTGACCCTCCTCCTCCGTGTGTTGTTCTTTCTCAGCTTCTCCGGAATCATGTACCAAACCGTGAAGGAACTGTCCCCAAAATGTAACGTGTCCTTCCTCCTGTCCGAAGACGGGAGCGGCAAGGGCGCTGCCCTCATCACGGCAGTGGGCGTCCGGCTCCGGGAAGAGGCGAGCAGCTAGGGGTACTGGCCCCCCGGCCCGCTGCCCCCCAGCACGCGTCTCTGCGGGCGGCCACCCCCGTCCCTCCCAGCGAGCTGGGCCGGGAGCCGCCCGCGCCAGAGCCCGCCTCCGCCGCAGCGGGAGGGGCCGCGAGCCAACTCCCGGCGCATAACGTAGGGTACAAAATAGAGCGTGTGCTGTTGATAATCTCTCCCCACTCCGGCCCCTCCTCGCCTGCCCTGCCGCTCTGCATGATCCGATTTCAACCTGGTCGTCCGCTCCCCACGTGTGAAGTGTAGTGGCGCCCATTTCCAGTTTCTGCATTCGTCCGACAGAGTTATTTATTGGCCCGAGATGAAAAGTCACGCCATCTGACAGGCCTTAGGGCCCTCCGCAGCCCGTCCTTGGGGACCCATACCCCGTGTGAAATGTATTATCACCAGCAGACACTGCCGGGACTCCTCCTCCCAGGGGCATCTTAGCGGCTTCCTCCCGTCCCAGCCCCCACTGCTGTCTGGCGTCCCGAGGTTCCCATCGAGACGTGTCCGTGCCACTGAATCGTGTGTCCGTGGAACTGGTCAGAGCCACGTTGTGACAGTCTTGCCTTCTGTCTGTCTTGGGGGTGGGGGGAGGTGGGCAGTTCTGTGGGAAAATGTCTTGTCTCCATTTGGGTAAAAGGAACGAAACCAACAAACAGTGCCCTCGTTGGAATTCCCCATTGCTTTTGTGAGCCACGTTGTATGACCTAGTAAACTTTGTACCAATTCAAAGACCCCGAGTTGATGCTTGTTGGCCGGAGAAGGTGGGAGGCCATACCCTGGGGATCCTGGGGGGTGGGGGGAGAGTGCTTCAGCCCCCAGCCTTCGTTTAGTAGCGTCACTTCTCTGTTCTCTGCAGTGTCACCGAGCTAGCCTCTGTCCTTGTTTTCCAGCACCGGCCTGGCCAGCTCCCTGCCACAGCCCCAGGGTCTCAACCCCGCACCGTTAGGAAGGCAAAGCGGTGGAAGGCCTCTGGGCTCCCACGGACTGTTTGGGTTTAATGAGAGGACAGTGCACATTGGCTTTCCCCACCGCCGTCCCCAGGTAGACCCCGCCCTTCATCACTGTCTGCCAACTCCAAGGGAACAGAGGGTGTAGACCCTGCTCTAACACGGATGACGTCTTGCTGCAGCCCCGGGAGCAGGTTGCCTGCACGGTCCTCCTCTCCCCTTTGAAAAGAATCCCTTCTGTAGGAAACCGCTCCTCACCTGACCCTTTCATCCCTGCCCCACCTCAACCCTGAGGCTGCTGATTCACCCCATGGCCCGCCAGTGGGTACCACATCAGCCCGCCTCTCGTGCCCTGGGCGGGTTAAGGCCGGAGCCCCTTTATCGGGCACCATGATCTCTGGGGGGATCACACCTAGCATTAAACTCTCTTGCTGTGCTTTTTTTTTTTTTAATTTTTATAAGATTTTATTTATTTATTTGACAGAGAGAGACACAGCGAGAGAGGGAACACAAGCAGGGGAGTGGGAGAGGGAGAAGCAGGCTTCCAGCCGAGCAGGGAGCCCGATGCGGGGCTCGATCCCAGGACCCTGGGATCATGACCTGAGCCGAAGGCAGACGCTTAACGACTGAGCCACCCAGGCGCCCTGAAAATACGAATTCTTTTTTTTTTTTTAATTTTTTTTTTTTTTAAGATTTTATTTATTTATTTGACAGACACAGCTAGAGAGGGAACACAAGCAGGGTGAGGGGCAGAGGGAGAAGCAGGCTTCCCGCCGAGCAGGGAGCCCGATGCGGGGCTCGATCCCAGGACCCTGGGATCATAACCCGAGCCGAAGGCAGACGCCCCTCTTGCCGTACATTTATAGTGTCACGTGGTTCTTCTGGAGGGGCAAATGGGGCGCACGGTGAGGTGGCGGTGAGGGTGAGGCGGCGGTCAGGGAGAAGGGTGTCCTTGCGGTGCACCGGGCCAGGCCCAGAGCTCTCCGGGAGTCGAGATGCTTGGCGTTCCCTGCCCGCCCCCTGCCCACTGCCAGAGTGAGCGTGA
Source organism: Mirounga leonina (assembly GCF_011800145.1). Classification (NCBI taxonomy): domain Eukaryota; kingdom Metazoa; phylum Chordata; class Mammalia; order Carnivora; family Phocidae; genus Mirounga; species Mirounga leonina. Next base: position 4,963,403 of record NW_023270233.1, read on the forward strand.
CCCCCGCTGCTCGTGTCCTGGAGGCGTCCGCATAACACGGCTGGCTTGGCGGGGATAAGAATCATGCCTGCTGGTTATTCAGCACTTGACGCTAGTTTAGAGGCCTCACTTCAGTCTTCCTCCCAGCATCCCTGTGAGGCAGTTTTGTCACTGGGAGAAGAAGAGGCGGAGGGTAAGAGGGACTTGTCCGAGGCAACGCAGCCGCGGCTCCTTTTGACTCTTACCCACGGTGGGCACTGAGCTGGGTCTGAGTTAGATGCCGAAGCACAGAAGCCCGGGGTCGACTCACAGGTGATGGGCTTTGCAAAATAAGAAGCTCCCTCCCTGTGTCTTTAGCCTGATAATAAATCAGTACCATGGTTGGGTGCTGTCCCCAGGTGTGTTCTGTTTGGTCTAACCAATATTTATAAAAATGTGAGCCAAATGGAACAAGTCTGGAAGTCTCACAAATTTGGATTTCTGGCGTGTCTTGAAAGATCCATAAGATCTGACAATGGTGGGCACCCATTAACTCATGACATTTGTCCAGAGCTGGTCAGCTGCTGTCCCCTTTGCATGCGTACGCCCTCCTCTTCCCCCCGTTGCCTGTTACCCCAACGCTGGAAGGCACTCATCAGGTTGTATGCCCCAGGAAGCCATCCCTGTTTGTGACTCCTGGATGAGATAAGTGTTAGCTCACACTCTCTTCTTGGACTCTTGTTGCTGTGAAGCCCTGTCAGAGGGGCGGCTGGGCCCTCTTAGAGTTAGCATCCACTTGCAGAGCTCCTGGCCCCATCTTGTTTTTCCATTGATGTACTGAAGCCTGGGGCATGGGTCAAACTTCTAGATCTGGACCTCTCAACTGGCTACTCCTCCAAGGGTGCCAGGCACAAGGCTTCAGGGTTCAGTAGGTACCCCATCTTGGGGACCCCTGGCCTGCCCATTGGTAGCCTGAGAGGGGGCAGTATCCCCAGCCATGAAAGAAGTCTCTTTAGTGTGACACCTGTTGACCCTCCTAGAAAGGGATGGAGTGTGAGTCAGCCCAATCTTATCTTCCTCAGTCGGTGTGACCCACGGGCAGCAAGGGAAAGCAAGCCGGAATCCAGAGCGAAACCTAGGAGACGGAGGGTCACCTTGAGCAGAGGGGTGAGGGGAACAGTCCGGGAACTGCCCCCACCTCCAGGAGCTGATCTCCCCTCCAAAGGAAAGTCGTCCTCTTACCCCTGTCTGTCACTGTTCACTGTTCCTGAGTGGATTTGAGTTTTGGAAACGCCCAGAAGGAATCTGGAGCTAAATCTAGTGATTGAAGTGGGTGATTAAGCCTAATTAGACCATTTGTTATTACAGACAGAAAGAAACCAAATACAACTAAAGAAATAACAGATTTTCTTGTTTGGCTTGTTAACTGGCTTCTAAAGGAATATTCTAGAGGAGTCTTAAGAAGTTTGGGCTTTGGCAGTATTGGGCAGAGTAAGGATGCTCTCCCAAGGGGGAGCTGCTCTGAAAGAAGTCATGCACAGAGAACTACTACATTTTGGTATATTTGCTTAAAAAGTAGCTCTCCCCATGGCCGGACTAAAGGTAAATTAGAAGGGGAAGCAGACGGCAGTGGAGGAAATGGGCCGTGAGAAAGAGAACACTGGCCTGTCCGAGAGGAGCAGAGATCAAGGGGACCCTGGGTGACAGCCGCTTGTCTGTTCCCAGGAGACGCAGGGTGCCATGTTACAGAAGAGCAGGCCTGACTTCGGTTCCTCACCTTGCAGCTCTACAATATTCGATGGTGTGGCCCAACAAACGCCTCTCCTGTGGGAGCTTCATGGCCTCTGCCCCTCCTGCTCACACTCAGCATGTCCCCCCCCCCCCCCACTCGCCAGCGTCCCCATCTCAGTTCCTGACAACTGGCAAGTCTGTCCTTCCAGCTGCTCAGGCCTGGAACCTTTGAGTCAGCCTTGACTTCTCACACATGTCACCTCCTCTCCGTCAGGTTCTGTTGGCTCTACCTTAGTAATAGTCCGACTCTGACCACATCTCTCCCCCGTCTGAACCCCCTCCCCACCTCTCACCGTCATCTCTGCAACAGCCTCCCCACCCCCTGCCTCTCTGCTTGCCCCGCCGCTGTGGTCCAGTGCCAACACACGGCCAGATGGATTCTTTTAAAAGGGAAGTCAGCGTAGGTGTCTCCCAACTCAGAGCTCCACTGGACTCCTCGTGGCAGAGTCCTGGCCCAAGGCCTTATCATGACCGCAGGACCCTTGCCTTGGCTGTTCCCTCTGCTTGGAGCCTTTCCCCACACAGCTGCAGGGCCCATTCAATCATCTTTGCTCAAAAGAATCCTCAATAAGGCCAAACCTGGCCATGCTATAGAATTGCTACCCCTGTGCCCACTCCTCCCCCTGGCATTTCTGGTCCTCCCGTCCCCAGCTCTGGTTTTCCTTGTTTCCGTAGAACTTACCACCTAATACACTATGTGATTCATCCACTCCTTACACTTGCTTATTGTCTGTCTCCCCACTAGAATGTCAGCTCCCCAAGGAAAGAAACCATTGCTTTTGTTCACTGGGGTACCCCAGGGGCTTGGAACAGGCCGGGTACACGGAGTCACTTGTGAACAGGTTCTGAATGAATGAAGCCTCCTGCCAGGAGCATCAGTCCTGCTTTAGAGCTAAAGGCACCAACTACTGAAGATTCTGAAGTTATTTCAGAAATGAGTAGAGCCTCGGGACTTGCTCAGACCCTCAGGGACTGTGTCACTGGGTAATGGGAGAGTGACCATTGCACACACATGGAGTGCTGGGGGCCCCTCCCTGATTATGACAGTTCCTGAGTCCAAGTTCTCCTAGAAGCTGCACCAAGAGAAAGGTGTGATGTGGGCCAAGGTTACAGGCCTTGGAGATCTATGGTATTCTGGCTCCACTGCTTGCTGTATGAGTTTAGGAGTCTTCCTTTCTGGGGCTCAGTTTCCTCATCTGTAAAATGGGGATGACACCTCCCTTCCTCCTATCATCTACTTCTTACCTCTCAGGAGACAATGGAGGGTTCTGGCACCCATTAAACACTCAAAAAAAAAAAAAAAAAATCACAGTTCTCTCACTTCCTCCTGGCCTGCCCCAGGTGGCTGGGATATCTGGGCAACAAGGACCCTAATGGCATCATGAGTGGCCTGGACACGTGGGCAGGCAGGTGATAAAAGGCATGAACACGGAGGCCCACGGCCAACCTTACCCACATGGCTGTCTTGTAGAGATCAGGACTCAGTGTTCACCTCTCATCTCCTCTTACCTGACCCCCCTTTCAGGGTTTTCTGAGGCCTTCCACCTCTCCAGGTGCCCCAGAGCAAACGCCAGCTCCTCTGGGGGACTCTGATTCACCAGAAGTATGGGGTGGGGCAACCAGGTGTGTCTGAGGGAGGAGTGAGAACTTGGTTCCTTCCTGGCTGTCTCTGCCAAGGTCACTCCTCAGCGGCCCCAGAAATCCCCCCTGGCGGCAGGAAATGCCCTCTGATCTCCCCAGGGAGCAGTCTTGGCCCTGGGCCCCCCCAGCTGAGTGCTTCATACTGCTGGGGTTGGAGTGGTCACCTGGCTCAAGGAAACGTCTCATTACGGGAAGCTCTTAAAAGTGTCACGACAGAGGAAGTCCCACCCTCCTTTACTGGCTCCTTCCTTTCTCCCTCTCTGTCCGCCCTGCGGCCTCTCTCTGACTCTCCTCCTCCCTCCACCTCTCTGTCCCTCCCTTCTCTCTTCTCTTGGTCCCAGATGTAGCCCCTGAAGAGAGAGCAGGAGCAGATGGACGGGGAGAACTGTGGCCTGGGCAACAGGACAAGGGTTTGGGGAGGAGAGGCCTGGCTTGAGGACTGTGCTGTGGGCTCAGTGTGAGGACAGCAATCCCGTGCGGGGGTGGGAGGCACAGGCTCACACTGTGCAGGGGCCAAGCCAAGGGTTCCTGAGGGCTGAGGAGAGGGCGGCTGGGATGAGGACTCACCTGTGGTTGAGGCAGCAGTAGATGATGGGATTGTACATGGTGGAGCTCATGGCCAGCCAGAAGAGCGCCAGGTACACCTGCTGGATGAACTTGTGGTAGTAGATGTCCTCCTGGAAGCTGCCCAGGATGAAGTAGAAGTGGTAGGGCAGCCAGCAGATGGCAAACGTCACCACCACCAGCACCATGGTCTTCACGAACTGGGCCGGGAGAGGCTCAGGTCACACCTCAGCCTGGAAGCACCACACCCCAATCCTCCAAGGGTGGTGGCAGGGCACCCCTCATGGAAGCCCTCAGCCCCTTGGAGCATAAGCAGCCTTGACTGCTGGGCCTTGCACCTCTGCCCACACTGCTGTTCTTTCTGTCGAGTCCTCACTCCTTGAAGCCCAGCTCGGAGGCCACCTCATCTAGCAGGTGTCCCAGACCCCTTCGTTCAGAGCAGCTCCCCTCCCTGGAGAGCGGGTGAGCTCCTAACCCCATCCTTGGGGGATCCCCTATGCTAACTATGGGTTCTCAGGTGCCCCTCTCCCTGGGATCTGTGTCTGCCATAGCCCTTCTATAACCACAGGTAGTGAGACTCTAGTCGGGCATCCCAGCCTCTGCCCAGGAGCCAGCTCCCTGATCTTCCCCCCTCAAGCCTGGTCTCTGCAGGCCCTCCTAAACTGGCCCAGTACCCCACGAGGAATGGAGGGCAAGCCAGCGATGGCAAGTGGAGACCAGCTCTTCACGAGGAGGGACACTCAGACAGTGTCCCATATCTGACTACCTCCCTGAATTGTCCTATGAAAAATGCCCAATAGTAGACCTGAAGCCAAGACAGTGACCTGATACATGATGGGATTAACCATTACCTTCCCTGGACGCCTAACAGGAAGGGCCACGGCAAAGATAAGCTTTGACTAGGAGACAGTGGAGGAGGTCTGAATCATAGAATGCTGTATCAGGACCTTGGGGGGCCCTGAATGGCGGGGAGGAGGGGTGGACACTGGCACTTGGGTTGGAAATTGAAGGCAGACTGGGTGCTGCTGGACTCCAATCCAGTCTCCCTGATCTCGGATTGGAGGTCTGCAGTTCCAGCATTTGAGAATTCTCTTGTGATTCTAAATAGGAGCCTCTCGTAGTAGTTCTGTGGGGCTTCTTAAATTCAACACTCCGATTATTCAGAAAGTCTAAGATTTTGAGAGTCAATCATTCTAAGATTCTTGGGGGTATCTGAAATTCTTTGGGGCTTTAGGATTCTCTGATTCTCAAAACATTTTGGGGGAGTTCCTTTAACTTCGCATTTGGCCAAGGGCCAAAGGCAACTCTGTCGTCTTAGGAAGAATGAACTCGGACTCTGGTCTGGGACTTGGGACAAGTGCAAGTTAGGGTGGATCCGGTCCTCAACGGCGCCGCCGTAGGGGCGGGCTTCGAGCCCGGAAGGGCGGGGCCCGGGGCGGGGCCCGAGCCGCCCCCGCCCCCGCCGAGCCCCGTCCCCGGCGCCCACCTTCCTCTTGGCCCGCAGGTGGCGCAGGCTGGCGCAGTGCACCTGGTGCCTGGGAACCTCGCGTCTCCAGAGCGTGAGGCCGATGACACTGTAGGCGAGGAGCATCACCACGAGAGGCAGCACGTAGATGAGGGCGATCACCACGAGGTGGTACCTGGAGGGAAAGCCAAGGGCCTGGGCACGGGACGGCCGGGAGCGACTTCGGCATCCGCCAGCCCTCAGTCCCCCTGGCCCGCGCGCGCTCCTGAGCCAGCTCCGGCCGGCCACCCCGGGCCACCTCCCAAGGCCTTGATTTAACTTAAAGAAAAAAAAAAAGGACAACATTGGCTAGCATATATGCCCAAAGAGGGCTTTCCCTGCTGCAAAAGGGATACCCGCTTTGTCTCTGCGATCCTCCAGGTGATAGACAAACGCTACCAAAAAAGGAAATAAATAGGAAGGAAAAAGTTAACCAAATAATACATTTGTTTAACATTTAAAATGCCATTAAACACAAAGGAGGAAGTAAAATTACTAATTCCATTCTCACCAATATTCACAATTGGGATATTTTCTTCCTGAGTCATATGGGTGTATATATCTATGTACATATGCATTAGACAGATTACATGTATATATAGTCTGTAGCTGCGTCTGTCTGTCTGGAGAGGTAGATTTTCAGGAGCTGATACGGTTCCGTCCTGCCCCGACATCCCTAGCAGGGAACAGGCCAGTAGTAACAGTACCACACTGTACAAGATACTGATCATCTCTTCCTGCCCATCAGCGCTTGGTTGGGAACGCGGCTCACGTCAGCAGGCTTTCTCTCACCCCACCTTTGAGCAAGCGGCCCAGAACACACTGATGCTCACTCATCTAATCCCCGTGGAGGGCACCCTGGGCTGTGTGGAGCAGTTTCTTTTCCTTCTGGAAAGATGATGTAAAGGAGATGTTCGTTCTCCTGAGTGACACTGCAGCTCTTCTCCGACAGGGCCCAGGTGGGGGCACCTCGGGAATGGGCCCGAGACCCGGGGCCCTGGCACATGACCTTTTTCTAGGAGGGGTGAAGTGTTCCCAAGGCCCCCACTCTCATGACCTGTGGGCCAGCCTTGCTGGGCTCCTTTTCGAGAGGTGCTGCCACCCAGAGAGGGGGAGCAGGTGGCTCCAGCAAATGTCTTCCCTAAAGCCTGTGTTTAGAATTCTGCTTGCTCGCTCTTTGAGCAAATAGGCTAATTACAAAAGGTTTGGGGGGATGGGTGCTCCTAGACCCCGGGATCCTCATCCTAGACCCCTGTGTGGTGCAGGTAAGGGCAGGGGGGAACAGCGAATGCCAGGCCCCTCTCACTTTACCTTCACTGTAAGGTCACACACAGAGTGTCTGAGCTCGATAGACCTTGAGGGTCAGCAGGGCTACCTGCCTCAGTGTCTGGAGGGGGAAACTGAGGTTCAGAGAGGTGCAGAAATTCTGTGACATATGAAATAGCTCTAGAGATTTAATCAACACTCAGACGATTTCCCTACCACTGAAGGCCAGCTCTGTGAAGTCAGAACTGAGTTTTTGTTCAGACTCTCCCTTCAGAATGTGACCTCGGGCAAGTGTGACCTCTCCCCCGGTCTCAGTTTCCCCTTTTGTAAAACGAGGAGGTAATCCCTAAGATCCTTCCCAAGTATGAGTGACGTCTCGATTTTGCCTCATTCTTTCCTTGGGACACGGTTCAGGATAGGAGTTCACTCTGGGCTAGGTTCCTACGCTGAAGGGAGCTCCAAGGAGCCCTGGGGATCATCTGGGGTCCACCAAAAATCAGGACTGCCTCCTCCCAGAGTCTGGGCTTTTTAAATGTATTTTGATTTTGGAGGGTCTATGTGCATTTTCCTGGATGCGGCGTCTGTAATCTCATCGGATGCCTACACACCCAGGATGGGAGCCTGTGAGGATGCAGCCCCCAATTTAAATCTCAGTTCCTCTACCAAGAGCAAATAACACATTTGCACACATAAACCAGGCTTTCCCCAAATCCTCGTAGAATTCTAGGTCACACCAAAGCATCGCCTTCCTAGCTCACGTCTGCGCTCCTGTTTTCCCTTGGTGCCTGAATCAGGGTTGGAACTCACCATCCCCACAGAGCCGGTGCGGGGTCCCCAGAGTTATTACCGGTCCCCCTCTCAAGGAGAAAGGCCTGTGGTAAGGTGGAGAAACACTGCCCCCCAGTGGTCAGTCCACAAAATAGTCTGCTCTCCACGCCTCCCCGAGCCTTCCCTCCACGGACACTGGCCTTGGAGTCGCGAGACCTTCGGAGCAGGGTGGGGTGCAGAGGGAGGGCAGAGACCGTAGGCAGGGCCCGCCCTCAAAACGCATCCGTCTCCGGGACCGGGCTTCTCAGGCTTCTTCCGTAGCACTGAAGGCCACGGCGAGGCCCCCTTCTGGCCGGTGCTCGGGGCAGATGGAGCCGGTGTGGCGGTGGACGTTGGGGGGAGGGGTGTTTAAGGGGGCGGGGCCGGGGGCGGGGGCTGTGTTGCCAAGGTGACCTGGCAGCCCTGCGCGCAAAGCAGGCACCTCCTCCCGCCTCGGGCCGCTGGGCGTCTGCGGGACGAGATCGGCCCCCTCCAGGTTTGCTCTCCTTTGTCCGCGGCTTAAACTACCGCATATGGGTGCCCGTTCTGGGCCAGGCGCGGCGCTAATGGCTCACAGACGGGTCTCACGCGGGCTCACAGCCGCCCCCCCCCCGCCCCCGGGCAAGTGCTCTAACTAATCCCCATCCGGGAGAGGAGCCAAAGGGTCTAGGAAGGGTCCTCCAGGCTGCAGGAGACAGATTTTGAGAGTCAATCATTCCAAGATTCTTGGGGGTATCTGAAATTCTTTGGGGCTTTAGGATTCTCTGATTCTCAAAACATTTTGGGGGAGTTCCTTCAACTTCGCATTTATTTCCAAAAAAGGAAATAAATAGGAAGGAAAAAGTTAACCACATAATACATTTGTTTAACATTTAAAATGCCATTAAACACAAAGGAGGAAGTAAAATTACTAAGTCCATTCTCACCAATATTCACAATTGGGATATTTTCTTCCTGAGTCATATGTGTGTATATGATATATCTATGTACATATGCATTAGACAGATTACATATATATATAGTCTGTAGCTGCGTCTGTCTGTCTGGAGACGGGAAGGTAAGGGCAAGCCTCCCAAGCCTCAACCAATTCTTTACCCTCTGCTAAACGACCAAGCCGCGCATGGGCATCCGGAAGCCAGCACGTAGCAAACCGAGGCCCGGAAAGGAAAAGGACTTACCCAGGGTCGCACAGTGGCTGGCCCATGTCTGAGTTCTTCTGCCTGGTCCCCCGGCCCACAGCGCCCACTCAGCTTGAGGCAGGCAAAACATCCTAGGCTCTGTCACCTGCCCTTTCCACCTCAATACCCTGACCCTCTGTGGCAGGAGCATGTACAGTGCCCTCCCCCCAACCTCCCCCCGCCCCCCACATTTCCACACACCTGTGTGCACACACTTCCATGAACATGGCCCCGGACTCACACACACACACACGCACACAGACATAAATGGGGGCAGCCTGGCCGCACGGTAGCGCCCTATGCATATCCTCATCTAAGGACATACCCGTCCTGATCTGAGTGCCCGGGTGGCGCGGAAGTGGGGCGCTCTGAAGCGGCGCTGCCCAGATTTAAGCCCTGGCGTTACCGTAACCTACCAGCCGTGGGACCTTGGGCGTATTACTTCGTTTCTAGTCTCTGGTTTCCTCATCTGAGAATGGGAATACTCAGACATGCACGCCCCACGGCGTTAGGAGAATCGAATGGCTTCACGTGTGTAAAGCCTCTTGGGAAGTGCTAAGTGTCCCTTGGTATATGCACGGACTCACGTCATCCCAAACGCCCTCGCGGATGCACGTGCACACCCGTGTGCATACGCACAAGCACGGACATTCTCAGGTGTGTGCACGTGCACACACATGTGTGCGCACACACTCATGCCCCGCACCCCGTGGGCCTTACAGAAGGAGCATCTTGCTGCCGTTGTCTTCGGGCCAGACCACCGCACACTTGGTGGCGCCCTGGTCCGTGGTGACGGTGGAGTAGAAGCACTGGGGGAAGGCAAGGGCCAGGGCCAGCAGCCAGATGCCCACAATCACCGCTCTGGTGTGGGGGGCCGAGAGCCGCGGCCGGAAGGGGTGGACGATGGCCACGTACCTGTGAGCAGAGGGCTGTGTGAGCGGGGGGCACCCTCCCATCACAGCAACCCCATCCCCTTCTCCCCCACCCTGTCGCCCCATCCCCCCCCACACCCCTCCAACGCTGCTGGGGACCCGCAGAGAGCCACCTGGGCTGGTGACCCTCCCACGGCCGCACAGCACTTTAGCGCCCGAGACCCCAGCGCAGGCCCCCCCTCACTGCCTCCGTCTGACACGAGAGAGTGGCGTGGCCACACTGGAAGTCCACTCAGGACATCTGCCTGAAGCTCAGCCCAGCCGAGCCCCTGGGCCTCTGCCGGCCCCTCTTCTGCTCAGAGACCTTAGCAGAACCTGACAGTCTCCCGGACGGAGGCCAAACCAGCACTGCCCCCCGGCTTTCTGCAGTGGTGGAAACGCTTTCCATATGCCCTGTCCTGTCCAGGAGCCACCAACCACACAGGGCTGTGAACACTGGAAGCATGGCTAATACGACTGGGGAACTGGATTTTCAATTTTAATTAATTTAAATGTAAATAGGCCCATACGGCTCTAGTTACATTGTCAGACAGAGCAGGTCTAAACCTTTAAACGCAGCATTCAAGGCTCTCTGCACATGGCCAACGCACTTTCCAGCCCCCTGTGTCGCTGCTTCCCGCACCTTCCCTGGCTCTCTCTGGTCAAGGAACAGCCCTGCCTGTGGGACCGACCCTCTGTGGGGGCATTTCTTTCCCCTCAGCCTGGAATTTCTCCCGCCATTCTGGATTCGTTAAAGTCCAAGTGAAAGGCCACCTCTTCCAAGAAGTTGGCCAGAAGCAGCTTGTCTCCTCAGCTCCCGCCTCTCTCTGGGAACCTGCGGGGATTTGGGCTGCTGTTTGGCAGCCCTGGTGCCTGGTGGCCGAGTATCCCAGGCAAGGGTTGGTCTCTCCATTTCCTGCACCAGCAGACTGAGGCTTGGGAGAGACAGCGCGAGCTCTGAACAACACTGTGTAGCTCCCTCTGCCCCCAGGACGCCCAAAGACACTGTGGGAGTGTCCTGCAGCCTGGTGGGGCTGAGGCCTCATGGGTCAGGGCCCCAACCAAGCGGCGGCGACGGAGAGCTGGGGGTAGCTGCCTCCTTCCAAAGTCAAAGGATCCAAAGAGCTCCATCCACCAACGAAACAGGCCCCCTCCTCGGCCTCCATACAGCGTCTACTGTGCTGTACCACCCGGGGCTTTGGTTGCCGCCTCGGAAGAGGAGGGTCTGGGACTAGATTGGGGCCTCTCTTCGGGTCATGGACCTGTTGCTGGCCATCTGGCGGAGCCCCTGGGCCCTCCTCAGAATATGGTTTTTACAGGAATAAATTACACAAGCTTAGAAAGACAACCAGTTATGCTGAAATACAGTTACCAAAATATGAAATAAGGGCGCCTGGGTGGCTCAGGAGGTTAAGCGTCTGACTCTTGGTTTCGGCTCAGGTCATGATCTCAGGGTCATGAGATCGAGCCTCATGTGGGGGCTCTGTGCTCAGGGCGGAGTCAGCTTCAGATTCTCTCTCCCTCTCCCTCCCGCTCACTCTCTTTCAAATAATTAAAATCTTTATATATATATATATATATATATTTGGGGCATAGCAATACACACACTTATTTATCAACCCGCTAATAAGATCTAGCAGCAGGTCTGGAACCCACAGTAATTTTTAAGTAGTGATGGCTGTCGGCGATACTTGGAGATTTCTGCACAGCAGAGGTACCTGTGATTTCTGTCTGTGACGTTGTCCTGGGCACTGCTAGAGTCCCAGCAAAACGTGGTGTGCTATCTCCATTTGTAATTGTGATTTTTCACCCTCACAGAAGCTCATGACCCCTGGGATTTCTGTGCACAGTTTGTGGTCACAGGTAACGTGCGTCTGGGCTAGATGATTGTTGACCCCCTCCCTCATCTCCCCGAGACACTGACCTTCTCCCATTACTGTGGCTGGGCCCTGGGCCAGCTCCACCCCTCAGCAGCCTGGACCCCGGCTGAGGGTCTCAGTGGGACAAGAGGAGAGGCCACTTTTTTCAGTGGCCCCATCCCCACAGATGAGGCAGGTGACTAGCGGGTCAACTTGGGGGCTTGGACTCCCTTCCTATTCTAGGAGGTGGGGTGGGAAAGAGGAGAGCTTTTCTTCTTACCCCATTAGCAGAGGGGCAGGTCTGGGACTTTGGATTCATACTGATCTGAATTTGAATCCTGGGGCGCCTGGGTGGCTCGGTCGTTAAGCGTCTGCCTTCAGCTCAGGTCATGATCCCAGGGTCCTGGGATCGAGCCCCGCATTGGGTTCCCTGCTCGGCGGGAAGCCTGCTTCTCCCTCTCCCACTCCCCCTGCTTGTGTTCCCTCTCTCACTGTGTCTCTCTCTGTCAAATAAATAAAATCTTTAAAAATAATAATAATAGGGGTGGCTCAGTCGTTAAGCGTCTGCCTTCGGCTCAGGTCATGATCCCAGGGTCCTGGGATCGAGCCCCGCATCGGGTTCCCTGCTCGGCGGGAAGCCTGCTTCTCCCTCTCCCACTCCCCCTGCTTGTGTTCCCTCTCTCACTGTGTCTCTCTCTGTCAAATAAATAAAATCTTTAAAAATAATAATAATAGGGGTGCCTGGGTGGCTCAGTCGTTAAGCGTCTGCCTTCGGCTCAGGTC
>NW_023270233.1:4975674-5003703 GCF_011800145.1 Mirounga leonina
AGCCTGCTTCTCCCTCTCCCACTCCCCCTGCTTGTGTTCCCTCTCTCGCTGCGTCTCTCTCTGTCAAATAAATAAATAAAATCTTAAAAAAAAACATTTAAATTTGAATCCTGACTTCACTACATTCCAACAGTAGAATCTTGAGCAAACAACCTAAGCCCCTTGAGCTTCTCTTTCCTCTTCTGTAAAGTGGGCCGACAGTCATTTGTGCCCCTGTGGTTGGCCTGGTAAGGCAGTGAGATGCTTGAGAAGTGCCTGCAGGCTGTGGGGGATTAGGGTTTGAAACCCAGTCAGTCCCATGTATTTATTTCCTTTAAATCCACCAGAAGTGGCTTTGGTCCTGGGTGACCCCTGGGCCTTCCTCACTGGGATTGATCCGAACCTTGAGACAAGGCCAGGACAACAGGATGTCCTTGCCCTGCACAGGGGAGTTCACATCTCGGTGCTTGGGGCACAAGGGGGTGCTGACTCCGGGCGCCCTGAGTTTTTCCAGTGTCTCTGTGAGGACCGCCCTCCTTGGGGCTCTTCACACACACCGGGCATGATCCTGCCATGGGCTTTTACTGCCTCGGTGCCCGCTCCCTGGAATGTTCTTCCCCAGAGCTAATGGGGTCCACTCTCTCTCTCCTCTCCTCCTTCCATCTTTGCTGCAAACCCACCCGGCAGAAGGGCCGATCCCACTCCCTGTCTAGCCCTACAACCTGCCTGGCCCCTTGCCCCTCCCTGATATCTTCCCACAGCACTCATGACCTCAAAATACAGCGTACCATTTCTTCATGTGTTTATTATTTAAATTCTCACCAGGGCAAGCGTCTTTATCTGTTTTTCTCCCCCTTGCCCAGAACAGCACACAGGGGGCATGGAACATCGGAATGAAGAAACGAATGGATGAGTTCTCACTGTTGCCACCCCGATCTCTGAGCACCATCCTCTCTCACGTGGATTGTCACTCGGCAGCCTCCTACCTGGTCTCCTGGCTCCCACCCTGTCCTCTCAAGTCCATACGCCCCCCACCTCCACCCCTTTAAAATGGAAGTTCCATGAGGCCTGATTTCAAGGACTATTCTTCCCACTGGTATATATGCCCCAGTGCTTGAAACATCGGGAACACTCGAATATTTGTTGAGTGAATGAAAAGGAAATGTTGGTGGACTTGCAGAAACATCCAGTGGGACTGAGGTGCTTTTGGTGGGGGGAGGTGGTGTGGTCGGATGATGAGGGGCCTGCCCCTTACTGGGAGCAGAGAGGTCTGGGTTCTGGGCCCCTGGCCCTGCCCCTGACTTGCTAGAAATCCTGCTTGTCTCGAGCCTCAGTTGCCCTGGGTATGAAATCAGAAGCGTCGCCTAGACAAATGGTTTTCGAACTTTTCATTTTCAACCAGTAGAAATACAGTTCTCAAATGAAATCTTCAGGAAAACTCCATAGAAATACAGCCCAGAGCAAAGAAGCCAGCTGCTAGGTGTTGTTGGGCAATTGAGTGGGGATGGAGACTGGGGGGGAGGGGGACAGTGGGGACAGCAGGTCTCGTGCCGCCTCAAACCATTCTGACAAGGGGTCTGTGTCTCTGAGGGTCCCAGGCCCATTCCATCTCCCACACGCACCTGATGTCTTTCTGTGTCCCTTTTCGTTTGCTGTCTAAACCAGACTCCCCCAGGGTCACACAGTCCCCTTCTGAATCCAAACTGTGCCCTGCCTGCCCTAACCAGCTTCAAAAGGACGGCAGATGGCTCCACACTGATCCCTCAGCCCCCTGAGAACAGCGTCGGGAAGATAATTGGACCCATTATAATTATACGGTAACTGCATGTAGTATTAAATTCCTCCCCCCCCATTTCATCTATCGAGGAATAGGAAAACAATATAAGCAATTTCCTTGTAATAAAAGAAAGAAAAGAAGAAAAGAAAAAAAGATCAACTCCAGAGAAGAACATTCCAGAAGGTCTCCAAACACAGCCGTTCTCTCCCTCCAGCCTTGAACAACCGTCTAGTGCCAAATTCTCCTTATGTGTAACCTTAACTTGGCCTGCTTTGGTTCCACAGCCCCCCGGTCTTCCAGAGGCCGACTTTTGGATCACAGTCCGGCCGGGAGGAAGTTCCCTGAGATCTGCCCTTAACTTGCTGTGTGATCGCAGGCACATCGCCAGCCCTGTCTGAGCCCTAACACAGTGAGGCCGTTTTCCCCGGCCCCCGACAGCCCCCCTCTTGCCTGTCAATGGCGATGGCGGTCATGGAGTAGATGCTGACGAACGTGGCCGTGATGGGGAAGAGGTTCTGGAAGTAGCAGAAGGCACGGCCGAAGTACCAGATGTTGTGGCTCGCGTAGACGAAGTTGAAGGTGGCGTTGAAGGCGGCCATGCAGAGGTCAGCCAGGGCCAGGTTGACAATGAAGTAGTTGGTGACTGTGCGCATTCTCTGATGGGCCAGGATGATCCAGATGACCGTGGCATTGCCCGTCACGGCCACCAACACCAGGGCCAGGTAGGCGGTGGCCCACAGGGCCAGCTGCCAGCCGGGCATGGAGAAGGCCGTGATGCCCGTGGTGTTGCTGTCAAGGCTGGACGAGGTGTTGGCGTCGGTCACAACACCACGGGCCCCCATGGCCGCCTCCGGGTCTGGGACACGTGGCCTGACTCCTCGCTCCTCCGGAGCCCTGGTGCCCTGCCCGGATGTGCTATAGGAAAGAAATCCTCCTGGGTGCAGGAGTATGTGGGGGACAGAGGAGTGGGTGCAAAGCCAGGCACTCAGGGGAGACAGGGGGTCACTCCCAAGTCTCACGTGAAGATGAGGTGGGCTGTGCAGAGCGCCGGGTCCAGAGCCGTTCGCCCTTCAGATTCCCATGTCCTGGCCAGACTTCTCAAATGTCCCATGGAAATCTAGAATCCAAGACACGGTTTCAGAGCAGGAAACATCCTTGCCAATCATCAGTCAACCACTTTCCTGCAGAAACGAAGAACAGATTCCAAGAGGGGATGGGCCCAGCCCAGGTCACTCAGTAAGTGGGTGACAAGCCGGGACTCAAACCCAGGTCCCTCCCTCCATTGCGGAAACGTTCTGGATCAGATGTACCCACAGCAGCAGCCTTTGGATTCCACGGGTCAACGGCTCAGCGGGCTTCGCTCCAGGCTTTGGGGTGCAGGCTGGGCTGTGGTCTGGGACAGGCTCACCATTCTGCCAACTGCCAGCCCTTGGAGCCTTCCCTGCGGCTCCCCCAGCGGGGTGGTGAGGGCCTTGGCTGAAGTGCTGCTTGCTCATGAGGTTCAGCTCTAGCTCCCGCCCCTCGTCCCACCCCCTGCTTGGACGGCCCAGCCTTGCCTCTCTCGAGAAAAGGTTTCGGACTGGGTGCCAGGGCCGGAGAGACCCAGGGGGAAGAGGAGGTGGCGGGGGAGGGGGGCTGGCATGGGGCACCGTCCTGGGGTGTGGGGGTGGTGTTTACACTCGGCCAGCACGGGCCGGGGGCTACACCTAGAAAGTGATCAGGAGCACACGCTTGGGAGCCGGGCTGGGTTTGTGACTGCCTGGGTGACTCCAGGCAAGCCTCTTAAGGTTATTGCCCTTTGGCTTTGTCATCTGAACAAAGACAGGACACACATCAGGTGCACATCTCATGGTGTGCCTGTGAGTTTTAAATGAGATAATGCACACAGAGTCTGGTTAGCACGGGGGCTGGCACGGAAGAAGCACGACAGGGAGTTGTAGTCTCAGAGGGCCCCCCCGCACCCCACATGAGACTGCTCAGGGCTCAGCAGGAGGGAGAAGACGGAACTCAGAGCGCTTCTGGCGAGTTCTCGGGTGATGCTGCTGCTTCTCCAGGGATCTCAGTCTCTCAGGACAAGGATGGGGCTCACTGCCCCTTCTGTGAACCCCAGAAAGGCCCCAGGGGCTGCTCTGGGTTTGTCCGTGGGCACCTACTCTTGGTCACCCACTCTGTACCTGTGTGCGTGGTGGGGTTACCCCGTGAAGCTGCCGCGCGATGCCGTTTCTGAGCCCCCGTGTGTGGGGGCTGTGTGGACACGCACACACCTGGCGCAGCTGGGCACACCTGTGGGCGGTAGGCTAGGCTTTGTTAGAATAGGAAAAGAACCCTAAGGTCCTTTAGCTCCTCTGGACACACGAAGCCCCCAGTTTGCTCATGGAGGTTTGTGTATGGGAAGGACGTGTGGGGGGAGAGGCTGCCCATGGGTTCTGGCCGATGGGCGGGACTGATGGTGAGCAAGTCGGATTCCGACTTTAGAGGCAGGGTGTTTAGAGGGTGTTAGAGGGCGCTTTGGGAGCCACACCTGGGGAAGGGAGGGGAGGGAATCCGGAGCGGGTGGAGGAGGAGCTGCGCTGAGATTCGATCCCGCTGGGCCGGTTGCTGGGAACTAGAGTGGCCCTTTAGCGTTGCCTTGTGCTGGGCAAAGGTGGCCGGCCAGCAATCACTGCCCGTAGGCGCCCCAAGAAGACCTTGGACAAGGCAGCTCTCTGCAGCCGAGATGATGTCTGAAGCCGGTCACAGTTGACAGTCTCAGAGAGCAGGCCAGACGGGCTCGCAGGGGGTCTGGGAAGCACAGGACCATGTCCCCCACGGCGGACCAGCAGCCTCTCCCGTGACATGGGACGTGTGCTGGTGTGTGCTCCTCGTGCTTCGTGCCCCCTGGCCCCAGGCTGGAGGCTTGAAGGCTAGGGGTGGGAAAGGGATGACTTTCCAGGGTGTCCGGAGGAGAAGGAGAGACGGACAGCTGTGGGGATGAGGCAAGTGGATGGGACAGAAAAGGGGGTTCCAGGAAGCGATGTGGGCTGGACACCCCTTCAGTGTTGGAGAGACGTCACTGGAAGTCATCTGACCAAGTCTTCGACCTGGAGACTGGGCTGGGCTTTGGCCACCTGGTCACGGCTCCAGCAGGTCACACGCAGCATCGCGGGATGTTAGTGGGTCATGCGGGGCATCTAGGCAGCCCGGGGTCACCTGGATGGGGCAGAATGAGGACAGCAATGACAAGGCAGTGAGCTGTTGATTCAGCTAAGTGAATCCGGTTTACAAGCCCCGCTGTTGTTCTGAGACTAACCCTTCCTGCTTTGGGGCTAAAATGTCCTTTCCTTTATGAAATAATGTGATGGCAGATGGCAGGTGGTAGGCTGACTTTCCTTTTTCTCCAAAATTCCTTACACCATGGAATAAAATCTTGGTGACCTCTACGGTTCCAGCAGTTAGGTTTTTGATTTTCTTCTTGGTCCATGAAATTCAAAGAGGATCCCCGATCTAGTTCCTTATTTGGAGGAGAGGCTGGGAGCCCCAAGAGGGGGAAGACTTGCCCCAGACCCCATTGCCTGGGAGCTGGGTCCCCAACTCTGATTGCCTCTGCCTGCGACAGCCTCCACTGGCCTCTCTGCCTCCTCTCTCTCAAGGCCTATGGTCAGCTCCCTGTCACATGGGTGGCCTGGAGTGTGTCTTATGTCCAGTGTCTAGGAGAGTGGCCAGCCCATCCTGGGGCCCTATAAATGTTAGTTGAATGAAAATGATGGATTAAATATAAAATATGACTCAGGGATAAGGGCTGAGGAAGTCTATCTATCTATCTATCATCTATCTATCTATCATCTATCATCTATCTATCTATCTATCTATCTATCTATCTATCTATCATCTATCATCTATCATCTGTCTATATCTAGCATATACAGACATAGGTATGAAAGCTTTAAATGAATGGGATGAGCACTCATGTGGGCTTTGAGGCAACTTGGAGTGGAGGGGGTGAATGTCAGGTGAATTAATGAATAACGAATACCAAAAAAAAGTTTAAAATATCCTTGTGTCAGGGGTGAAGGGAGTAACATTCTTATTTTCACAGGATCTAAACTTTAAACAAAAAGAACATGTCTTCGCATGTATCATATGATCTCACTGATATGAGGAATTCTTAATCGCAGGAATCAAACTGAGGGTTGTTGGAGTGGGGGGTGGGGTGGGAGGGATGGGGTGACTGGGTGATAGACACTGGGGAGGGTATGTGCTCTGGTAAGCGCTGTGAATTGTGCAAGACTGTTGAATCTCAGATCTGTACCTCTGAAACAAATAATGCAATATATGTTAAGAAAAAAAAAAAGAAGAAGAAGAAGGTAGTGGGAGGGGAAGAATGAAGCGGGGGAAATCGGAGGGGTAGACGAACCACGAGAGACGATGGACTCTGAAAAACAAACAGGGTTCTGGAGGGGAGGGGGGTGGGAGGATGGGTTAGCCTGGTGGTGGGTATTGAGGAGGGCACATTCTGCATGGAGCACTGGGTGTTGTGCACAAACAATGAATCATGGAACACTTCATCTAAAACTAATGATGTAATGTATGGGGATTAACATAAGAATAAAAAAACAAACAAACAAAACAAAACAAAACAAAAAGAACATGTCTTCGGAGCTCGGGCAGGGCTTTAGGATTTACTCCTCGTGCATAGCTATCCTTTGTCCATGAAGCAGAGGGGCCCAGGCTGGCCCCTTTAGGAGACGAGCTCTGTCCCTGTTGCTCCCTGGCCTGCACATCGGTGGCCCAGAGTCTGGGACATTCAGCCGGGAGAGGGAGAACTGGCCTCTGCCAAGAGCATGGGCTGGAGTGAGCTGAAACTTTTTTTAAACACCGTGAGTGCTGGGGCAGTGGCTTGTTCTGGAAGCCTGCAGTTTATTTAGCCAAGGAAGAGAGGCCGCCAGTGTTTACATCTGCTGGGGTCCTGGTGCACACAGAGCTCAGAGGCTCTTAACACAAAACGGGTCCATTTGTCAACATCAGGCTCCAGCAAAATCTGCCCATCTATGGCAGGCAGAGGAGGAAGTAGGTAGGCAAGGCTTGTCCTAGGAGGGCCACCACAATACCCACTTGCTGGTTGGGTAGCAGGCTCCCCCAGAGGCAGGCCTGGGTCTTACAGACGGGGTGCTGGCATGCGCAGCAGCAGTGAGTCCGCATGATGAGGCGAAGAGAGGCGGACCAGGGCTGGGAGCCTCTGGTGAAAGGGCCAAGCCCCGGGCCCTGCAGGTCTCTCGGCCGGGCAGGGGCTCCAATGATCAGCCCAGGGTTAGGAGAAAGGGCCACGTCTCTACCTTCCTGAAGCTCTTGGCCAAGTTGGGGAGCCAAGTCCCAGCAGAACCAGAGCACTCTCCATACGCATCTCTCAAATGGGTGACACCATGAGTGAGCTTCGAGCTTCAGAGAAGGGAGGGAGAGGCCTTTGGGGGTTGCAGGGAGTGAGGGGGTGCTGCTCCTTGAGTGGTCCTTAGAAGTAATGGAGGAGGGGACATGGAATGAACCCCCATCTGGACAGAAAGGCCACACCAGGCTGGCTGGAGCCGAGGGTTCTGACAGAAAGGAGTAGGGGGTAAGTTAAGCATAAATCTCAGTTCATACAGCCAGGGGTGCCAGAAGGATCCCATTTCCTTATTCTCTCATTCTCTAAAACCTCTCTAGAAATCACCTCAACCTTGTTGAGCTGACAGGGAAAGTCAATCTTATTTCTCCCGGGGCCCCCCTGACCGCCCTACCCTGGGGCTCTCCATAGTGCCAAGGCATCTGGGCTGGGGCCTTTGTTGGTCATTCATGCACACATGTCACTCTGGAGAGGTCTCTTCTCCCTGTTTCTGCAGGGTCCTTGACGCCAGGGGACTGTCCCTTCTGATGCATGCCTGCGACCTGAGAATTTGGGGCTTACTGGGAATCGGGTCCAGTGACCCATCCTTGCAGAGTGCACTGCCTCCCCCACCCCGGGGTCATCCCTCCCAGGCCCCCGCCAGGGACAGGGACTGAATGCTCACTTCTCCTGGCCCCACAGTCCTCCCTCCTCCCCGTCCTCTTAAGGAAGTTCTGCTTCTGTAAACACACAGCCCCTTCTTCCAAACCTCACCATGCTTCTCGCTCTTTCATGGTAACTTTGGTAAAGCCTAGAACACCAGGCACCAAAGAGATCATTCTGCTTTCCCCAAGGGCATGGAGACTTTAATCTTCAGATCTTCCTAGGAAGTGAAAAACCTATTGGCAGTTCATCCTTCCAGTGTGACAGAGAAAGGTAAGAAACACTAAAGCTAAGTTTCCGTATTAAGATGATGGGAACATCCATCTCCCTCTCCAGAGATGAGGCTGGAAAGAGTGGAGGTCGCTGGGGGAGAGAGCCTTGAATGTCCTTTCTGGGACATGTTGTCTGCAGTCACCCTACTGGTCCTTCAAGCACCCCTCAAGTGCCACTTTGTTGGGGAAAGAAACACCAGCATGTGCTCTTGGGGCCAAATGGCCATTTTTGGGGTTTTGTTTTGTTTTAAGATTTATTTATTTGTTTTAGAGAGAGAGAGAGTGAGTGAGCATGTGAACAGGAGGCGGGGCGGAGGGAGAGGGAGAGAAGCAGACTCCCGGCTGAGCACAGAGCCTTATGTGGGGCTCCACTCATACTCAGGAGTCGGATGCTCATCCGACTGAGCCATCCAGGTGCCCCTTTTCTTAAACACATTTATGCATGGCATGCCTCATTCTGTGACAGGTTGGCTTGAATCCCACTGGTTTGGGCTCTAAAGGGCAGGGTGTTCCGCGCACAGCTGCCTGCACTCTAGGTCTTAAACGCACACCTTGGCAACGTCAGGGTGCCGGCCTGCAGGGGCTGGAGCTGGAGACGGTGTTGTGTGATCTGGCCCTTCTCTGTCAAAGGGGCACACGCTGGTGTCCCGCTCGGGGGCGTCTGTGTGTAGCTCTGCCCAGCTTCCTGCGGGGCCCCCAGCATGGGCCCCACGGCCTCCCTCCCTCTCCATCTCACGCTCTCCAGCCTTGGCCTTGGAGGGACCACCTCTTCAAGCAGAGCTCTCCGCTCGCTCTCCTCAAAGGGAAGCTCCACGGGAGGCCGCCGTCGTGCTTTATGCCAGAACCTCACAGGGATAAGAGCGTTTCCAGGGGGAATTAGCTCCTGGCTAGCTTCTTCCCGTTGTCAGATCCTCTTTTGCAAATGGTCCTTTTGCTGCTTGGGCTTTGTTAGGCTCTGCCTTTTTCTTCTTTTGCAGAGGTTTTTGCTCTCATGGGACTGAGTTCCCAAAAGGACAACCATGAAGCTCGCTGGTGGATGTCTCTGTGTCTGCCAAGTTCCCAGAAGCCAGCTCTGCGAGCGCAGTGCGCGGGTGGAAGCTTCCAGAGTGGTGATGGCGTTGCCCCTCGGGGGCCAACTGGCTGCTTCCAAGTGCATGCCCTTGGCCCCAAATGGCCTTCTTGACCATTAATCTTGACTCTGGGCTGGACCACCTGAGATCACCTGTAACATGTCCCCTCCCCCGCTCACCTCAGAGTTGGGGAGCATAGCCTGACCCCGTTACAGGGTTGGTTCTTCTAAAAATTACTGCTGACTGGCCCTCATGATATCAACTGGGGTTACTCGCATTTCGTTTCACTAAAATGACGTCACGAGGCTGAGGGATTCTGAAGACCCCTAACCATCGGAAAGCAGGGATGAATAAAGATGTTATGTGTCTTCAACTCAGGTTGGAATCCCATATAGTTTTTGTCACACTTTGTTATAAACATTTTTTCAATTGGCCAAATATGTGCCTGGATCCATATGCCCTCTGTCCATCCCCACTGGGTCCAGGTCATCATTATCATTAGATTTTCAGCAATAACTTCCTCACTACCCACTGTCTTATCTGCTGCCCCCCTCCACTCCGTTCTTTTAAAAACACATCTGACTATGCGCTTCCTGTTGGAAAACCTTCGATGGCTCCCTCTCAGGGTTAAGAGGAAAATCACCCCACTCCTTTACCAGGTATGACTGCCACCCATCCTTCAGGACCACTTCCCCCTTCTTCCTTCTAGCAATAGACCCTCCCTGAGCGTTAGCTGTCACCTGGCTGCCCAGCTAACGACTACATTTCCCAGCTTCCCTTCCAAGCTAGAGGTGGTCACACGATTCAGATCTGGCCGTGGGATGTGGGCAGGAGCGATATATAAGTATATACATATAACTGCAGGATGCAGGACTCATCTTTAAAGAGGGAGCTGATTGCCCTTCACTTCTACTCCCCCCTCCTACTGGCTGAGGATGGCAAAGGCAGGGGCTGCCCTCCTGAATCCAGAGAGGGATGTCACATGTTGTGGATGGCAGAGCCCAGGGCCGTTACATGAAAAAGAGAAAGAAAACAAAACAAAAAACTTCTCTTATTTGAGGCACTGTCGTTTGGGCTCTAGTAGAACCCTTAACCCTAAATGATAGACTAGCCTTCAAGAACTTCCTAGATGCTCACCCAGGCTAGCTATCTTTGTCCTATACTCTAATAGCTTTCCTATACTTTCCTTCTTGTTAACATCCTGGCCCATCACACTTGTTCAAAGTGCATTTTCCCTGCCAAGCTGAGAAATCCATGAGGCCAGGAATTATGTCTGTCTTCATTGACACTAGAGGGCGACATCACTGCTTTAATCCCTGCGGCCATGAGGGCTTTAAGCAGCCTCTGAATCAGATCAGGATGATGATGGTGATGATGGTGATGGTGACCTTGACCACGGCCAGGGTTACTATTTATTGAGACAAACTTCCCTGTAATAAGCATGCATCACCTCTAAGCATCAGGTCTTTCTGTGCATACCTCTTTCTCCTTCTGTGTCCTGCATCTCAGAAAACGGACCACATCTACCTCGTTACCCAAGTCTGAAACCTGGACTTGCCCAGCTTTTCCATCCCCACTCTCTCCCCACTATCACCTACTCCTGTGCTTTCTACACCCCGGATCTTAACCCATCTGCTTCCTTCCATTCCACTGTCTGGCCTCCTCCCCAATTTACAGAGACTCACGGGCTCTTGCCTCACGCCCTGGTGTGAGCCAGGGGTTCCCATGTTTTGCTGCACATTAGAATCACCTGGGCATGGAAACTGATGATGCCCCGACACCCCGCAGCCCAGTTAAGACAGGATGTGTGGGGGTGGGAGCCAGGCACCAGTGCTTTTGAAAGATCCCCAGGTGGTTTGACTTTGCACCAAGTTTGGGAACAACTCTTCCCTTGTATGGAGACCTTCCTCCACACGCTTTCATCCGGGCCACTTCCACTTAGTCTGGCAGGCCTCCTTTGAACATCGCCGCCTCCTGGAAGCCTTCCCGGAACACATTCAGATCCAGGCAACTGCTCCTCCTGCATCTGGATGCTTACCATGCTGTATTGTTCCTGCCTTTTCATTTGCCTGCCTTCCCCTCTTTCCACACCTCCTTCTGCTTCATGAGGTGTGGAACCAGGAATGGGATGAATCTTTACACCAACACGACAGGTAGATTTTATAATTCTGATGATTTTGAATCTTGTCCCAGGTTTTATTTCTGCTGTTAGTCTGTTGCCAGTGTTTGAAGCATAAAGAAATAGATTTTCTCTTCAAAAGTGGATGTAGATGTAAAGACATCTGTTCTTAATGCCCTTAAAGCCATTTTTTTTTAAAACCCATTTTCTGTTTGAAAATAGAAGCTGTGGCTAATATCTGCCCAGGGGCCTTGAGACTATGGAAAATATCCAAAATGCTGTGGCTTATGAAAGACTGAAACCAAAAGAATGATGTTTTTTAAAGAAGATTTATTTATTTATTTTAGAGACACAGAGAGAGAGCGCAAGCATGGAGGGGTGGAGCAGAGAGAGAGGGAGAGAGAAACCCAAGCAGACGCCATGTTGAGCGCAGAGCCGGACTCGGGGCTCGGTCTCAGGACCCTGAGATCACGACCTGAGCCAAAAGCAAGTGTCGAATGCTTAACCCCGATTAAGACGCCCGAGTGCCCCCTAAATAACAATTTTAACCAAGAAGTGAAACCAGGGAGCTGATGGGCTGGGTTCATCTGCAAGGGTCTGTGGCTGGGGGTCCTGCCTATGCCAGGGAAGGGTATATGGGAGGGGACTCCTGATCTAGTCCGCGAGGCTGGGGCTCATCCTTGTCCCTTCGTATAGTGATGTACATGTTAGTGCCCATTTTACAAAGGAAGAAATCCTGACCTAAAGGTGGAATGCACTGCCCAGGATCCTATTACAGATAAGCAGCAGAGGCAAAATTTAAACTCAGTCCTGTCTGGCCATCCATGTTCCTTCCACTGTATCAGGATGGGTCAAAGTTCCCAGGTTCACTTTCCCTTCACTCTTTAAGTATTTTTTGAATTTAATTTTTAAAAGATTTTATTTATTTATTTTTATTTAAGAGAGAGCGAGCGAGCATGTGAGCATGAGCCAGGGGGAGGGGCAAATCGAGAGAGAGAAGCAGACTCCCTGTTGAGCAAGAAGCCTGATGCGGGGCTCGATCCCATGACCTGAGCCGAAGTCAGAGGCTTAACCGACTGAGACACCCAGGCACCCCTTAAATTTAATTTTTATCCAAGTAATACATTTATATAGTTTAAGAAGTCAATACCATGAAACTTAAAAACAGTAAAAAGTGGTTCCCTGTAATATTTCCCTAACCCAATTCCTGTCCCCCAGAGGCAACGGATTTCAACTCTTTGAGCTATTTTTTTGGAATTGATGTCCATGTCTCAATAACATAATAACACTATTTCTTGATTTGTAAGTTTGTTATTAAACTCTTACTTTTTTTTTTTTTTAAGTAAACTCTTTGCCTAATGTGGGGCTCGAACTCACAACCCTGAGATCAAGAGTTGCATGCTCTACCGCCTGAGCCAGCCAGGCACCTCCCACCCTCTTGCTTTTTTTGAGAGAGGGAATACGTTTGATCTTTTTTTCTAATTTTTAATTTTAATTTTTTAAAGATTTTATTTATTTGAGAGATAGAATGAGAGAGAGAGCACATGAGAGGGGGGAGGGTCAGAGGGAGAAGCAGACTCCCTGTTGACAGGGAGCCCGATGCGGGACTTGATCCTGGGACTCCAGGATCATGACCTGAGGCGAAGGCAGTCGCTTAACCAACTGAGCCACCCAGGCGCCCTTTTTCTAATTTTTTAAATTTAGAAGGAAGTCACACGTTTTTAGTCTCCCGTTTTACATAAAAAAGAATTTGAGGTCATAATGTTTCCTTTGAGTATATCTTTACTATAATGCATAGGGTTTTAGATGTATTCTTTACTTCATTATTTTCTAGGAAATCTGTTATTTTAATTGCAATTTTCTCATTGATCTAGAAGTTATGTTAGAAAAATGTTTCATAATTTTCAGATAGTTGAGGGAATTTGGGGGTCAAACTTACTGATTTCTAGTTTCATTGGCCTGTGATCAGCATATGTTGTTCGCAAAATCTCTGCTTTTAATAATTTATTAGTTTCTACTGTGGCTAAATACACGACTACTTTGGTAAACTTTCCAGGGACATAGGAAATGGATGTATGTTCTTTATTTCTGATCTTAAAAATTCTTAGCATACCTATTAAATTGAGTATGTTGATTGTATTACTTAATCCTCTGTATTATGAGATTATTATTTGTTTGCTTAATCCATTGAGTTTTTTAAAAAGTATATTAAAATGTTCAACTATAACTTTTTCTTAAATTTGTCTGTAGACCTTGGAATTTTTACCTTAATATTGTATATATATTTTTTGTTACACATACTATAAATGTATAATATTATTTGGTGCATTATTTGTAGCTTTTACACAGACTTTTAGGTTACATAATAAAGTACTTGGTCTTATTTCGTGCTTTTGGTCCTGTATGTCACATCAGTACTATTGGGAGTGGAGGCCCCAAACCTGTCCTTGCCCTTGGAGACAGAGGGTCTCTCTGTGGCCGCAGGTGCTCCTTCAAGTGTCCCCCTCCAGGCTTCCTGGTTGTTACCTGGAGAGTGAGTGAGATGGCGGGGGTGGTAAGGGATTGCAGTCAATGCTCAATCAAGCGAACTGCGGATTTCACCGGAGCCAAGTTTCTAAAGGCTTTGCTTTTGCTTCATGCCTGGATACTTTCTGTACAAACAAATGTTGGTGATCCAGGTGTGGCTCGTCTGTTTGCGAAAGTGGGTCTAGTAGGGTTTTTCTGATGGCATTCTGTCAGTACTTTGTTCTGTGTTTTTTTTAAATAGGCTCCATGCCCAGCGTGGAGCCCGCGGGGCCGGAACACAGGACCCCGAGATCAAGTACGCTTTGAATTAGAGTAGTGATTTGCAACAGTGGATTATGACTAGTGTTGAAACAAAGGGATAGCAGAGAAAATGTATGCGTGTGTCATGCCGTGAGGGTGGGTGTGTTTCGTGCAACTTTCACTCAGTTGTGTGTTTTGTGTTCACATGGGCTATGTGTAAAACACATCTCTGGGTAAACTTTTAAAATGTGTGAGTGCTGCTGAATTGGAGGGCGTTCTGGGGGGCAGCTGATTTGGCTTCACAAGGAAGTAAATGGAAAGGAGGATTAGATTCCTTACGGAAGAGGGAAGGGACCCCTCCACCCCTAGCTGACTTGAATTACCAGGCCCCCAGGGCATTCATGATGCTCTAGAAGTAAATGGTAAACAGTAACCTAAGCTGCCAAGGGTCTCTCCCCAGCCCGGCTTACCTGACCCTCCAGGAGCCCAGACTAGCCTGGTTTCTCTGCGGTCACTGCGAAATGTTCCGGGCCGTGTGCTCAGGCAGAGAGTGAGCACATCCCTCCATGTGGGAGGGAAACTGGAGGCGAGGTGGTGGAGGAGGCCGAAGGCAGCCCGGGTCCTAGTCCCTGCACCGCTCCTGATGGGCTTTAAGTGTGTGGGACTTGGGGCACGCTCTCTGAGACGGTCTCTTCGTCTTGTGTCCCACACAAAGCTATTCTGATGACCCATGGGAGAGAAGAAAACAACCGTTCAGTCAACACGTGTGTGGGACAGAAAGTGGCATTTTGCGAATGGAAGGCCTTTTGTTTTCTCAAAGCAGCGCAGAGAGGGATGGGGGTAGGCCAGACAGACAGTAGGCGCGGCGGCTGAGCCGAATTGCTCGGAAAACAGGAAAGAGGAAGTTGAAATGACCTGAGGGAAAATATAGGAAGTAGGAGAAAGAGGTCAGAAAGTCTGGGAGAAGAGCACTGGCCCCTCCTGGTGACTCCACAAGTTTGTCATCAAATGCCGGGCTGACTGGAGTTCTGGTGGAAGCCTGGGGACGGACGGGATGCTGCAGTCTGAAATGGGGTACAAGCCAAGTCAGCCCACATCGCCAAGGGGACAGCTGACTGGTGGCTTCCATGTCCACTGAGCCCTCCCCCAGGCACCCAGATACCATGGCGGTAGGATCGTCCTGGCCTCCTGGTGCCGACAGTCCGGTGGGGAAGGACGGTGACACCCGGGTAAGTCTGCACATGGCCAAGACTCCCACACATGGGTGAAAGCACTTTGTAAACTATAAACTGTGAAGTCCACCCTTAAGGGCCGCCTGGGATCCCACAGCAACCATCCAAGGCAGGACTTACTTGGCACAGACTGGTAGATGCAGAGATGTTTTCGGAGTGTAAAAGCCTTCTATCTCTTCTTCGATAGCTGAAGGGTTAAGTCCAGACCCCACTTCTGTGTCCCCTGGGCCCCATTCTTGGCACCCTGAGACTGCCCCGAGAGCTGGGGTCCTTGGACGTTCCCCTCCCCCAGCAGCACCCAGGCTTCTGGGAGCCGTTGCTCCCCTCCACCCCCACCCCGGTGACAGGTGGAGCTACTATGAAGCCCTGCTGCCTGGGCACCCAGCCACTCCCCGTGAGTCACGCAGGCTTGGCCCAACACCCCACCAGCCAGTGTTCCCAGGCCGCCTTCCCAGAATGCCTGGCTGAGCCCCAACAGGGCCAACCCCTGCTGGCAGCCAGATCCAAGCCCCTTCCCCCGTCAAGTTCAAGTGCCAGGAGACCGGCCTGGAGTCTCCTCAGCTCGAAGGGCTCTCGTGTGGGGAGGACGGGGTGGGAATGGCATTTTCTTCAAGTCTGTCAGCCGTTCGCATCGCCCGCTCCAAAGAAGCTATTACTTAATTGGAAAACGTGCAAAGGAGAAAAACAGGAAATTTATAGAGCTACAAATGGCTAATCAACATATAAAAATACACTCGACCTTACTAATTATCAGGGAAATGCAAATTAAAATAAGAGAACATTTGTCTTTTTTTAAAAAAAAAAACGTTTTATTGTGCAAAATAGCACACATGTAGGCAAGGGCCCAAGGGTAAAAATACACAGCCGTGAGCAGGGCGCTAACCGTCTTTCAGCTGCATTTCTGTCTGTTCACAAAAGGGTTGGACACAATGATGTCCAAAGAGCTTCCCAGCTCTGGCACTTCCCGAACCGCCCCTGTCAGTTCTGCTTTATGGCTAATTCCCCAGGGGGAATATATTTCCCTGGGGAAAATGTCCTACCCTCTCTCTTATTCTTAATCACCACCCACTGCCTCAGCGCTGATAGGTGCCTCCAAAAAATTTCTAAGGAGAAAGCCAGCCAGCGGAAGGTGGGTGCCAGGCACGGGTCCGGCCCCCCGGGCTGTGCGGAAAGGGACGTGGCCCGGGTGGTCTCCCACGTCGTGCCCTCTCCACGTCCGGTGGTCCTCTGCCTCCCCCACCCGCCAGACTGGCCGAGGCCCCTCGGCTCTGGGAAGGTTTGACTCACATTTATTCAGTGCCTGCTTTGTTCTAGGCTTCGGGCTTGATAATTTCATCTGGGTACCTCGGAAGTTCCCATTTCACAGACGGCACTGTCGTCCCGGGAGAGTAACTCACATTCCCAGGTCTTCACTGAGAGTTGGCTTGCACACGGCAGGGCTGCCATGTGCCCTACCCCACATGCTGACTCTGAATCAAACATTTTCTACCCCCCTGTGATGCTTCCGGGTGCCCGACTCACCCTCCACGTGTCCCATAGGTCTCGCTCCCACCCCAGGGGTCCCTTGAAGGAGTTCCTCCCTCTCCCCCAGGGCAGCCTTCAGCGAGCTGAAGACACTGGTCCCCCGGTCTTCCCTCCCTTGCCTCTGACAGATCCTTGGGGGCTGAGGCCTGAGGCTCTCTCACCGCCGGCTATTCCCCTCTGAACTTGTACAAGGTGCTGGGAAGGCTGGAAAGAAGTAGGGGGACCAACTTGTCCTGCTTTTGCACAGGACTTTTCTGGTGTTAGCACCCCAGGAAACCCCTCAGTTCCTGGCAAGCGGTTATGGCTTCTAGGGACCGTCCTGGTTTTCCGACTGAACACACCACATGCCCTGAAACCCCCCCCTCAGGATGGTTGATGATTCCAGAAAGAAGGGACAGAGAACGGAAACATCTTGCCGGGGCATCCGGTAACACCCCCCCCCCACCCCGGCCGCCACCCATCCCCCCCCACCAAGGGATCCAGAGGCCAAGAGATCAGGAAGGAAGGAAGCCCACACACCGTCAGTGTCCCGGGGCTGGACCAGGGTGAGGATCCTCTCCCAGGTACCCAGGAAGACAGGTGTGAGGCCAGGGCCTGGCTGCGTCTGTGTGGCTGGAGCGGAGGCTCACATGGGCCATCCGTCGGGGCTGCTGGGAGAGCTGCAGGTGGTGAGCCTGTCTCTTCAGGAACGTGGAGCCTGTCACCTGCTGAGAGACTGAAGTCCCAAAGGTTGTGCAGACACACCCGGGGCCCAGGCTGGGAAGCCAAGTTGTATAGGAAAGGACTGGACATTTGCTGGTCTCTCAATTCAGGAGAAGCCCTCCTATCTTCTTCTCAAAACAGAGCCCCCTTTTCATACGGGGAGACCTCACACTGCACATTGAGGGGCAGTATGTACTGGGGAAAACTATGAGCGTATTGAACTTACCTTTGGGTATCTTGCTTCCTCCACCGGCCCCCCCCTGCCCTCCCCTTGCAAATCATGTCATGAGATAGACCTTCCGGTTCACACGGGCCCTCCCCACCTGGAGCCCAGCACCCCGACATCAAATGCTCCCCTGGGCTGCCCTTCAATCATGCATCCATCCATAAGCCAGAAGCAGTATGCATCCAGAGCCTGTCCCGTCCCTGGAAGGCTCATGAGCCACCGTGGCCAGGTCCTGGGATTCCAGCCTGCACTGACCATTCCCTGTAGGACCCACCCACTTGCCCGATCCGGGGTCGTCCAGCTTGGTTGTCTGGGTTCTGGCCAGGGCCACTCCCCTTAGGACTCCAGAGATGCCCCTTCTGAAGGCTGACAACAGTTCCTCCATAGTCCCTGCCCTCCTGCGACACCACTGCTCTCTTTGCCCGCCCGTCCCTGGGAGCGGAGGCCCAGAAGCCTGCACTCAAGAACCTGACACGGGGCCCACCTCCACTCCCAAACAGACAGAGCCTCCGTGCCCGAGGAGCAGTTCCTACCACACTCAAGCCTTTCTACATCACTTCCAAAGTCTGCACGGGGCTCCCTGGTGTGGCTGTGCCACCCTTCAGTGAGAGTCCCCTGTGACTGGCCAGTTAGGCTGACGTCTCTCTTCCCCACGCCCTGCTACCTGCATACCCACCCGCAGCTGCTCCTGAGGACGTCAGCTCCAGCCGGCTGGTCAGGAGCAGACTTGCTGTGGGGACAACAGGGGACAGCAGGAAGGAGGGCCTGGGCCAACCTCTGTGGGAGGAAACGTTTGCATAACTGATCCAGGATCCTGTCTCTAGAAGGAGGGGTGGGAAGGGCCAGAGCCCAGCGGGCCTCCCGGGACCAGAGTGGGCCTCTAGGACAGGTGGTTTGGTTCGCTCTGCCCAGAAGGAGGCTTTTGAGTGGCCTGAGGCTTTTGAAGGCCTTAGAAGCAGTCTGGGGGTGGGGCTGTGAGAAGGGGTGTCCAGCAGCCATGGATAGGAGAGAGGCTGTGGGATGCAAAGGAGTGCCCCAGCCTTCTTGGAGGACAGAAGGAGGCAGCTCTTCAGGGGATTTACAAAATGGGAAATGGCTGGAGTGACCCAAGCCCCTCTGAGCATGAGCATTTGGCTTTCCTTGGAGGCCCTCGTCCGAAATTCACCTGGTCCCCAAGGTCATCAAGTATGTGTCCCTCACCCCATGCAGGGCCCTAAGAGGTATGATCACAAACGGATCTGGTTGTCCAACAATCACAGCAAAGGAAGTTCAAGCACAAAGCGGAAATAATCTGTTTCTGATTTTCCTCTTAAATATAGAGCATATAACTTTGAGGAGGTCACTTCCAACTTTAAAAGAATTAGGAACCCATCCCACAGGACAGCATTTCCCAAAGTACATTCTGAAGGATAGTGGTTCTTTGAGACGTTATAGCTGGTGTCTGGGGGAAACCGAGTCATGCAATCAGGCACAGCCGGGAAAGGCTGCATACCCTTCTCTCCTCCCAGACATGCACAGCCTCCGTTCCTGCGGTAAAGGCTCTGAAGTCCACACATTCCCAGACTTACCTGATAGATCCTTCTTTACAAAACGCTTAAAATCTCATGGAACTACTATTTTTTTTTTTAAAGATTTTATTTATTTATTTGACAGAGAGAGAGAGCACAAGCAGGGTGAGTGGCAGGCAGAGGCAGAGGGAGAAGCAGGCTCCCCGCAGAGCGGGGGGAGCCCAACGTGGGACTCGATCCCAGGACCCTGAGATCATGACCTGAGCCGAAGGCGGTCGCTTAACCGACTGAGCCACCCAGGCGCCCGGAACTACTATTTTGCAGAAACCCACACTAACTCTATATAAAGTTTGCACTCTAACCAGTATCGAACTCTCAATATGTGAGCTGAGTGTATCGTTCCCAGTTGCTTTTTAAGCCACCTAGTTAACTCATTTCACTCTGGCATAGCTAGGGGCTAATTGCATTAGCGTAGAAGCACATTGCTTGCTGAGTCACATAACACTTGAACTTCCTAATGGAGAAAAGTCAGTTTGCTTCTCTGAACTTCTGTTTCCTCCTTTGTAAAGTGGGATCTATCATATCAAATCCCATAGATTTTGAGGACTTTAACGCTGAGGATGTGAAGGCCCACAGCTCAGTGCCTGATGCTAACCAAATAACTGGTAGAGAATAAATGGAGAACCTAGACTTCAAATAGGACAGGAAGGAGGAAAAGTGGCCTAAAGTCTGAGCCAGGGGGTGGCACCCAAAGCAGTCAAGGAAAGCCCAAAGGACAAGTGAGTCTCCTCTTGAGAATAAACATATAGACTCAAAAGTGCAGTACTTTGGGACAAGAATGGATGGAAGAGAGAGAAAGAAAGAAATGGGTATCTGAGTTTGTGTTTTTAAGAATTTTTGAATCATCATAAGAATAAAATAAAAAAAAAAAAAAGAATTTTTGAATCAGGGCACCTGGGTGGCTCAGTCAGTTAAGGGTCTGACTTCTGCTCAGGTCATGATCTCAGGGTCCTGAGATGGAGCCCGCTGAGGGCTCTGCACTCAGTGGGGGGTCTACTTCCCCCTCTGCCCCTCTTCCTGCTGGTGCTTGTGCTCTCTCTCTCTCTCTCTCTCGTAAATACATAAAATCTTTAAAATTAAAAAAAAATTTTTTGACTCTAAGAATGGTACCAGTTAGCTTTTGCTGTCTAACAAACCAGCCCAGAATTTAGTGTCTTACAACAACAATCACATATTAGTTCATGATTCTCTAGGTTGGCACATTTGGGTTGGACTCATTTACACACGTATAGTCAGCTGTTAGGGTGATGGTCCGGATGGTCTAAGATGTTGTCACTCATATGTCTGGTAGTTGGTGGCTGTCAGCCAGGAAGCCAGGTTCTAGCTCCCGTGGTCTTTCCAGCAGACTAGCTCTGATTTGTTCTCATGGCAGGAGCATTCCAAGAGGGGCCAAAGCAGGAGCTGCTAGGCCTCCTGGTTCCAAGATGTACAATTCAAGCAACCTCACTGCTGTCACATTCTGTTGGTAAAAGCAAGTCAGAAGCTGGCATAGATTCAGGAGGTAAGGAAATAGATCCTACCTCTTGATGGAGAAGCTGCAAAGAATTGATGGCCATTCAGATTTTCCCAAATAGAGGCCAACTCTTGTGTCCTTGGCCTGGGAGGCTATTTGGCAGACTGGGAAGAGTTCCAAGTGTCCATTCCTGGCCAAATGGTTTCTTACACCTGCCTGGGAGTGACTACTCCCCTGTGTTGTCTGTCCTGGCTTTCTCCATTTCTTCCCCTCCCTCCCTAGGGGCTTTTGGCCCCACTGTTTGGTTGAAAGAGCTCTTATCAAAGTCACCAATGACCCACATCTTGCAAAGCTGATGGTCAGTTCTCTGTTCTACCCCTACTTGACCTCTGAGGTGTAGATGAATCCTCAGTGTATTAAGGAAAGTTCCCAGGATACTAACTCCCGTGGCACACCTCTTCTAATTTCTCGAAGCTCTTTCTTCTCCAGTTATCCCCGTCACCTTACTGGCCTCCAATTCCTTCTCCTCAGGGGCTGTACCTTCTCTCTTTCCTTTGCCAGCCCCTCTTCCTCTCCATGCTGGAGGGCTCCAGGGTCTGTCTTTGTCTCTCTTCTCTTGCTACATACGTCTTCTTCCTAGATGATCTCATGTGGTTTAATTTGATCTGATGACTCTCAATTTTATATCAATCGATCCAAACCTCCCCTCTGAGTTCCATGGACAACTCCACCAGGATTTTAAAAAGATATCTCAAAAAATTAAATGGCCAAACAAAGTAATTGATTTTCAACCCAACCTCCCCCTCCTCTCCCTGAGCTTCCTTACCTTGGTAAATAAAGGACAGCGACATTTACCTCGTCGCTCAAGGCAAAAACCCTTGGGATCATCCTTGATTTCTCTTTTCTCCACATTCCATATCCAATCTGCCAGTAAGTCTTGTTGGCTCTATGTCCAAGATGCATTTCTGGTGCTGTGCCCCAGCCCAGCCCCAGCCTTCTTGCTCTGAGATTGACTTTCTCACCAGCCTCCCTCCCAGCCAGCACCCCCTGTCCTTGCTCTGTGCTGTGGCCTTCTGAAGCATCAATCTCGTTTTGTATCATGTCCCAGCTGAAAACCTCCCTGTGGCCCTCACTGAAACTGGAAATAAGTCTAAACCACTTGCCAAAGCTGCGAGGCTCCTTCCTAGGTCCAATGTCACCCCCTTTACCCTCCCGAAGTCCCTTGCTTGAGCCCCCCTGGGACTCAGGACAAGGCTGTCCCTCTCTCATAGTCTTTGCACTTGCGGTCTTTTCCATTAGGAAGCTCTTCTTCCAGATCTTTAATACATATCACTGCCTGACATCTCCCTTTCGTGTGTTTATTTTCATATACGTTATATGTCCCCACAACTCCCTCCCCAGTAGAAGACAACAGAAACTTGGCTATCTTGCTTACGGATGTATCCCAGAGCCTGGGGCAGGGCCTGATTCACAGGAGAAGCTCGGTATACATTTGCTCACCGAGTTGACCACGAGGACTATAGCTAAGGTTGTTAGAGCTACAAGAGAAAGGGTCCAACCTCCTGGTTTCCCAGATGGGGAACCAGAGGCACAGTCAATTACCCAGGGACGTGAAGGCGAACTTATTATGCAAGCCAAGTCGGTGCTGCATGTCCTTAGGTTCTTTTCTCATAAGCAGTAGCCGCTGACAGTGTTGGTTAGGTATTTCCTCCTACAATCTGCTTGCCAGGTTATCATGAAAACAGATCTCAGAACAAATTGTGACATCCATAAAAATATCTATAAAACAAACATTTATTGGCCAGTAGCCACAAAACGGGTTCCTACAATCTGTCTGTAAAGTCAGCGAAGGCCTAGCTCTCTGTGCTTTTAGGCGCTCTACCACCTTGCATGAAGGGTCCACTCAAGGAAGACGCAACATTCCTGAGACTGCTGGTCACGTCAGGCAGCCAGATACCTTAGAACATGGGATCCTCAAAGATTTAGCCCCACACTTCATCTCTAAGTGAAATTCTTTTACTCTGAACAAGAAAGGGGTGGTGTCTCATTTTAGACAATCTACATATCTTGAATACTACTGATTTCAGCAAAGGGGAGCTCATTTCTTTTTCTTTTTCTTTTTTTTTTTAGATTTTATTTGAGAGAGAGAATGAGAGAGAGAGAGAGAGAGCAAATGAGAGGGGGGAGGGTCAGAGGGAGAAGCAGACCCCCCGCTGAGCAGGGAGCCCGATGCGGGACTCGATCCCGGAACTCCAAGATCATGACCTGAGCCGAAGGCAGTCGCTTAACCAACTGAGCCACCCAGGTGCCCCGGGGAGCTCATTTCTAATACCTGTTATGCTGGGACGCCTGGGTGGCTCAGTCAGTTAAGTGTCTGCCTTCAGCTCAGGTCATGATCCCAGAGTCCTGGGATCGAGTCCCACATTGGGCCCCCTGCTCTGTGGGGAGCCTGCTTCTCGCTCTCCCTCTGCGGCTCCCCCTGCTTGTGTGCTCTCTCTCTCTCTTTCTGTTAAATAAATAAATAAAATCTTAAAAAAAAAAATACCTGTTATGCTAATTGATGAGCCGTGAATTTCACGGATGCATTCTGTCATTATGGGTGGGGTTCCCTGGGCTAATCGGTAAAGCTGCACGGGTGGACTGAAAGAGGGAGAGCTGCAGAGGTGTGGAGAGCTGTTTGTGTGATTTTGTCTCTTCTTAACGCCAGGGACCACAGGGGGAAGAATTCCCACTCTGAAAACCAGCAACAGGAGCCCTCCCATCCACCCCCCACCAACAGAGAGGCAGATATTAAACCTTCAAGAGCACACCACTGGCTAGCTGGGTGACCCCTGGAATGTGGTCTAGCTGTGAAATGACCACCTCCCCCGCATGATTACCTCTGGACTGGTGAGTCGCCGTCCTGGCTGCACTTTAGAAATTACCTGGGACCTTTAAGATAATACCGATTCCTAGGTCCCCGTTGGTGGTGATTCTGACTTTGCTGAACTAGGGCAGGGCCTGGATATCAGCATCCATTTATTTTTTATTTTTTAAAATTTTACTTATTTATGTATTTGAGAGAGAGAGAGAGAGAGAAAGCATAAGCAAACCAGGGGAGGGAGAGAGACAAGCAGACTCTGCACTGAATGCAGAGCCTGATGAGGGGCTCGATCCCATGATCCTGAGATCACAACCTGAGCGGAAACCAAGAGGCAAATGCTCAGCCGACTGAGCCACCCAGGCGCCCCTCAGCATAGCTTTAAAACTCACTAGGTGGTTGTAAACTGCAGCCAGGGCCACACTCACCCCTGTATGTCACACTATCTGTGTCACACATTCTAATCGTTTCTCAAAACGTTCACAGCAAAACCAGAATTGGCCCTAGGCTGCTGACCCCCAGCCCAGAGCTCCTGGCAAAAAGAGGGAGAAGTTAAAAATAAGGTGTCACTTCTTCTGAGATCTCAGTGTTTTCAAATGTGGCTGGGGGCAGCCCACAGTACTTGGGGTCAGGTTAGGGGTGGGGAAGGGCAACAAAGATGCTCAGGAGCCCAGGGAAGGGTGTGCTAGTCCCAAGGAGCTCCAGGCTCCCCATGCATGGCTGTCACAGCCCCCTCCCTCGGGGCACTACTTATAGGGGCTCAGGAAGAGCCCACAGGGGTTGCTGGATGGGGATGTCACCAGGGAAGACTTGAAATAGAAGAGAAAGTACAGCTAGCTAGAGGCCAGAACAAAGGCCAAGTGCAACTGGAAAGAAAACCCCAGTGGGGAGGCTCACCCCCAGGGAGAGGAGACAGCCCCTGGGAGGGGGGGTGACTAGGGGATGAGACCAGTACCTCAAAGAGAGGGTGTAAGGCGAGCTCTGCAGGGCTGGGGGAGGGAAGCTAGTCCCCCAAAGAAGGGTAAAGAGTTAGTGTCTTCCTCCTCAAAGGACAACTTTTTTTTTTTTTAAAGATTTTATTTATTTATTTGAGATAGAGAGAATGAGAGAGACAGAGAGCACATGAGAGGGGGGAGGGTCAGAGGGAGAAGCAGGCTCCCTGCCGAGCAGGGAGCCTGATGCGGGACTCGATCCAGGGACTCGATCCAGGGACTCGATCCAGGGACTCGATCCAGGGACTCCAGGATCATGACCTGAGCCGAAGGCAGTCGCTTAACCAACTGAGCCACCCAGGCGCCCCATCAAAGGACAACTTTTAACACTGTGGTAAGATGTCTTTGTAGCCCTTGGCTACTCTTCTCAGGTCACGTGCAGCAGTCCCTGGTTCTGCGTCCCTATGCGACATAAACACCCATGCAGGACTGGCTCCTTTAGTACCAGGAAACTGAATTCCCTTGACTTCTCTGGGCAAGGCATTGCCTTACAACTGCAGGGGCCAAGGGCTGGCTGCCCCCAGATGGGCCACATTGGCATGAAGTTTATTTTGAATTAAAAAGCATCAAAGCCCAGCAGATTCAGGAAAAGCTCTTTACTTCCCCCTCAACTGTCTAAAAAGAATTTAGATGGAGCATCTGCTCCAGGAAGACACAGATAACTACATTATGATATAAAGTAGGTATGGTAGGGGCGCCTGGGTGGCTCAGTCGGTTGAGCCTCCAACTCTTGATTTCAGCTCAGGTCAGGATCTCAGGGTCGTGAAATCGAGCCCCATGTCAGGCTCCATGCTGAGCGTGGAGCCTGCCTAAGATTCTCTCTTCTTCTCCCTCTGCCCCTCCCCCCCTCTAAAAAAATAATAAAGTAGGTCTGGTAGAAAGGGAGGAAGCTACCAGGGCCTGTTTGAGCCAAATCCTCTGTGTCCCATTGTTCCGGGGCGGGGCACCCAACAAACATTTGTTTATCAAACATTTACTCTTTTTCATCTTCCTGTGAATTGTATTTCTTCCTTGAATTCTCAGACGCCTACCCCTTTCTCCTTAGTTCAGAATGACACATATCCCTCATTTTGCCTGTCTGGAATTTTCACATCTATGTGGATTCCTCATATGTATTCTGTTAAATTTGATTTTCTCCTGTTAATCTGTCTCATGTCAATTTGATTCTTAGTCTGGCTAGAAGGACCTTGAAGAGGACAGGACATGCTATCCCAACCTTACTTTCTTCCTTCTAGGGCAGGGGCCTGGGGGCTGGGGCAGGCCTGGTTTGTCTTGGCGTCTGTCTCTCTCTGGGAGTGTGTATTATATGTGAGGCTTGGCAGTCCAAGGCCACGGACTTGGACTAGGGTGCCATTCCTGCAGTCACCACCAGGGACCCCGTCTAGCACTGCCTTGAGCTCGACCTCTGGGCCACACATTTAATTACCGAATGCCCCAAACAATTGCCTGACTCCCAAACCCCAGGCTGAGCTCCGCGGGAAAGAGCGGAGGAGTCAAGACGGGGCACTGGGAGACAGACTCTGACCCCAGGCAGAGGAGACGCCGGGAGGGGAGAGGCTGGGTCAGACCTGGGCTGGGTGTGTGCAGGAGTGCCATGGGACACAGACTCTGACCCCAGAACGAGGAAACGCTGGGAGAGGAGAGGCTGGGTCAGACCAGGACTGAGTGTGTGCAGCAAGGGCCAGGGCCACTGACCTGGCCTGTGGATGGGTGGTGGGAGGGCTTCCCGGAGGAGGAGGCCCTGGGGGGCAGTGTTGGGATCTCCACCGGCCTCAGAGAAGGGGATTTCCGGAGACTTGATGGAAAAAGGCTAGTTGGGGATCTGTGACGAAAGTAAACTCGCGGCCCCAACTCCAAGGGGACCCCTTAGCCCCACCCTGGTCTGCCACACTGAAGTCGGTCCTCCACCCCCTCCACCCCCCTCAGGCTGAGCAGCTCCACCTCCTTATTCCATTCACGGCTTGCACATTCATTTGCACACTTTTAACACCTTAGCGGTTAATTCCTGCCCTCTTCCTACAGTCTTCCCTCTTGCCAACAGTGGAAAGCGCGCCTCTCTACGTCCCCCCGATTAGGTACGCGGGCTTTCTCCCCGGCGCACCTTTGTGCACGCTCTCCCACGCCCCCCTCGGCGCCCGTCGCGCGGGCGTCTGCAGCGCGGCCCCAGACCTCGTTTGCATAACCCTCGCCCCCTCCCCTCCCTGCGCCTCCGGCGGGTCCCGGGCCGCGGCCCCGCCCCCCTGCCCGCCCCCTTCCAGAGGCTGGGCCGCGGCCTCGCGCCCATTGGCCGCTGGGCGGACTGGTCCGGGCCGCGGCTGTGATTGCGGCCAGCCCATGTCAGTCCCGGAGCCGGCGCGAGTGGAGGGGCGCGCGGCCGGGCTGGCGGCCGCAGGAGGGGCTGCTCACGGCGACGGACCTAGCCCGGGAGCCCCGGAGCCCCGGAGCCCCGCGGAGAGTGCCCAGGATGCCCCGCGGGGACTCCGAGCAGGTGCGCTACTGCGCGCGCCTCTCTTACCTCTGGCTCAAGTTCTCCCTGGTCATCTACTCCACGGTGTTCTGGGTGAGTGACCCCAGGGGGACCCTGAGATGGGGGCGTGTGTGGAGCCCGACACTCCCTGGACGCCGTACCGGGGTAGGGTCTAGACTTGGCTGCTCCAGGGAGGGCGCGGGGAGTGCACGCCTGGTTCCTCGTCCCACTCTCCCTGGGAAGCAGGAAATTGTGGCGCCCGGCTCAGCTTGAACGTCAGCAGCGGATGGGCCCGGAGCGTTAGAGCCCGTTGACTACGACGAAGGAGCGCTCCGTGGCTCACCTGTGTGCACCTGCCCAGAGCGTTGGTTTTCCGCGTCTGCTGCGCATCGGCTGGTGCGCTAGGCGGTGGTTACCACGGTGTACCGGGTGTTGCAGAGTCTGCCTCCCCATCAGCTTGTGCGGAAGAAGTGGTCGGGCTTTGTGGTCTGGATTGGGCGGGGAAACCTGGACTCCCGGGGAAACCGGGACTCCCACTAGCTACTTGGGGATGTCCCAGAGCGAGATGCTTCCCTACCGTGCCTCGGTTTCCTCTTCCGCGGAAGGAGGATGGGCGTGCCTTGTCAGCGGAGTAGTTGGGAGGATTTCACCAGATCACGTCTGGGGAGGTCTCCAGGAGCTCCTGGCTGTCGGGTAACTTCCGCAGCCACTGAGCTTTACCTCTTCTTGTGTATTGCTGTGCGGCAGTGTGTTAGTGTTTGGACATGAACTAGGCTTCGAATCCTGCGCTACCACTTTCTAGCTGACTGATCTTGAGGAAGTTACTTAAATTCTCTAGGCCATAGTTTCCTCATTTGCAAATAGAAACAGTAATTATATTCAACTTTAAGGATGGGTGTGGAGATTGAATGAAGTAGTCCAAGCACAGTGCTCGGCACCGGGACCAGTGAAGAGCTTAAGAAGTGTGAGCCATTATTATTATTATTATTATTATTATTATTATTATTATTATTATTATTATTAT